>NC_064630.1:356097796-356424463 GCF_023864275.1 Schistocerca cancellata | reverse complement strand
GTCACTTGAATCAGCAGTTGTCTTGTGACAGCCAGAGCGAGAGCACCAGCAGCAGCGAGTACTGTTTGTATAAAGCGTTTTTGTACTTATTTGCTGCGCTTAGCTTTTAAATAGTTTTTCTGGGAAAACCTAGCGTAGTTTTCGCGTCTCGTATTTCAGTGAGTGTTTCTTGATTATCAGAGTAGCTCATCAGAAGATTATCTTGGGAATTTGTCACCGTATAGGGTAGGGTAAACATAGTCATGTGTAGGGACTGTGGTTGTTGTGAGCGGACGCAAGGAGAATTGGCCACTCTTCGGGGGCAGGTGGAGGCTTTGTCTGTTAGGCTCATCGAGCTCGAGGCGCAGGCGTCGGTTCGTAGTGGCGTTGGGACAACTGTGGTGAGACCTATGCCTACTTCGGTGGTCTTGGAATCACATGGAACCCCTGATGTCGCTGCGTCTTCCGGCAGTGAGCATCTTACCGGTCAGCCATCACTCCAGGGTGAATGGCGGACAGTGGTGGGCTCGCGCGTGCCTGGCCGAAAGGCGAAGGTGGGATCTGGCCGCGTGGCAGCTGCCTTACCCCTTTCCAACAGGTACGGGGTGCTTCCTAGTGGTGATGACATCGTTTCCGAGCCACCACAGGATGCCTCGCCTGTTGGGCCAGTGGCCGATTCTCCGGCAAGGTCCCGACAGTCACAGAGGGCGGGCCTATTAGTTATAGGGAGCTCCAACGTTAGGCGGGTTATGGAGCCCCTCAGGAAAATAGCGGGTAGGTCGGGGAAGAATGCCAGTGTGCACTCGGTGTGCTTGCCGGGGGGTCTCGTCCGTAATGTGGAGGAGGCCCTTCCGGCAGCTATTGAACGCACTGGGTGTGACCGGCTGCAGATAGTAACACATGTCGGAACGAATGACGCCTGCCGCTTGGGTTCTGAGGCCATCCTTGGTTCCTTCCGGCGGCTGGCTGATTTGGTGAAGACAACCAGCATCGCACGCGGAGTGCAAGCTGAGCTTAATATCTGCAGCATAGTGCCCAGAGTCGATCGCGGTCCTCTGGTTTGGAGCCGTGTGGAGGGTCTAAACCAGAGGCTCAGACGACTCTGCGACTATAATGGTTGCAAATTCATCGACCTCCGTTATTGGGTGGAGAACTGTAGGGCGCCCCTAGACAGGTCAGGCGTGCACACTACACACCGGAAGCAGCTACTAGGGTAGCAGAGTACGTGTGGCGTGCACACGGGGGTTTTTTAGGTTAGAGGGACCCCCCCTTGGGCGAAACGATAAAATACCTGACGGCTTACCAGAGAGGACATTATCATCGTTGATAAAGAACGTCCGTCCTCAGAGACCAAAAACAGGAAAAGTTAACGTAATATTGGTAAACTGCAGGAGTATCCAGGGCAAGGTTCCTGAATTAGTATCTCTTATTGAAGGAAATAGTGCGCATATAGTATTAGGAACGGAAAGTTGGTTAAAACCGGAAGTGAACAGTAACGAAATCCTAGACACAGAATGGAATATATACCGCAAGGATAGGATAAACGCCAATGGTGGAGGAGTATTTATAGCAGTAAAGAATTCAATAATATCCAGTGAAGTTATTAGCGAATGCGAATGTGAAATAATCTGGGTTAAGCTAAGTATCAAAGGTGGGTCAGATATGATAGTCGGATGCTTCTATAGACCACCTGCATCAGCAACCGTAGTAGTTGAGCGCCTCAGAGAGAACCTGCACAACGTCGTGAAGAAGTTTCGTGATCATACTATTGTAATAGGGGGAGACTTCAATCTACCAGGTATAGAATGGGATAGTCACACAATCAGAACTGGAGCCAGGGACAGAGACTCTTGTGACATTATCCTGACTGCCTTGTCCGAGAATTACTTCGAGCAGATAGTTAGAGAACCAACTCGTGAAGCTAACGTTTTAGACCTCATAGCAACAAATAGACCGGAACTTTTCGACTCCGTGAATGTAGAAGAGGGTATCAGTGATCATAAGTCAGTGGTTGCATCAATGACTACAAGTGTAATAAGAAATGCCAAGAAAGGAAGGAAAATATATTTGCTTAACAAGAGTGATAGGGCACAAATCGCAGAATATCTGAGTGACCACCATCAAACGTTCATTTCGGAGGAAGAGGATGTGGAACAAAAATGGAAAAAATTCAGAAACATCGTCCAGTACGCCTTAGATAAGTTCGTACCGACTAAGGTCCAAAGCGAGGGGAAAGATCCACCGTGGTATAACAATCATGTACGAAAGGTACTACGGAAACAAAGAAAGCTTCATCATAGGTTTAAGAGTAGTCGAATCATAGCTGATAAGGAAAAGCTGAACGAAGCGAAAAAGAGCGTAAAGAGAGCAATGAGAGAAGCATTCAACGAATTCGAACATAAAACATTGGCAAACAATCTAAACAAGAACCCTAAAAAGTTTTGGTCATATGTAAAATCGGTAAGCGGATCTAAATCCCCTATTCAGTCACTCGTTGACCACGATGGCACCGAAACAGAGGACGACCGAAGAAAGGCAGAAATACTGAATTCAGTGTTCCGAAACTGTTTCACTGCGGAAAATCGTAACACGGTCCCTGACTTCAGCCGTCACACGGACGCCAAAATGGAAAATATTGAAATAAACGATATCGGAATTGAAAAACAACTGCTATCACTTAGTAGCGGAAAAGCATCCGGACCAGACGAGATACCCTTAAGATTCTACAGTGATTATGCTAAAGAACTTGCCCCATTTCTATCAGCAATTTATCGTAGATCGCTGGAAGAACGTAAAGTACCTAGCGACTGGAAGAAAGCGCAGGTCGTTCCCATTTTCAAGAAGGGTCATAAATCAGATGCGAATAATTATAGGCCTATTTCGCTTACGTCAATCTGTTGTAGAATAATGGAACATGTTTTGTGTTCTCGTATTATGACGTTCTTAGATAATACAAATCTCCTTCATCATAACCAACATGGATTCCGCAAACAGAGATCATGTGAAACTCAGCTCGCCCTATTTGCCCAAGAAATTCACAGTGCCGTAGACACTGGCGAGCAGATTGATGCCGTATTCCTGGACTTCAGGAAGGCATTTGATACGGTTCCGCACTTACGTTTAGTGAAAAAAATACGAGCTTACGGAATATCGGACCAGGTTTGTGATTGGATTCAGGATTTCCTAGAAGAAAGAACACAACATGTCATTCTTAACGGTTCAAAATCTGCAGATGTAGAGGTAATTTCGGGAGTACCGCAAGGAAGCGTGATAGGACCTTTATTGTTTACAATATACATAAATGACTTAGTTGACAACATCGGTAGCTCCGTGAGGCTATTTGCAGATGACACGGTTGTCTACAAGAAAGTAGCAACATCAGAAGACTCGTACGTACTCCAGGAAGACCTGCAGAGGATTAATGCATGGTGCGACAGCTGGCAGCTTTCCCTAAACGTAGATAAATGTAATATAATGCGCATACATAGGGGCAGAAATCCATTCCAGTACGATTATGCCATAGGTGGTAAATCATTGGAAGCGGTAACGACCGTAAAATACTTAGGAGTTACTATCCGGAGCGATCTGAAGTGGAATGATCACATAAAACAAATAGTGGGAAAAGCAGGCGCCAGGTTGAGATTCATAGGAAGAATTCTAAGAAAATGTGACTCATCGACGAAAGAAGTAGCTTACAAAACGCTTGTTCGTCCGATTCTTGAGTATTGCTCATCAGTATGGGACCCTTACCAGGTTGGATTAATAGAAGAGATAGACATGATCCAGCGAAAAGCAGCGCGATTCGTCATGGGGACATTTAGTCAGCGCGAGAGCGTTACGGAGATGCTGAACAAGCTCCAGTGGCGGACGCTTCAAGAAAGGCGTTACGCAATACGGAGAGGTTTATTATCGAAATTACGAGAGAGCACATTCCGGGAAGAGATGGGCAACATATTACTACCGCCCACATATATCTCGCGTAATGATCACAACGAAAAGATCCGAGAAATTAGAGCAAATACGGAGACTTACAAGCAGTCGTTCTTCCCACGCACAATTCGTGAATGGAACAGGGAAGGGGGGATCAGATAGTGGTACAATAAGTACCCTCCGCCACACACCGTAAGGTGGCTCGCGGAGTATAGATGTAGATGTAGATATGTACGACCTTTCAATTTCTTGAGATAAATGTTCTTCTTATTGCTTCCATTACGTCCAGCACAGGGGAGAGTGAGCAGTTGATTACGACGACGAGGGAAGCAATAAAACTACACTACTAAAATTTTCCCATTTCAAAAATGATGTTTCATTACACAACTAATAATAAGTCATTGAACTAAACTTTTAAAATATCAGCAACATTCGATTGGAAATATTGAATTCCGTCTGATAATGTTATACAGAGTGGTGGTTGAGATTACGCGCTTGGCAACTCGACACTGAGCAGCGGTAGAAATTATAAATAATTGTTGTCAATTTATCTATTGAAACAGAGGAGCGAAAGCTGAAAACGGACACAATGAAACGCTCAAAAAGTGTATTAATTAACGAGTTATTTATACATGATAATGTTAATAGTAAGATATCGTCTGTAAATTCGGTGATATCAGAAGTTTCGGTAAGTGGAAATGAGCTTACATTATCAACGAGTGACAGAGCGACAGCAAATAGCCTTTCAGCATCCTGGCAGAAAAATCGACCATGGTTAATGTTTAGTAGTACTAATGAAGTAGATGGTTTAACGATGTTGTGCAGTGCTTACGTTAAACATTCTCAACAAGTGTGTAAGACAATTAGGACTTAACCTAGTGATTTATCTTGCTCAAGGGACGATATAGCGAAGAAGAATACGGGAAATAACATTGACATTATATATGAACATGAGAAAAAGAATTATTCATTCAGACTCTGTGTAACAGCAAAAAGTATACAAGAAGCAGATCCTAGAAACACGTGCAGTAAACACTCGTGAGCTATATTTAAAAAATCGGGAGGACAAATTATGTGCAACCGTTAAGGTGTTAGATCAATTTATGTGGCCACAAAAAGAAAGTGGAGTTTTCGTGACAATCCAGAACTTATAGAGCTACAAATTACAAATGGTTTGAATATGGGAACAGATCTTCATATAGACAAGACCGCAGCAACAATAACTAATTTTACTACAAGACAAATTACTTCTAATATTAGTTAATTTTTTTAAAATTCGCTGAATTTTTCCAGTTCTGTGGGTAAGTCGGCCGATAGCTTTTCTGAAAAACACTTGATTTTATATATTGCGTATGTGAACGAAAAAATAACGCATGCCGCTGCTTCTATATACTACACTCCTGGAAATGGAAAAAAGAACACATTGACACCGGTGTGTCAGACCCACCATATTTGCTCCGGACACTGCGAGAGGGTTGTACAAGCAATGATCACACGCATGGCACAGCGGACACACCAGGAACCGCGGTGTTGGCTGTCGAATGGCGCTAGCTGCGCAGCATTTGTGCACCACCGCCGTCAGTGTCAGCCAGTTTGCCGTGGCATACGGAGCTCCATCGCAGTCTTTAATACTGGTAGCATGCCGCGACAGCGTGGACGTGAACCGTATGTGCAGTTGACGGACTTTGAGCGAGGGCGTATAGTGGGCATGCGGGAGGCCGGGTGGACGTATCGCCGAATTGCTCAACACGTGGGGCGTGAGGTCTCCACAGTACATCGATGTTGTCGCCAGTGATCGGCGGAAGGTGCACGTGCCCGTCGACCTGGGACCGGACCGCAGCGACGCACGGATGCACGCCAAGACCGTAGGATCCTACGCAGTGCCGTAGGGGACCGCACCGCCACTTCCTAGCAAATTAGGGACACTGTTGCTCCTGGGGTATCGGCGAGGACCATTCGCAACCGTCTCCATGAAGCTGGGCTACGGTCCCGCACACCGTTAGGCCGTCTTCCGCTCACGCCCCAACATCGTGCAGCCCGCCTCCAGTGGTGTCGCGACAGGCGTGAATGGAGGGACGAATGGAGACGTGTCGTCTTCAGCGATGAGAGTCGCTTCTGCCTTGGTGCCAATGATGGTCGTATGCGTGTTTGGCGCCGTGCAGGTGAGCGCCACAATCAGGACTGCATACGACCGAGGCACAAAGGGCCAACACCCGGCATCATGGTGTGGGGAGCGATCTTCTACACTGGCCGTACACCACTGGTGATCGTCGAGGGGACACTGAATAGTGCACGGTACATCCAAACCGTCATCGAACCCATCGTTCTAGACCGGCAAGGGAACTTGCTGTTCCAACAGGACAATGCACGTCCGCATGTATCCCGTGCCACCCAACGTGCTCTAGAAGCTGTAAGTCAACTACCCTGGCCAGCAAGATCTCCGGATCTGTCCCCCATTGAGCATGTTTGGGACTGGATGAAGCGTCGTCTCACGTGGTCTGCACGTCCAGCACGAACGCTGGTCCAACTGAGGCGCCAGGTGGAAATGGCATGGCAAGCCGTTCCACAGGACTACATCCAGCATCTCTACGATCGTCTCCATGGGAGAATAGCAGCCTGCATTGCTGCGAAAGGTGGATATACACTGTACTAGTGCCGACATTGTGCATGCTCTGTTGCCTGTGTCTATGTGCCTGTGGTTCTGTCAGTGTGATCATGTGATGTATCTGACCCCAGGAATGTGTCAATAAAGTTTCCCCTTCCTGGGACAATGAATTCACGGTGTTCTTATTTCAATTTCCAGGAGTGTAGTACCAGTAGAAAATGACGCGAACACCCTTGAAGAAAAAATTACCAAGCTTTTTCAGGAGGCGGCATAGGTGTGGAAACGCTGAAAGAAAGCTTTTTGGATTTGATTCAGGCGGAGCTGCAGTGTTTACCGGTAATGCAGCTAGACGTGGGCGAAACATATCTCCATATCTATTTAGTGTACATTGTACGGCTCACAGGATGGACCTTATTTCTGAGCAAGTTTTTAGTGACGTAAATGCTGTTCATAACTTTATATGAACTTTATAAAATGCACAGTAAACTACATGCATCTTCAGAACTTGAAAACATTTCGTCGGCTATTGGCGTCCCGGGTTATCTGGAAGTTGAAAAGCTGTTTCATATTAACCTCATGAAAAGGGTGCTTTGTTGATAGTACTCAAAGATTTTCGTTGTATCATGCGGTTCCTAAACTTAGAATCTGAAAGTCGTGAATTGGTAAGTAGAGAAACTTGTGCATCGCAATAGCTTTATAACAAGCTTTCACTGAGAAGAAAAAGTTATATTGCTGGGTTTCTTATTAGATACAGCACATGTTCTGTCTGTAACTACTACTACAATGGATAAGGAGTGTGTTTCTTACAGTGAAATAGAAAATAAAATTAATTCCGCAATAAAGCGTGTTAAGGAAATTATCTAACGTCTTGTGAACCTCAACTTGAAGAGGAAGTTGAAAACAGAGACTTCGGCAAAATAAGAGGGAAAATAATTCAAGGTTTAGTAGATAAACTTGAAAGAAGATTTCTTTCAAGTGAAGTGATGGTGTTTCTCAGTTTTTGAAGAAAATAAAATGCGTGGTACAAGTGAATTGTACGGTATTCTGACGTGTGTAAGGCAGCTGAGTTGCTTCGTTTAGAATGTGATACCTCTGTGTCACAATGGAGAGAGGACAGGTCAGGCTCACTAATCTGAAATGATTTGCCTGTTCTGGAAGAATTAATACGGAAAGTCCGTTCGGTGCCTCTGTCAATTGCCGCCTGTGAACGGGGACTCAGCGTCGTTCATAGCATCAAAACTGCGGAAAGAAATCGTTTGTTCGTGAAAACTTTACAGCCTCTAATGGCAATTAAACTTAATGGGCTGTCACTGAATTAGATGGATGCCTTTACTGTCGCAGATCGATGGGTCACTTTCGGACGTCATTCTGCAGATCATTGTTACTCGTTGAAGGAAAAGAGGAAGGAGCAAAATTTTTCTTTAAGGTAGGCGTACTTTTGTTTGACATATTTTAACATCTACGTTTCTTTGAAAATGTCATTGTTTGGATTGCATGCATTCAAAAACCATATGTACTTGCAATTTTCCAAACGATTGTACGTTATAATGAAAAGGTAAAACTCCCCGTCTCCCCACCCCCTCAACAAGCTTTTAACCGTTCACACCCTGATTAGTTCAAATGGTTCAAATGGCTCTGAGCACTATGGGACTTAACATCTGAGGTCATCAGTCCCCTAGAACTTAGAACTACTTAAACCTAACTAACCTAAGGATATCACACACATCCATGCCCGAGGCAGTATTCGAACCTGCGACCGTAGCAGTCGCGCGGTTCCGGACTGAAGTGCCTAGAACCGCTCGGCCACCGCGGCTGGCCCCTGATCAGTATCAATTTTTGTCCCTCATCCAAGTAAGCTATTGTGTAATATTATTGCTCATTTTTTTCCTGAGATTCCTGTATCATCTGCATGTTCCAGTATGTGAAACCTGTGTTCAGATTCCGTTCCAAGGGTTGATGATTATGTTGTCCTGGTTACCTCTTCCACAACAAGGTAGGAAAGTGAAGGTGGCCTAGTACCTCCTTCGTTTGACGTCGGTAGTAGTAAAGAACATTTCTGTGTGATTCTTTTGTTCCTTAATTCTAAAACTGACGTATCGAATATACGTTTTTACAAGCTGTATTCATTTCTTTGGGATTCAAAATATTTTTATCATCAGTCATAGATACTTCCTGTTAATGTTATCGAATACTTTCTTGAAGTGTCTGAAATACATGTGCACTTCCTGACCATATTCATATTTATTTTCAATTAGAGTTCATAAAATGAAACTGTGATCACCTGTTCATCTGTCTCACCTAAAACCATCTAGTGCATCACGAAGAATTTCCCCCATACATGGTTGTAGTACAGGTTCGACTAGGATAATAATAACAACAAAATAATAACGGATGTCTCATTCGTAAGGGTCCCTGCTGAAAGTGTTGCAAAAAATCTTAATGAAAGAGGATATGAAACCAAATTTGTATTTGACATACCTTCATAGTTGAAAAATGAAGGTACGTTAGAAGAGGTGCTAAAAGTGACTCCCTCCATACACGTTCAACATGGCGCTGCATGTTCGTGAATATTATTGCCAGAGTATTGTATTTCATGAGGATGTTCTCATGTAACTCGACGGTGTTGTAGCATCTGTGAGATAAGGCAACAATGAGGTTCCACGATCTGTGTGTGGGCACCGTGTTTCAGTGTAGCGTGTCTTACTGTTTGTGGCGTTCCGTGCGACTTGCTTCTTCCGGTGCTGTTTGTTTCTAAAGGGGTACGAATACTCTGTGGAAGAGCGTGTGTTTCTTGCGCAGTAGCATTGGCTAAGTAGTTCCTTTCAGACATATCAGTGACTGGTTTAGAACGTTTTGGTGGTCGACGTAAATCTCTAAATACCACATTCAAGGCTTAGTGACGAAGTTGGAGACGAAGCGAACTTCGTTAGATGTGTACGTCAGGCGACGCCCGCAGTTATACGAACAACGTGTGTCTGACGTAAGGACACAGTGACTAGCGTCGCCCACAAAGCCTCTTCGCCGTTTAACACAGGAATCTGGACAATCGCGTAGCATGTGGTAAAGAGCTGCTAAGGAAGCAGACAAGTTTACAATGTTATTCAAGGACACAGACTGATCATGATAAATGCCTAACGTACAGCCATTAGCTTCAGCGAATTATCGCTGAAAGGCCAGGAATATTGTAGTACGTGTTAACCAGTGATGAAGCGTGGTTGCACTTCTCAAGGAACGTGAACTCGCAAAAGACACGTTTATCGGGATACACACCCGACATGCAGTCGCTGAGGAATCCCTTTACTTACAGACTGTGAGCGTGTTCTCTAGATTTTCACAGCGATACTTCATCAGGCCAATATTTTTGACCCGACTCTCACCAGTAGTGTCCCAAATGTACTCCGTCGGGTTCAGATAAGGCGCATTTGGTCGCCAAAGTATTAACGTGAAGTTCACTATCAGGCCCTTTGAAACCGCAGTAGAAAGATTCTGGACTTGTGACACGAACAGTTGTCCTATTGTACGATGTGATCAGCATCGGGCAATATATTAAGCTTGAAAGAATGGAGGTAGTTCACAATAATGTTCACTTGATTCTAAGCTGCCATTGTGTCTTCCATTACTAGCGGAGGTCCCACGCAAGGGCTGGAGAACGGTCCCCATTGTTTAATACTGCCCCCAATGGCCTGCGTCCATGACGATGTGCGACCTTTCTCCTGGAAGACGTTCTTTCCGGACACGCCCTTAAATCTGGTGTAACAAGAAACGTGCTTCATCAGACTAGGAGAGACGTTTTCATTTATTCACGATACAGTCTCGATGACCCTGTGCTCACTGCAATTGTTACCGACGATGACGTGGGAACACTTAGAAATAGTTTGCTCCAGAGCCCCTTGTTCAACAATGCCATCTGAACGGCGTGCTCCGAAAAACCTGTTCCTGCACTACCAGTTCACTCTGCCACAGATCGCCGCATATCGTGCTACAGAGCGGACAAGCCGTTGACCTGCACGTTCTCTGAGGAAGCTTCTCCGTTTCCCAGGCACTATTTGCGGATCGTTTCGTCAGCAGGATGAGCCACATTCGTCTCTGCTCCGCTTATACAGAGTTATTCTGCGACGATATTTGAAACTTTTAGGGATGATGAAGAAGGGTAAATGTATCACTCCGAGGTAAGGGAGTCTAGTCTGGAAACGACCGCTGTTGATTGACTACTAACGAGCAAGTAACATGATGTCGGAGAGACTGAAAATCCTAAGTCTATGGTACAGTAACTATGAATAAATTTACCTACATAAGTTTCATAAGCTGCTCCATTTACAAAAGTTGGTTAAATTCGTGTCCCCAATGTTAACGCAGGCGTGGCATCGTCGCACGAAGTCCTGTCGTACCCGTTCTAACATCTACAGTGTCAACTGAACCATGCCTCTGTTCAGTCTCGACAGGCACCTAGTTATAAAAATTTCATGTGGCCCAGAGGAAGAAACCAATCGTGGCGAGATCAGGTGAATGTGTTGGCCACGAAACAGAACCTCCTCTCCCTATCCACTTTCAATGAATGTCTGACGCAGGTGTTCACGATCCCTCAATCCAGTGTGATGTGGGGCTCCGTCATGTTGGAAGTTCATCCGCTGACAAATAACAAGTGCTCGTCAGGATTGCCCAACCTAGAATCTTAGCAACAACAGTGCCAGTAATTGTACTCCATCAATAGAGATATCAGAAAGATTTTCTCTTATAGCTTTCGACTCGGTTGTTTCCGGACCGTTGTGCCTTGCCTCCAACTGATACATTTACCATTCTCCAAAGTTTGTAACATCATCACAGGATCACCCTGCATACTTTCCTCACCGCGTCACATGCCCGCTACGCCCCCAGGTGACGTTCATCAGCCTCGTGGCGGCCAGTCGTCATAATGCCTTTGTTCATCGGCATAAATGGAAAATGAGGACCTAAGAGCTACACATTAAACGGCAACTACAGCGCTCTAAAAGTAGTCAAGAAAAACGGTGTATTGATGAAAATATAAGTGTCTGACATGTACAACTCCTCTTCAGCCGTTTTACAATAGACGACAGTAGCAGAAAATAGTGGTGAGGGTGGTAGTTAGTGTCATACAATAAACTGAGGAATTTATAAACATGACGCCATCGAAATATAAGTCGATCATAAGGTTATTCTCGATTGACTATATCAACTTACGAGACCAGTTCTCGTCGTTTGCGGGAAGTTTTAATTTTCTGATTTAATATGAAGAAATCTGCGCCTAAGACTCATAAAACGCTGGGTAAGACCTATGGTGAGGCACCTATTAGTGAAGAACGCGCAGATAATGGTTTCAACGCTTCAAGGAAGCTGGTTTTGACTTAGAAGAACGGCATGGCGGTGGAAGAGAGGTTCTCGAAGCCACTGAAACAGACGGAAACAATCGCAGCTGGTCGTCATGAGAACCAGCTGATGCGTTTGAGCCGAGCACTGAAAGACAAACGGCCACAACACAGTGACAGACATGAAAAGATGATTTTGGAGAATGACAGGGCTCGACCTCAGAGCACAGTACCCATCAAAACATAGTTGGAAACGTACTCTCCAGACATTGCTCCATCTGACTGCCACCTTTCTCGATCAGTGGCACACTGCCTGGCTGACCAGCACCTGCGATCATATGATGAGGTGTAAATGGATCTCTTCAAAAAACGACGCGGCATTCGTATGATGCCCGAAAGATTGGAGAAAGTAGCGGCCAGCGATGGACAATACTATGAATCGTAATTTTTTCAGGTTTTCACAGTAAAACCTCGAACCTCGAGAAAAAACGGTGGAAGCAAATTTGTTGACGTAACATAATCCCAGACGAAATATGCAAGTCCGTATCGTGTCTTGGAATAAATAAAGTTATATAAACCTCGCGAACCGCCCCAGCTTTGCACGGGTAGCGTTAAATGTCTATGGCCGGACAATTTGTCTATCGAACTGGTAATAAATTACATGTTCGCAAACCTTCCACTTAAGTCAGTCTTTTAGTCAAAACGGTATCAAACTCCCTACAGCAGTTCCTGAGATAGCCCTTCACATACAGATTGAAAAACGCGGCAATAGACTTTATTCTTCCCTAGGCCTGTATATAAAAAGCAAAGCATTTTAAAACTAAATATATGAAAATTTGTGTCGGTTTCTCGGTTGGAAATAATAAACTAGGTGTTTCAGTTTTTTTGGAAATTCACCCCTAAGGAGGTGCAATAGACGATGGAAGTTATTATGAAAATATTTCGTTACTTGAAAACTTTTTTAAAGCTAAATCTATGAAAACTGTTATTCGACTTCTTTGCTAGAAATAAAGAAATATGTGTCAGCAGATGGAAATTTTTATGGAAATACCACCACAAGAACTCAACACAAACCTCCGACTACAGATACCAGAATCCCTTTTGGTCTGAAGTACATTCGGAAAAGACCGTGCTGCTATGGACTTAATTAACTTGAAAAGTTTAGAAGGTATTGCAGTTCGTGAACTAAATCAAAAAAAGCTGTCTAAGTCACTACGACAAAAAGACTGGGTCAGAACTGAGTAGAAATTTTTCAGTAGGCCTGACATATGTTCATAAAATTATTTTCGTTTTGATTTCTGCGAAAACTAGTCATTATTGGTGACAAAATAGAAACCACGGGCAAATGTGATTCCATGTACGAGAATATCAATTTGAGATGAGAGTTCAATACTGCTTGTAAGACTGTCGCTGATAACAGCAGAAACAATTACCCTATTTGCATCTTTTTATTTTTCGCTCGACCTTTTTTTTGAGGCGTCAGTCTTCTGCTGGCTTGATGCGCCCCGCCATGAATTCCTCTCCTGCACCATCCTCATCTCAGAGTATCACTTACAAATTACATCCTCAGTTATCTGCTGGATGTTTTCCGATCTCTGCCTTCCTCTTCAGTTTTTACCCTCTACAGCTCCCTCTAGTACCATGAAAGTTATTCGCTGATATCTTAACAGATGACATATCATCCTGTCGCTCCTTTTTGTCAGTGTTTTCCATATATTCCTCGTCTCTCTCATTCTGCGCAGAACCTCCTCATTCCTTACCTTATCAGTCTACATAATTTTTAACATTCGTCTATAGCCCCACGTTTCAAATCCTTCGATTCTGTTTTGCCCTAGTTTTCCCGCAGTCCAAGTCTCACTAGCATATAATGCTGTGCTTCAAACGTACGTCCTCAGAAGTTGCTTCCTCAAATTAAGGCTTGTGTTTGCTACTAGTAGACTTTTCTTGGTCAGGAATGCCCTTTCTGCCAGTGCTAGTCTGCTTTTGATGCCCTCCTTGCTCCGTCCATCATGGGTAGAATTCCTTAACTTCATCTACTTTGTGACCATCAATCCTGACGTTAAGTTTCTCGCTGTTCTCATTTCTGCTGTTTCGCACTACTTTCATCTTTCGTCGATTTACTCTCAGTCCGTACTCTGTATTCATTAGACTGTTCATTCCATTCAGGAGATCCCGTAATTCTTCTTCACTTTCACTGAGGCTAGAAATGTCGTCATCGAATCTTATCACTGATATCTTTTCACCTTGAACTTCAGTTCCACTCCTGTAGAGACTGAACAGTAAGGACGGAAGACTACATCACTGTCTAAAACACTTTTTAATCCGACGACTTCATTCATGGTCTTCCACTCTTATTATTACCTCTCGCTATACGAAGTAAAGTTAAGCCGCATATAAACGGCCACTAACTATACTGTAGACAGTAGGTTAATTGGTTTGCACAAGGTAATACAAGCGAGCGAAGTAGTGGGCGCTATGCTAGTTTATAATACGTAGTGAAGTGGCTGGTTGCTGCACTTCTTGAAGGAATTTAAGCCACATCCAAGGAGATCAGCCGCTAAACTAATGTTCTCGTTGCTGTTGGATCGTCAACAGACGGGAGAAAGGACGGAGACGCAGTTCCTCCGTGCTGTGTCGGCCCCCACATGCGGGCTGTAGCGCGAGCGGATCCGGTGCGGGGTCAACCGCTTAGTGGTTAGCGAGTCAGGGGCCAAGTTCCTGAACGACAACAGGCGCTCCCTAATCCGGGGCTTCCGCTAAGCCGGAGGGGAAGCCGTACGGCGGCCACGTGACCTCTCCCGGACACTCTTAGCGGGCTACCCGATCCTGTTTGCCGCAGTGATTTTCCTTAACAGCCCAAGACAAGCGACATTGCGGCGTCGCGTCTTTTTTGCGTCGCATCGGTATCGGTGATGCCAGAGGTGGAACGTTTCTTCCTGGCTCACGTCGGGCACTGTAAGTAATTCCCTAGTGGAATTTTCAAGGGAACTTACTGTAGTTTTAGTGATGTACCTAAGACATGGAAACTGTAGCCTAATAGAAGAAGCTATACAGATAAAAATAACTGATAACACCACAAATAAAGACGGTATCTTGCATTTGAGAGTAGCCTGGAATCTGGTCAATGTCAAATTAAAGCGGGCACGTGAGGTAAGGTTTAGAAACGTTGCTTTATATGGTGATGGACTGACAAGAACACTGGTTACGTAACTGACAGTACCACTGCCATATAAAATCGAGGGCAGCAACCATACGGCAGTCTTTATTCTCACCTATAAATTCGTCATCTGGCCCATCCTAACTTGAACCATTATTGCCTGGATCTCAGTGTCGGTGTCCCGTGAACTGTGCCCAATGAAATTTGCACCCCGTTAAATTTGCACCCAGGACAAGTCGAGGAAAATTCCACGAAACCCCCTGTCCGAATTCCATTACTTGCCCGGCAGGTAGAAGAGTCTTCAGCATTTACGTCTTGTACTGAAGAAGAGGATTGGAGATGATCGTACAAGAACAGCAATCCCAAAATTTTGACAATGGGAAGTGATCATAATTTATTTAATTTTTGTCTGACACAATCAGAGATTTTATGCTTGTGACTGGGCCTTCAGAAATACAAAGGAAAACATAAAAACCAAATCAGAAACACAAAATTTCAGAAACGTATCGCTTCTGTTTGACCATGTAAGCCGGCCGGAGTGGCCGAGCGGTTCTAGGCGCTACAGTCTGGAAAACGCGCGACTGCTACGGTCGCAGGTTCGAATCCTGCCTCGGGCATGGATGTGTGTGATGTCCTTAGGTTAGTTAGGTTTAAGTAGTTCTAAGTTCTAGGGGACTGATGACCTCAGAAATTATGTCCCATAGTGCTCAGACCCATTTGAACCATTTGACCGTATAATGAATGTAAGGGATATATTTTAAAACAAGTATAAAATAAAATGTGGTCCATACCCATGGATCAACATACTTAACGTGTAACGAAAATAAAATGCTTTGCCATACTAGCTAGAGGGCTGGGAACATTCACGTATATAGTTCACATAAGCATCACACAACTTCTCCTCATACAACTTCTCCTCACACAACTAACGCTGCATGATCACGTCCTCTACAAGTGACTTCAAAAAATGAAAATTTATTTCATTTTTATAACTCTGCATATTGAAAATTACGGGTTTGTTTCTAAGTTTATACCAGCAAAGAACCTGCCATGAAAATTACCTGGCTAATTCCTGGGAAGAATTTGACAATGAAAATTGAGCTTTTGTCGTAGAATGAAACAAGTTATGTGGGATTATTACCGTGAAACAAAACGGATGATCTGCTATGATTAAGTGTAGACGGAAATTAAACAGAAAGTGTGCAAATGTTATATCACAGATTGCGTGACACCATTAACATGAATAACAGCACGATAACAGGCTTGGAAGAGGCCGAAATAAGGCTCAAAACTTGTGAGCAAATTAGTCCTCTTATAAAACTTATCTTCTCTGCACTATATATGTATTTGGATGTACTAACCAACTTAAAAAAAATACTACACCTGCAGTTATAATTATTAGCCTGCAAATAAAATAAATACTGATGTAACGTTGTACAGTGCAGTTTCCTCAGTCAGCAATAAAAAAATCTGCACTTACACCTCTAACCCCCTGTATGAGGGGGAAGGTTGTACCAGAAATGTTGCGACAAAAGTCTAGGGGTTCTGGAGCATGTCTTGAGGAACAAATCAAGGGTAGGAACCCTTGTCTGGGAACATCATCCAACGACACTACAGAGCATCGAAATTATGGGTGCCAGCACCTACTACTAGATCACCCCTTCGTCAGCAAACGTGACTTCGTACGCTGACGGACTTCCTCGCAATGCTGTTTGTTATTCAGTAATCGCAACTGATTTCCACGATCGCCAGTGAAGAAGATGGAGCTAGTTGCTGCGTAGAAAGGCCTTGTCTCCTATGAATGCGATGTTCTGTCGTCTCAGTGGATGACGTTTCCGGACACGGGTTCCTACCCTCAATTTGTTCCTCAAGAATCTATCTACAACCCCGACGTTGGTCGCAAAATTTCTAGCGCGCTAAATATATATATATACAACCGATGGAAATCACAAATTCCTTTAGTTCTCGCTAAGCATTAGTTTGTGGGCATGGGGTGTGTAATCAGATTTCCTTATCTACACGTGTTGTAATGATTTCATCAAGTCAGAAGCGGATACTGCCTCATGAGCCTTGATTTCACTTTTTCGAAAATTCTCTCACCCAGCACTAAGCGACTGGAAGAAGCATGGAAGATTCAGGATAAAAGAACGACCACATAGTTACAGGCATATCCTTAACACTGGTTTGCTGCAGAATCCTTGAACATATTCTCGGTTTGAATGCAATAAATTTGCTTGAGAGGGACAAGCCTCTGTCCAAAAATCGGCTCGGTTTTAGAAAGCATTGCTTAAGCGAAACTCAGCTTGCCCTTTTCTCACATAATATCTTGCGAATCCCATATTCATATATTTCCGTATAGCATTTGACATTGCCGACTGTTAACGAAGCTGCAAGCATACGCAATAGGTTCCCATGTATGTGAGTGGCTCAAAGACTTCTTAAGTAACAGAACCCAGTATATTGTCCTCGACGGCAAGTGTTAATCAGAGCCGGCCGCCGTGGTCGAGCGGTACTAGGCACTTCAGTCCGGAACCGCGCGACTGCTACGGTCGCAGGTTCGAATCCTGCCTCAGGCATGGATGTGTGTTAGTTAGTTAGTAGTTTCTTGGAAGTAGATACCTTAGGGGTTACGAAGCAACTCAAATCGCTTGATTCGGGCAAGTCTTCAGGTCCAGATTGTATTCCGATTAGGTTCCTTTCAGATTATGCTGATACATCAGCTCCCTACTTATCAATCATATACAACCGCTCGCTCACCGATAAATCTGTACCTACAGATTGGAAAATTGTGCAGGTCGCACCAGTGCTTAGGAAGGGTAGTAGGAGTAATCCATCTAACTACACATCATTGACGTCGGATTGCAGTAGGGTTTTGGAGTATATACTGTATTCAAACATTATGAATCACCTCGAAGGGAACGATCTATTGATACGTAATCAGCATGGTTTCAGAAAACATCGTTCTTGTGCAACGCAGCTAGCTCTTTATTCGCACGAAGTGATGGCCGCTATCGACAGGGGATCTCAAGTTGATTCCGTATTTCTAGATTTCCGGATAGCTTTTGACACCGTTCCTCACAAGCGACCTCTAATCAAGCTGCGAGCCTATGGGGTATCGTCTCAGTTGTGCGACTGGATTCGTGATTTCCTGTCAGGAAGGTTGCAGTTCGTAGTAATAGACGGCAAATCATCGAGTAAAATTGAAGTGATATCAGGTGTTCCCCAGGGAAGCGTCCTGGGACCTCTGCTGTTCCTGATCTATATAAATGACATGGGTGACAATCTGAGCAGTTCTCTTAGGTTGTTCGCAGATGATGCTGTAATTTACCGTCTAGTAAGGTCATCCGAAGACCAGTATCTGTTCCAAAGCGATTTAGAAAAGATTGCTGTATGGTGTGGCAGGTGGAAGTTGACGCTAAATAACGAAAAGTGTGAGTTCCAAAAGAAATCCGTTGGAATTCGATTACTCGATAAATAGTACAATTCTCAAGGCTGTCAATTCAACTAAGTACCTGGGTGTTAAAATCACGAACCACTTCAGTTGGAAAGTCCACATAGATAATATTGTGAGGAAGGCGAGCCAAAGGTTGCGTTTCATTGGCAGGACACTTAGAAGATGCAACAAGTCCACTAAAGAGACAGCTTACACTACACTCGTTCGTCCTCTGTTAGAATATTGCTGCGTGGTGTGGGATCCTTACCAGGTGGGACTGACGGAGGACATCGAAAGGGTGCAAAAAAAGGGCAGCTCGTTTTGTATTATCACGTAATAGGGGACAGAGTGTGGCAGATATGATACGCGAGTTGGGATGGAAGTCATTAAAGCAAAGACGTTTTTCGGCGCGGCGAGATCTATTTACGAAATTTCAGTCTCCAACTTTCTCTTCCGAATGCGAAAATATTTTGTTGAACCCAACCTACATAGGTAGGAATGATCATCAAAAGAAAATAAGAGAAATCAGAGCTCGAACAGAAAGGTTTAGGTGTTCGTTTTTCCCGCGCGCTGTTCGGGAGTGGAATGGTAGAGAGATAGTATGATTGTGGTTCGATCAACCCTCTGCCAAGCACTTAAATGTAAATTGCAGAGTAATCATGTAGATGTAGATATAATTCTAAGTTCTAGGGGACTGATGAACTCAGATGTTGAGTCCCATAGTGCTCAGAGCCATTTGAACCTTTTTGTTAATCAGAGAGAAGGGTATCGTGAGGATTGCCCTAGGGAAGTGTGATAGAACCACTGATGTTTTCTGTGTACATAAATGATCAGGCGGGAAGAGTGAGCAACAATCTGCGATTTTTTGCTGATGATGCTATGGTGTACGGGAAGGTGTCCGTACTGAGTGACTGTAGGAGGATACAAGGCGACTTAGTCAAAATTTCTAGTTTGTGTGATGAATAGCAGCTAGCTCCAAATGTAGAAAAATGTAAGTCAGAGCAGATAAGTAAGAAAAGCAAACCCATAATGTTCGAATACAGCATCAATAGTGAGTTGTCTAACGCAGTCACGACTGTTAAATATTTAGGCATAACGTTGCAAAGCGACATGAAATGGAAGGAGCATCTATGCGATTTCTTGGGAGAATTTAGGCAAAGTGTGCTTCATCTGTAAAAAAGACCACATATACGGCAATAGTGTGACCCCTTGTTGAGTACTGCTCGAGTGTTTGAGATCCGCACCAGGTCGGATTAAAGGAAGGCATCGAAGCAATTCAGAGGCGGGCTGCTAGGTTTGCTACCTATAGGTTCGAACAACACGCAAGTGTTACGGAGATGCTTCGGGGAATCAATGGAGGGAAGGCGACGGTTTTTTCGAGGAGAGCTATTGGGCAAATTTAAGGAACCGGCTTTTGGGGCTGAGAACAGAACGATTCTATTATCGCCAAAGATGATAATATTGGAGAGATTAGGGCTCGTACGGAAACGTATAGATAGTCGGTTTTTCCTATTTGCGAGTGGAAAAGGAAAGGAAATAAGTAGAATGGTTCAGGGTGCCCTCCACCACGTACCATACGGTGACTTGTGGAATATGTATGTAGATGCAGATGTGGTGGTGTAAATATTTTCCCTGGAGTTACTTTAAGTGGGCTGCGTCTAGGGTGTTGGGCGAAATCGATGAGTCACACTGTCTGGCATCTCATTGGTATTCACTTTTCCGTAAGGTTTCCTTACTTTTTGAACGCTCTGGGATGAAGAATACGATGCCGAGATAAAAAAACCTTAGCTATGGTGGATTCAGACTGTTTGTATATTTAAGAGTGAACAGGTAACGGCTGCGTCTGGGGTGGTGCCGTGTCCGGAAAACACGGACTCCTGATGACTGGCGCAGCATTGTGTTCAGTGGTGGGTTGTTATTCTGTCCTTTCCCGGACGACCAGCTTGGGCTAGTATGGGAGCAACCTCGGAAATATGTCATTCTTCCAATGCTTTGATGTTACTCCTAACGTTATTGTGTGAGGAGCCATCGGGTATGACTTCAGGTAAGGCTAACAGTGACTGAGTGAAATCTGACGTCGTATATCCCCGAGTGTCATCTTTCATGCGATTTTATCGTCGTGCCACTTTTCAAGAGGACAATGCTCATCCACACTTAGCACCTGTCTCTGTGAAGTATCTGCGTAATGTTAAGTTAAACAAGTGTCCAGCAGAATCCACAGTTCTGTTTCCGGTAGGAGATGTCTGGGACCAGTGTAGCGCCGCCCTAGGATATGAAGGATCCGTTACAACAGCTCTGGCCAGCTCGCCTCAAGAAAGGATACAACGACTTTATGGCACACTTCCCAACCGTATCAGTGCATGAGTCCAGGCTAGAGGTAGCCCCCTACTGATAAGTGGGCTCAAATTGCCAATTACTTTGTAAAACTGAGTCGATATTTGTTGTTGTTGTGGTCTTCAGTCCTGAGATTGGTTTGATGCACTTCTCCATGCTACTCTATCCTGTACAAGCTTCTTCATCTCCCAGTACCTACTGCAGCCTACATCCTTCTGAATCTGCTTAGTGTATTCATCTCTTGGTCTCCCTCTACGATTTTTACCCTCCTCTCTGCCCTCCAATACTAAACTGTGATCCCTCGATGTCTCAGAACATGTCCTACCAACCGATCCCTTCTTCTAGTCAAGTTGTGCCATAAGCTACTCTTCTCCCCAATTCTATTCAATACCTCCTCATTAGTTATGTGATCTACCCATCTAATCTTCAGCGTTCTTCTGTAGCACCACATTTCGAAGGCTTCTATTCTCTTCTTGTCTAAACTGCTGATCGTCCACGTTTCACTTCCATACATGGCTACACTCCATACAAATACTTTCAGAAGCGACTTCCTGATATTTAAATCTATACTCGATGTTAACAAATTTTTCTTCTTCAGAAGCGCTTTCCTTGCCATTGCCAGTCTACATTTTATATCCTCTCTGCTTCGACCATCATAAGTTATTTTGCTCCCCAAATAGCAAAATTCCTTTACTACTTTAGGTGCCTCATTTCCTAATCTAATTCCCTCAGCATCACCCAACTTAATTCGACTACATTCCATTATCCTCGTTTTGCTTTTGTTGATGTTCATCTTATACCCTCCTTTCAAGACACTGTCCATTCCTTTCAGGTCCTCTTCCAAGTCCTTTGCTGTCTCTGACAGAATTACAATGTCATCGGCGAACCTCGAAGTTTTTATTTCTTCTCCATGGATTTTAATACCTACTCCGAACTTATCTTTTGTCTCCTTTATTGCTTGCTCAATATACAGATTGAATAACATCGGGGATAGGCTACAACCCTGTCTCACTCCCTTCCCAACCACTGCTTCCCTTTCATACCCCTCGACTCTTATAACTGCCATCTGCTTTCTGTACAAATTGTAAATAGCCTTTCGCTCCCTTTATTTTACCCCTGCCACTCTCAGAATTTGAAAGGAAGTATTTGAATCAACATTGTCAAAAGCTTTCTCTAAGTTTACAAATGCTAGAATCGTAGGTTTGTCTTTCCTTAATCTTTCTTCTAAGATAAGTCGTAGGGTCAGTATTGCCTCACGTGTTCCAACATTTCTACGGAATCCAAACTGATCTTCCCAGAGGTCGGCTTCTATTAGTTTTTCCATTCGTCTGTAAAGAATTCGCGTTAGTATTTTGCAGCCGGCCGGTGTGGCTGTGCGGTTCTAGTCGCTTCAGTCTGGAACCGCGTGACCGCTACGGTCGCAGGTTCGAATCCTGCCTCGGGCATGGATGTGTGTGATGTTCTTAGATTAGTTAGGTTTAAGTAGTTCTAAGTTCTAGGGGACTGATGACCACAGATGTTAAGTCCCATAGTGCTCAGAGCCATTTGAACGATTTTTTAGCATTTTGCAGCTGTGACTTATTAAACTGATAGTTCGGTAATTTTCACATCTGTCAACACCTGCTGTCTTTGGGATTGGAATTATTATATTCTTCTTGAAGTCTGAGTGTATTTCGCCTGTCTCATACATCTTGCTCACCAGATGGTAGAGTTTTGTCAGGACTGATTCTCCCAAGGCTGTCAGTAGTTCTATTGGGATGTTGTCTACTCCGGGCGCCTTGTTTCGACTCAGGTCTTTCAGTACTCTGTCAAACTCTTCACGCAGTATCATATCTCCCATTTCATCTTCATCTACATCCTCTTCCATTTCCACAATATTGTCCTCAAGTACATCGCCCTTGTATAGACCCTCTATATACTCTTTCCACCTTTCTGCTTCCCCTTGTTTGCTTAGAACACGATGTTAGTCACTTAAATAACATCACTCACTCTCTCGACCGGTTAAGTTTCACTTCATGTCCTCCTCCACTTTTGGGTACTCAACTTTATTTGTCTAGCGGTGTAGTTTGACCTCTCTACGTTTCTTGAAAAGTGCTCGGTTCTGTTGCAAAATCCAATTGTGCTATGAGCTGAATGGAGAGATTAGTTGTGTTTTACGTAGACTAAATTCAAATGAATTTAAAGTAACTGTCATGTAGCGAAAAAGAAGTAAGTGTTATTTTGCTAGTTTGAGCCAGAAAAGAAATAAAATTGTGATTTGTGTCGACAGTCAAAATATCCACAACAAGCCAAAAAGAAGGATTTATCCCTAATGGCTTTCGGTAGCGAAAGCAACGAGTAATTTCGTAATGGTTCTGTGCCTCGACAGTATCGATTACAGACGGTACAAAATTTTGTCGTATACTTGCAAAGATTCTCGTATTTAATGGCCCGAAGGATTGGTTGCATTCATGTCTATCCACCCACCAGCTCCCGAGTAGTTACTTCCAGCTAAATACGAATTACGCTAATGTGGTTCGTCTAAAACATCCATAAAACGGGGCCTAACACAAATATCTCCGATTACTCGAAAGTATAAGTACTTAAAGTCTTCTTGGGGCCCTAAACACGCATCTGACTGCCTGAACACTCGTAATTCCTGCAACAGCCAAATTTCCGCCGTTTGAGACCAATAACAAGTCAAATAATTATCTCTCCCTACAACACACATTAAGGTTTAAATCACATGAAGCTTTAAGTTGCACTGTAACATATTAAATAGAACGGGAAGTTACCACATTGTCACTCAAATACTCTCATCATGATACAAAATAAAAACAGTGAGTTGCTAAATAAACTCATCTAGACTATAATTTGAAAGAAAAGAAAAAGAAAAAGATTTGCACGTACTGCGCCTCGGCATACCCAGTTATCCTTTACGGAAGTGAAACAAACATCGAGTTGCAAATTATTAGAGAACTAGTAACTCCACCCCCGATCCTTTAAAGAATCTAACTCCCATGTATAAAATAGCTTTAGACGTCTGAATACTTTACAAATGAATGTGGTAAATATTTGAGGTTAAGCATGTAAGGGAGAAAAAGTTTACAAAAGGTCTGAAATTACGTTTAAAGTTAACTGGAAATAACTATGTCCTATCACTATCAAACATTGGGTGAATATAGTCTGCGTAATTTTCGCTCCATTTTAAGCAAAAGCACCTCAGTGTTTACAACAGTGTCTCCTGAAATATGTGCCGCACAACGTTATACTTTGGAAGCATATTCAGAGTTACATCTCGATACTTTCTGAAAATGTGCTGTGAATAGAGTTGATATTAAAGAACACGTCATGCCTGATGCTAAAACTTCGCTGCATGAACAACGAAAATGCAGCAACCGATTTACTTTTTTTTCTTTCGTCATTTTTTTAGGGAGTGTCAGCGTGAAAGAGTTTCTAAAACGTTTGATATTATGTGTTAAGTCGTCAAGTGATCTAATTCTGAAACACTGGCTGAATATAGTCTAGGTAATTTATGCGACCTGATTTACGCTGCTTCAAGCCCAGCTTCTTGCCTTAATACTTGTTTTACTGCGTTAAACCGTTAACGTAAGATTATACCTCTCAGTGACTATATTATGACGGCACTTTAAATTAAGTCAATAATTATATGAATTACTGAATATCAAATTGTTGTTGCCGCTGGAAGCCATTAGCAGTCTGTAACTTGGACTGTGCATCATCAACCATGAACTGTGTTAGCCGGTTTGTAATGCAGATCATGGTTAACTCGTCGATAGCTGCTGCTAGTTCAAATGGTTCAAATGGCTCTGAGCACTATGGGACTTAACATCTATGCTCATCAGTCCCCTAGAACTTAGAACTACTTAAACCGAACTAACCTAAGGACATCACACAACACCCAGCCATCACGAGGCAGAGAAAATCCCTGACCCCGCCGGGAATCGAACCCGGGAATCCGGGCGTGGGAAGCGAGAATGCTACCGCACGACCACGAGCTGCGGGCTGCTGCTAGTTCTGCACTGCCCAAGTCATTACTGCAATACCTCGCGGCTCACAAATCCTCTGACCACGTACTCCATCTCCTTGTGGGTTGAAATACTGCGTGGAGATTTCTTCCTTAACATGAAACAGATTTCCAAAACATTTAATAAAATGATTATCCCTAATTTGCAGCGCTAGTTTCATTACTCAGCAAACATGTTTACGGTATCCACCTAGCATTATTATTTTAAACGAGAAAATAAAAAAAGCGCAGGTAGATCGCTATAATCGCACAGTTACTTCCTTAACGCAGTTTCTGAGACTGTTTTATTAGCCAATTAAGATAGTAGATGAAGGGCAACAAAACCTTACTTCGCGATTTTGTGTGTGTCCTCCAAGCGAGAAAGAGACGGATAATACTTAACATTATTACTTCTATATAGGAGTCAATTTGGGACAGTTTAGTTTCAAGGCAACGCCTTTGAAACTATAGTGCCGACAAAGATGTTGACCGTCATAGGCGATTCTTGGTTTTTAAGAAGGACGCCAGGATCGTAGGGACACATTCCTGGGATGAAATTGGCTGGTCGGCAGCTGTGGCCGAGGGGTTCTAGGCGCTCCAGTCTGGAACCGCGCTGCTGCTACGGTCGCAGGTTCGAATCCTGCCTCGGGCATGGATGTGTGTGATGTCCTTAGCTTGGTTAGGATTAAGTAGTTCTATGTCAAGGAACTGATGACCTCAGATGTTGAGTTCCATAGTGCTTAGAGCCATTTGAACCATTTGAAATTGCCGGCCACTGTGGCCGACCTGTTCTAGGCGCTCCAGTCTGGAACCACGCTGCTGCTACGGTTGCAGGTTCGAATCCTGCCTAGGGCATGGATGTCTGTGATGTCCTTAGGTTAGTTAGGTTTAAATTTTTTGAAATTTTTGAAAACATAGCAGCGATCTTAAAATTTGTTAAAACTAAAATTTAAAACAGTCTTGATCGCGGTCTTGTTAAAATATTTTTTTTATTGGAGTGAGCGACGTGTTTCGACTCTATGAAAGAGTCATCTTCAGACTCCAGAGCAGTGTCTATGCACTGCTATGGAGTCTGAAGATGACTCTTTCATAGAGTCGAAACCGGTCACTCGCTCCAAAAAAAATAATTATTTTAACAAGACTGCGATCAAGACTGTTTTAAATCTTAATTTTATTGTTAGATAGATTTAAGTAGTTCTGAGTCTAGGGGACTGATGACCTCAGATGTTAAGTCTCATAGTGCTTAAAACCATTTGAAGCATTTGAACCATTTGAATTGGCTGTTAGGAACAAGAATAGAGCCTACCCTGACAGTCTGCTGTCCGGTTGCTAGGACCGAGTTCTTAAGCAGGACCCAGCAGCGTCCCTCATCCTCACTTTTGTCTGTGTCCTTGTGCAGACAACACGAAGCGTCTGGCTCCATCACTTAGACCTCGTAGCTGACTCCCAAGCCGCCGTTCGCACTACAGGGCGAGATGCTACAGCCTACACGCTTGGTAGTGCGCCGTCATATTCTACTGTTGCTCCTCATTACTGGCATTTCTCTCTTTTGCTTGTCTCAACCTTATAGCGGCTTCATTGATTTCAATTTTGTTTCTTTTATTCTAATTGCTGCTCCACAACCTGTCAGCGTGATATTAAACACTTGTTGATTTTAAAGATGGTTTCCTCCAGATTTCAATTGTTAATATTCGTTTTACGTTACTCTCTAAATCGGAAATGCAAAATGTGCAGAGGTTGAAGAAAAGTATGTAAACACTGTGAGAAACGCTTGCTTGAACGTGAATGCGGGTGCTAGCCAAACCTGCAGGTTGCGCAGTTGCATATGATGTGAAAGACGCCTGCGCAATGCCCTCAGTACGTTGCAAACGTCAATCGTGGTCAGAGCAGTGTTCTATGTCGTTGTGAGCGCATTATGCCGGAGCTGAGTGAATTCGAACGTGAACAACTTGTTGGTGCTCGTATAGTGGGCGCTTCCACAACCAAGGGCGACAACGTGTATATCGCATACAGGGAAAGCGGGAAAACGTAATCCGCTAAGTCACAATGCCGACGAAAGTGTGTGTTTAGGGATCGTGACAGACGGTCGTTGAAGAGGACAGTCGCCAAAATAAGTGGACGACAGTTGAAAAATTCACTGCAGAACTGAATGCCGCACTATGGAACCATATCAGCACCAAAACAATATGAAGCGAGGTCCGTAATCTGGGAATTGCAGGGCGTGCTCGAATTCCAAAATCTGTCGTCAGTGATGCAAATACCCGTAACAGGAAAATGAAGTGCCCAAGCCATGAAACGTTGGCGATGCACAAATGAAAAAAAGTCGTTTGGTCGGATGACTCCTGCTTAAGACTGTTTCCAACCTCTGGTCGAGTTTGTCTGACGTACGCCGTACCAAGCCTACGACGCAGACTGCTTGCTGCCAGGAGTGACACTTACTGGATGCTCGATGATGATTTGGACAGCCACATCGTGATATTCCATGCGCAGCACGTTTACTCTGCAAACTCGCACTACTGCTAAGGATTATGTGACCAATTTGGGCGATCTAACCAATCCCATTATAATTTGTTCCTCATTGGTGATACTGAGTTTGAAGACGATAGGAGCTGCTGTTCACAAACCTCGCATCGTCCACGACTGATTTTTTGAGCTCGTAGTTGAACCTCAACATCTGTCCTGGCCTCCACTGTCACCGAATATCAATATTGCCGAGCCAATGTGGTCTACCTTGAGAGAAGTGTGCATGATCTCTAACTTTCTCCGCCATCGTTACGTGAACTTCCCACTATTTTGCAGGAAGAGTGGCGTAATATTCCCTTCAAAACCATACAGGACTTGTATTTATGCATTCCAAGTCTAATGAATACCCATGGGTTTCCTCCCTCGTATTGGGCATGGTAATATCTTGTGCTTTTGGCGTTTCCATATTGCTGTCCACTCCCTGATCTCAAGTATGGAGCCGAATTTGGGCTCTTTCCATTGTTATAATTGTGGTACTGCCCTTCCTGTTCACATACGTTCCCGTCAACATCCCAAGTGCCTGCTTGATTCACTCCTGGAAATAGAATAGTCACATGCTTCCATGGCCACACGTTACGATATCACCTTCATTGCAATATTCTTCTGGAAAATATCACTCCCCCAGCACAAGCGTTGCCCGCTCTTATGTTCAGATTTGAGTTGCGATCTACCAAAACTACGATTCGGTAGTTTTGGTAGAATAGATAAATGACGTGATAAATGATAGGCTTATCGGTAGTGCTGGAAGAATTGGTAGGGAAAGAAACATAAATGAATGTGAAAGAGACGAACTGGTAGCCGACCAGTTCTCTTCTTTTTTTTGTTTTGTTTCTTTGGTTGTTTGTTTTGTCACGTAATTATATATGAATAATAGAAGCATGCTTTATATAAGTTAGATGAAGTACTGAAGCGATGTATGACACATTTTTGTTTTGTGTTTCTTTTATTTTACCTTTTTCTTGAGGAAATTGTGTTTTCTATCTTTATATGATAAATCTGTATTGTTTTGTTTATTTTTACCACAACATCACACTGTTTCAAGTTACAAATCAACAATTTTCGAATAAAACCCGAAATAAACATTGACAATTTCTTTTTTGCTATAAATAAATAAAAGTGTTCATTAGGTTACCTGGCCCTTTATCGACAACGGAAAAAAATTCGCAACACCAAGAAGGAGTTATACCACAGTTACTAGGCGTGTTTCTATATCTGAAAGATGATGTCTGTCCCAGTTCCGCGCCAGTAGCGTAAGAGTGGCGCTACTATGAGGACGCAAATCAAGCTCGCTTTAAATACACGCTGTAACGGTCGTGAGGGTTTGGTAGGTTTGAGATTGGACATGATGAGTTGAATGTCTTTAAGGTGACAAAGACGCCATTATCAACATTCCACTGAGTTTGAACGAGGCCATGTAATAGAGCTACAAGAAGCTCAGTGTTCCTTCTGTGATATTGCAGAAAGACTTGGCAAGAATGTACTGCATCTGAAGCAGGAATTTGAGCAGCAGTTGGAACCACAGTCACCCAAAGAAGTGTTAAAAATTGCTTACTTCAAGGACAAATCCGAACCAGACGCCCCGTGGCGTGCTTTCCACTGGCCTCAAACCAACGCCATTCGTGACTTCAGTGGTGTCAAGCATGAGTTGAGTGGAGGACAGGGTGGAGGTCTGCTCTGTTTTCTGATGAAAACTCGTTCTGTCTCGGTTGGTTAGAAGAAGGCCAGTTGGAGAGGCTGCAGGCAACCTGTCTGCGTGAAACTTCCTGGCAGATTAAAACTGTGTGCCGGACCGAGACTCGAACTCGGGACCTCTGCCTTTCGCGGGCAAGTGCTCTACCATCTGAGCTACCCAAGCACGACTCACGCCCCGTCCTCACAGCTTTACTTCTGCCAGTACATCGTCTCCTACCTTCCAAACTTTGCAGAATCCTGCGAACCTTGTAGGAATAGCACTCCTGAAAGAAAGGTTCGCAGGAGAGCTTCTGCAAAGTTTGGAAGGTAGGAGACGATGTACTGGCAGAAGTAAAGCTGTGAGGACGGGGCGTGAGTCGTGCTTGGGTAGCTCAGATGGTAGAGCACTTGCCCGCGAAAGGCAGAGGTCCCGAGTTCGAGTCTCGGTCCGGCACACAGTTTTAATCTGCCAGGAAGTTTAATATCAGCGCAAACTCCGCTGCAGAGTGAAAATCTCATTCTGGAACCTGTCTGCGTGCTAGACACACTGGATCTGCACCTGAAGCTATGATCTGGGGTGCGATTTCGTATGACAGCCGGAGGGCTCTGGTGCTTATCCCAAGCACCCTGACTCCACAAGTTTATATGCCGATCTAGTGATTCGACCAGTTAAGCTGCAATTAATGAACTGTATTCCAGGGGGTGTTTTCCAACGGGATAACGACCGCACATCTATCGCTATTGCAGCCCAGTACGCTCTACAGAGTGTCGACATGTTGCCTTGGCCTACTCGATCACCAGATGTGTAGTCGCGCACCTAGGGGTCATCATCGGACGACAACTCCAGCGTCATCCACAAAGAGCATTAACCGTCCCTGTATTGACCAAACAAGTGAAATGGGCATGGAACTCCATCCCACAAACTGACATCCGGCACCTACACGACACAATGCATGCACGTTTGCATACTTATATTCAATATTTTGGCGGTGACATCGGTTATTAATGTATAAGCATTTCACATTTGCAGTGGCTTATCCCGCACTTACATTAACGTGTGATCTTGCAATGTTAATCAGTTAAATGAGTTACCTAGACATACATATTCTCGAAATTTCATTTCAGTGCATTATTTATTTTTAGATGTTAACATTTTTTCCCACCAGTGTATATCCACCCTCAGTTCCTAGAAGGTTCACTGCTTCCAGTTTTTAGGGGTGTCTAGTAAGTCCTGACCGCATACGCAAAGAAAGCGATCATTTTTAGGGAACGTCCGACAGATATGCAACAGACACAAAGTACAGATAACGAGGGTACAACCTTAACTGATCGAAGCTACTGGGAAATCTACGAGGGTCACTCCAAAAGAAATGCACACTATTTTTTTTTAAACACATCTTTTATTGTACATGTTTGAAAGTTTTACAATGTGTAGATACATCCTTTAGGAACAATATTTTCATTTCTCCACATAATTTCCATCCCTCTCAACTGCCTTACGCCATCTTGGAACCAGCGCTTGTATACCCGCACGGTAAAATTCTGGACCAACCTGTTGGAGCCACTGTTTGGCAGCTTGCACAAGGTAGTCATCATCTTCAAACCTTGTTCCACGAAGTCTTCCAGTTTCCCAAAGAGATGATAGTCACATGGAGCCAAGTCAGTGCTGTAAGGTGGGTGTTTCAGTGTTGCCCATCCGAGTTTTGTGATCGCTTCTATGATTTTTTTCACTGACATGTGGCCGTGCATTGTCGTGCAACAGCAAAACATCCTGCTTTTGCCGATGTGGTCGAACACGACTTAGTCGAGCTTGAAGTTTCTTCAGTATCGTCACATATGCATCAGAATTTATGGTGGTTCCACTTGGCACGATGTCCACAAGCAAGATCCTTCAGAATCGAAAAACACCGTAGGCATAACTTTTCCAGCAGAGGGTGTGGTTTTGAATTTTTTTTTTCTTGGGTGAATTTGCATGATGCCTCTCCACTGATTGCCTCTTCGTCTCTGGTGAAAAATGATGGAGCCGTGTTTCATAACCTGTCACAATTCTTCCAAGAAATTCATATCCACCATTCTCGTACAGTTCCAAAAGTTCGCAGCATACCGTTTTTCTTGTTTCTTTGTGAGCCACTGTCAGCATCCTGGGAACCCACCTGGCACAAAACCTTTTTAACGCCAACACTTTCAGTAGTCTGCAAACACTTCCCTCCCCTATCCCAACGTGGCGTGACAATTCGTTCACTGTGATGCGTCTGTCAGCAGTCACCAATTCGTTAACTCTCTGCAGCATTGTCTGAAGTGTGTGCAGTACGAGGCCTGCCGCTGAGAGGACAATCCTCAATATTGCCGTGCCCACTTTCATCACGTAACCTGCTTGCCCACCGACTAACTGTACTGCAATCGACAGCAGCATCTCCATTCACCTTTTTGAACCTCTTGTGGATGTTTCCCACTGTCTCGTTTTCACAGCGCAGTAATTCTACGACAGCACGTTGTTTCTGACGAACGTCAAGTGTAGCAGCTATCTAGAAGACATGCTGTGACGTCGCCACTCACGGGAACAGGTTGAACTAAGTTTGAAAACAAGGGGGAAGGATGTATCTACACACTGTAAAACTTTCACACATTTTTACAAAAATAGTGTGCATTTCTTTTGGAGTGACCCTCGTACCTTAGTCTCCGCTTACGTATGGTAGTCTATCATAGCCTACGGTAGTTTTCCATCTGTAGTTCAGACCTGCGGAGTTGAGGAGGGAGACAACGTCCTGGTGACGGCGTGCTGCCGAACTGTGATGGGTGGTGGGAGGCGGCGGACCCCGGCGAGTGCCACCTGTCGGTCACGCCGCCCCCACAGGCAGAGCAGAGTTGTAGGCAATTACCTGGCGGACAGCGCCGCCGCCTGGCCGCCGCCTGTCATCGCCGCGCCGTTGATTAGGCGTCACCAATCGCTCAATTAGCTAACAAGCGGCGAAGCGGCGGGCGGCTCTCGTAATTAAGTCCACCGGTGGGGGGGCGGGGAATGGCGCCTTGAATTGTGCTAATTAGGCCGCCCGATGCAATTTCTGGCGCGAATCACAGCGGCCGGCCCGCCGTGGCTCGGGCCGCAGCGTAATGGCGACCCGGCGCGCAGCGCGCAACATTTAGCGTCAGCGGCCCACGTCTGGCACTAATTACCTCGGCCGCTCTCTGGTCACTGCCAGGCTCTGCGCCCTCTTCCTCCGTGAGAATGGCAATGTGTCTGGGTCGAGCACGCTACAGGCTATAGTTTGTCAGCCACGTCTGCGTATGTTGAAGTTTGTGAGCACTGCTACACCCGTGAGAGACTGGGCCAATCCAGACTGGTATGACGTATGTGAACGTGCTGCACGATCTGTATCTCACTGTATCAGATGTCACATTGAGATGTTGTTTTGTAGGACGGGCAACCACAGTCAAACTTCGACATTTTTTCAAAGAAAAATTTGCGCTGGCTGTATGAATGATTTTTATTTAAAAAAAATGGCTCTGAGCACTGTTGGACTTAACTTCTGAGGTCATCAGTCCCCTAGAACCTAGAACTACTTAAACCTAAATAACCTAAGGACATCACAAACGTCCATGCCCGAAGCAGGATTCGAATCTGCGACCGTAGCGGTCGCGCGGTTCCAGACTGTAGCGCGTAGAACCGCTCGGCCACCCGGCCGGCGATTTTTATTAAATCTGCGACCGGTTACGCACCACTTATCGGTGCATCCTCAGGCAATATGTACAAAAAATAATATAATAAGATCGAACAGTCCACGGGTTTACTGCCGGTTCATAGTGTCCAACGGGCACAATGTTTCGGCGATCAGACATGTCGTCATCGTCAGGTGCGCTGACGCACTGAGCTCCTGAGGGCGGGCGCCCGATTTCAATTCCCTCACACTGCGGGCCGCTCTCTTCGCCGTCCGCGCCCGCGCCTCAGAATCTCAGTAAGGCTTGAGACCCGGCATTGAATGTATTAAGAAGACTCAAAGCAAAAAGTACTAACTGGCGACCAGGGCAGACGTAGCAAGCACATCGACGCTACGACAGATTCCGACGCCCACGTCTTCGCGACAACAAAGTACTCACGCTATATATAACATAGTAACGTCGAACATTGCCCTGTAGCCACTCTCCACCATTCACGTCCAATGTACCGTCATCTGGTGAAAGCAGTAGTTAAAATTTAAAATTCTTTTTCAAAAAAATTTTCTGAAAGTGATAGGAGCGGCAATGACCTAAAAAATAAAACACGAACGACAAAGAGCGGTGCATTAGCATGAACAAACGGCGGAATTAGGGCCATGTAAACATATCAGAACATACCGTGCAAGTTGAGAGGAGCCGCGCGGCAGCGGACACGGCCTGACTGATCGGCCGAAACCTGGAAAGCTCTCACGCAGTGGCGCCAGAATCGCCAGAGGCCGGATGACGTGTACAAGGTGTGACGATTGTGGGGTGCTGAACATTTGATAAACAATTGCTTATGTCTGTTTTTTAAAAAAAAAGTCTAATACCGTACTAGGTGGTCAATCTAAAAAATGGGCACAACAATAATAAATGTGGTGGTTCTGAATGCGCAAGGCCCGGAGTACGCATAAAAATATATTGAACAGAACCTACTAACAAGTAATCTATAGGGGCAGATTTTTAAATTTTAACTACCGCTTTCACCAGATGACGGTATATTGGACGTGAATGGTGGGGAGTGGCTACAGCGCAATGTTCAACGTCACTATGTTATAAATAGTGTATATGAGTACTTTCTTGTTTCATTAAAAAAACTGGCTATTTAAAAGTTTAATTTACTCCTCAGAATTGTGGGATCGAATAGTTTATATGAGCTCTTATTATATTATTTTTTGTACAGATTGCCTGAGGATGCACCGATTAGTGGTGCGTAACTGGTCGCAGATTCAACAAAAATCATTCATACAGCCAGTGCGGAATTTTCTTTAAAAAAAAAAAATTGGAATGTATTGTGATAACATGTTGCTATAACACTCTAAGAAAAAAACGGCCAACCCACCACGAAGGTAATAGCCGAATGGAACGGAAATCGGTAAATGCGATGAGCAGATACAGGCAGGCGGCTGATTAGAATTTCAGAGATACTGCATAGTTTATTCCAGAGAAAGAGTTTCACAAAGACAATAACACATTGCAGCCCTTACGCAAGCAGTTATTCGGCTTGGTATTGATAGTGTTTTTGACGTCCTCCTGAGGGATATCGTGCCAAATTCTGCCCAAATGCCGTGTTAGGTCATCAGAATTCCGAGCTAGTTAGAGGGGGCTGCCCATAATGCTCCAAAAGTTCTCAGTTGGAGAGAGAGCCAGCGACCTTGCTGGCCAAGGGAAGCTTTAGCAAGAACGAAGAGGATAAAAAGAAACTCTCGCCGTGTGCGGGCGGGCATTATCTTGCTGAAGTGTAAGCCCAGGAAGGCTTGCCACGATGGGCGACAAAACGGGACTTGGAATATGGTCGACGTACCGCTGTGCTGTGAGGGTGCCTCGGATGACAATCAAAGGGATCGCGCTATGATAAGAAATGGCACCTCTGGTTGTTGTGCCGTGTGGTGGACGACAGTTATGCTGGTATCCCATTGCTGTTTGGGGCGCCTCCAGAACCGTCTTCGGCCTAGAATTTCATTGACTGGAGTAGAATTATCTTGAGTGATGAGCTGAGAGATTGCAGGCCACTCTCACTTCTGATGCAGTCTTATGCCGCTTCATGTTCTTACGGAATATGATCTTCACTGTGATTTGACTTCATACATTATGATGAAATGGTGGGCAGTAGTTAACGGTCTTGTTGGCGTGCTCTAGGTAAGGAATGACGATAAGCTTTACCTGCGTTCAAAGGAATAGGGTTCCGATTTAAACGTCTGCAGTAAAAGCTACGGTAATGGTGGACCCAGCAAAGCGCGTTTTTTCTGCGGAGCGCGTGGAGACATTTCCGGACTGCCGAGTTCCGCAGTCTCATTGTGAAGAATAGTTGGCGCCAGACGGGAGGCAGGCGCGTCCAGGTATACAGACTAGCACCGAGAAGTCGCCACTGTACTGGCCAGCGCATTATAGACCAGCAATAAAGCAGAGGATGGGCCCTTGTTAGGGAGGAAGCCGACGAAAGAACTGTGAACGTTCTGCGAATTTCCGTGGGTCAGGGCGACTGCCGCCCAGACGTTCAGACTCTGTTTCAAAACATATTCGTGAAAGCACGAGGCCTTTAGCGAGTTTATGGCCGTTCTTTGGAAACTTTGAAATGGACGCAACAGGGGAGATAACAAGCTGTTTATGGAGGGCTGTGCTTCCATCCGGAGCATTTTGTTAGCAAAAAGACACGAGAAACACGTGGGAAAGGTGCTGCAAAGCTCAATCTTTTTTCCTTTTTCTTGCAATTAACTTTAAAGTCTCTGATTGATCAAATCGGTGTTTGCAGAACAAAGGCCGCTCTCCCAGCTAAGAATGCCAGGCTCCAGCTCGTGATTGGCTTTTGCGAATGTGGGGGAATCTAAAATGTAAATGTGTTTTTGTTACCGAGCTGAGGAGGAAGCGAGCAGAAAGGAAGAAGACTCTCCCTCTTGTACTGGAGGATATCTACCAACTCTGTAAATGCCAACCCGAATAACTGCTTGCATAAGGGCGAGAGGCGGACCAAGGCGTTATCGACTTGCTCAATTTTTGAAGCCCATTGTCTTGAATAATTCATCCAATATTTATGAAATTCTAGTATTTTGTTTGTCTGTACAAGTACATGACTTCTACAGATTTTCGTTCCATTCAGGTACTTCATTCGTGGTGCGTGGTGTGTTCAGATTAATGGGTGGACAAATTTTATGTGAGCTGCGAAGGCGGCAGACGGATGATAAATGTACATCCCCGATAAAAGATAGTGAAGCACCGAGAAGATGTAGTCCAATGTCAATAAAAAACGTACGCATCATTGGCTTGTTTGTGCAGAGTTCCATTTCTATGTTACAGGTAGAATGGTCACCGGACTGCATTATTGTTGTTACCAGGCCTGGTACGGTATATAAGGAGCGTCAGATATTGAGCAATCACTGTGAACGACACGGAAATGGCACTTACTCGTGTGAACAGCGTTATCAGAACCTGACGGAGCATGAAAGGAGCCTCATTTAGGGTCTCCATTTGACCGGCTGGTCGACTCATCAAATATCCGGATTTGTGGGTCATGTGGATGTGACAGTAGCCTGATGTTGGACAGCATGGGAATTTGAGAACAGGCATGCTCGTCGTCAACGTTCGGGTTGACCGAGTGAGCCCACCACAGAGGAGGATCGCCGTATTGTGCATCAAGCACGTGACAACCATTTCGCATCTCCGTCTGCCGTCCGAGGACAAGTAATGGACTCCCTGCGACATTCTGTGTCATTACGCACCAGTGGTTGGAGGACAGCAGCTATCAGGCTGGGGAATTACCGTTCCATGCACCGTCTTACAAACGGCAGCGTTTGGAATGGTGATATGACCGGGGAAAAAAAGAAGGAAGATACGTGTTTAAGGATCTGTCAACAGCGCCGTCAATAGAGACGGAGCACAAATTCCAATTACGAAAATATGGGAGCGGAATCCGATCATGCCATCTTCAAAGAAACCATCCCAATCGCACGGGAATTTGAACCGTCGTCCTGCCAAATGCGAGTTTAGTTTGCTAACCACTGCGCTACCTTGCTCGGTCAGTGACCAGAGAGCCTGGACATCTGATCAGTGACAGCGGATTGTGTTCATCTTTGAATCACGGTTCTGCACAATCCCGGACGACAATCATTCGCTAATTTGGCCGCGACCTTGGGAGAGTTCTTATTATTTAATTGCTTTTGAGGGGCTCAGAGATGTTACTTCTATCGTCGAGGCGTGGGGAGCCGTCGGCAATGACTTCACATCACGGCTGGTAGTTATTGAAGGAACTGTGACATCACGACCTCCTGCATTCTCTTGTGTTACCTCTCATTTGACAGTACCATGGGGCTATTTTTCAACATGATAATGACGTCTACACACGGTAGGTATCTACATGAACTGTCTTGTTTCATGTTCAGTCCTCCATTGGTCAGCAAGATACCAAGATGGGTCCCCAATACAACATGTTTCGGAACAGTTGGGACTCCAACTCCGTCCCAGTGCCAGTATTCGTGATTCCAAGTACAAAGGTATCCAATTTTGGGACATTTTACCCGAGAAAGGATGTTGTTGTTGTTGTGGTCTTCAGTCCTGAGACTGGTTTGATGCAGCTCTCCATGCTACTCTATCCTGTGCAAGCTTCTTCATCTCCCAGTATCTACTGCAACCTACATCCTTCTGAATCTGCTTAGTGTATTCATCTCTTGGTCTCCCTCTACGATTTTTACCCTCCACACTGCCCTCCAATGCTAAATTTGTGATCCCTTGATGCCTCAAAACATGTCCTACCAACCGATCCCTTCTTCTAGTCAAGTTGTGCCACAAACTTCTCTTCTCCCCAATTCTATTCAATACCTCCTCATTAGTTACGTGATCTACCCACCTTATCTTCAGCATTCCTCTGTAGCACCACATTTCGAAAGCTTCTATTCTCTTCTTGTCCAAACTAGTTATCGTCCATGTTTCACTTCCATACATGGCTACACTCCATACAAATACTTTCAGAAACGACTTCCTGACACTTAAATCTATACTCGATGTTAACAAATTCCTCTTCTTGAGAAACGCTTTCCTTGCCATTGCCAGTCTACATTTTATATCCTCTCTACTTCGACCATCATCGGTTATTTTACTCCCTAAATAGCAAAACTCCTTTACTACTTTAAGTGTCTCATTTCCTAATCTAATTCCCTCAGCATCACCCGACTTAATTTGACTACATTCCATTATACTCGTTTTGCTTTTGTTGATGTTCATCTTATATCCTCCTTTCAAGGCACTGTCCATTCCGTTCAACTGCTCTTCCAAGTCCTTTGCTGTCTCTGACAGAATTACAATGTCATCGGCAAACCTCAAAGTTTTTATTTTTTCTCCATGAATTTTAATACCTACTCCGAAATTTTCTTTTGTTTCCTTTACTGCTTGCTCAATATACAGATTGAATAACATCGGGGAGAGGCTACAACCCTGTCTTACTCCTTTCCCAACCACTGCTTCCCTTTCATGCCCCTCGACTCTTATAACTGCCATCTGGTTTCTGTACAAACTGTAAATAGCCTTTCGCTCCCTGTATTTTACCCCTGCCACCTTCAGAATTTGAAAGAGAGTATTCCAGTTAACATTGTCAAAAGCTTTCTCTAAGTCTACAAATGCTAGAAACGTAGGTTTGCCTTTTCTTAATCTTTCTTCTAAGATAAGTCGTAAGGTCAGTATTGCCTCACGTGTTCCAACATTTCTACGGAATCCAAACTGATTTTCCCCGAGGTCGGCTTCTACCAGTTTTTCCATTCGTCTGTAAAGAATTCGCGTTAGTATTTTGCAGCTGTGACTTATTAAACTGATAGTTCGGTAATTTTCACATCTGTCAACACCTGCTTTCTTTGGGATTGGAATTATTATATTCTTCTTGAAGTCTGAGGGTATTTCGCCTGTCTCATACATCGTGCTCACCAGATGGTAGAGTTTTGTCATGACTGGCTCTCCCGAGGCCATCAGTAGTTCAAATGGAATGTTGTCTACTCCCGGGGCCTTGTTTCGACTCAGGTCTTTCAGTGCTCTGTCAAACTCTTCACGCAGTATCTTATCTCCCATTTCGTCTTCATCTACATCCTCTTCCATTTCCATAATATTGTCCTCCAGTACATCGCCCTTGTATAAACCCTCTATATACTCCTTCCACCTTTCTGCCTTCCCTTCTTTGCTTAGAACTGGGTTGCCATCTGAGCTCTTGATATTCATACAAGTGGTTCTCTTCTCTCCAAAGGTCTCTTTAATTTTCCTGTAGGCAGTATCTATCTTACCCCTAGTGAGACAAGCCTCTACATCCTTACATTTGTCCTCTAGCCATCCCTGCTTAGCCATTTTGCACTTCCTGTCGATATCATTTTTGAGACGTCTGTATTCCTTTTTGCCTGCTTCATTTACTGCATTTTTGTATTTTCTCCTTTCATCAATTAAATTCAATATTTCTTCTGTTACCCAAGGATTTCTATTAGCCCTTGTCTTTTTACCTACTTGATCCTCTGCTGCCTTCACTACTTCATCCCTCAGAGCTACCCATTCTTCTTGTACTGTATTTATTTCCCCCATTCCTGTCAATTGTTCCCTTATGCTCTCCCTGAAACTCTCTAAAACCTCTGGTTCTTTCAGTTTATCCAGGTCCCATCTCCTTAAATTCCCACCTTTTTGCAGTTTCTTCAGTTTCAATCTGCAGTTCATAACCAATAGATTGTGGTCAGAATCCACATCTGCCCCAGGAAATGTCTTACAATTTAAAACCTGGTTCCTAAATCTCTGTCTTACCATTATATAATCTATCTGATACCTACTAGTATCTCCAGGATTCTTCCAGGTATACAACCTTCTTTTATGATTCTTGAAAGGATACGGCGGCCTTATGATACCTTTCCCAACAGAATCAGTCCATGCATCCGGTGCAGACGGGGTGCAACGCCATTCTGATAAGTGGGTGCTTACTGCTATGTTCTTTGTAAATTTGATTCGAGTTTGTAATCAGTAAAATAACATCCATACATTCTCATACCGTGACGTTTTAGCCCATTTCCTCCTCTCGCTCTGGCTGTCTCACTTCTGTTAGTCAAGTGGTGTAATGATGACACTTAGGTGAAGGATAAGATGAAGCTCTCATCCACCTGAATGTTGGATTGAACACCAAGGGCTTTACTAGACACGGTCGTGTTGGAGGTAGTCTGCCCTTGCCTTCCTTTACCCACTTGTTCGCAGACCGTTAGTTCGATTTGGACTTCAAACCACGATGCAATTCGGCATTTTGCACACTGTCAAAAATTGACCAGATAAAATCTTATGCTCCATTCCTAGGAATGATATTTGACTCTTGGTTAAACTGGGCGCCTCACATTCAGTCTACTGAGACTGTGTGAAGAAGGTTTAAAAGTAATTCGCTCACTCATCCTTGTTTGGTGGGGAGCGCATCAGAGTGCCTTAGTCACCATGTAACGAAAGGATTATCCGGTCTCTTCTGAATTACGGCTGTCTACTGTAGCACAATTCACCTAATGTTTACCTCTCCAAATTAGTTGCCTTTCAGTACAGGGCCATTCGTACCTGTCTTGGAGCCATGCGTCCGACGCCCTAAAATACCCTCCTTGGGGTTTCAAATGGTTCAAATGGCTCTGAGCACTATGGGACTTAACAGCCGTGGTCATCAGTCCCCTAGAACTTAGAACTACTTAAACCGAACTAACCTAAGAACATCACACACACCCATGCCCGAGGCAGGATTCGAACCTGCGACCGTAGCAGTCGCGCGGTTCCGGACTGCGCGCCTAGAACCGCGAGACCACCGCGGCCGGCCCTCCTTGTGGAGGCAGGGAAGATTACGTGAGCATTAGACGCTAGATATTGTCAGACAAATTTTACATTCAAGGAGTGGCCTTCATGGACAGTTCTGTCTGTAGAAGTCAAGACAGCTTTTACCGATTATAGACTGCCTCCTACAGAAAAAAAAAAAACTTCCAGCCGTCTGTATCAGATCTGATGCTTGGTCTCCTAGCGTACGCTCTATTCGGTGTCCTTCAAATTTGTATTTATTTTAATTTGTTGTCGACACACTAAGCTGCCAGATTCCCGTCTATTATTTTCATACGACCAGTTCGCACAGTGTTGACGTCAATTGCAGCTTTAGTCGCCTAGTTGCAGCTCAGTGGCCTGGTTATCATCCATGTACACATATCAAAAAAAGTTTTGCAGCACCTCGGTACCAGGAGTTCCGGGACCTGTACAGAAAATTGGAATAGAGGCCAACATAAACATCGTTTCCGCTCTCTTTATTGCTCATGAAAACCAAACATTGCATGTTGTACCACCATACAGCGAGACCTTCAGAGGTGGTGATCCAGATTGCTGTACACACTAGTACCTCTAATATCCAGTACCACGCCCTCTTGCATTGATGCATGCCTGTATTCGTCGTGGCATACTATCCACAAGTGTATCAAGGCTTGGTCCAGATTGTCCCACTTCTCAACGGCGATTCGGCGTAGACTCCTCAGAGTGGTTAGTGGGTCACGTCGTCCATAAACAGCCTTTTTCAATTCATCCCAGGCCTGTTCGATAGGGTTCATGTCTGGAGAACATGCTGGCTACTCTAGTCGAGCGATGTTGTTATCCTGAAGGAAGTCATTCACAAGATGTGCACGATGGGGGCGCGAATTGTCGTCCATGAAGACGAATGCCTCGCCAATATGCTGCTGATATGGTTGCACTATCGGTCGGAGGATGGCATTCACTTATCGTACAGCCGTTTCCATGACCACCAGCGTCATAAGTCGGCCCCACATAATGCCGCCCCAAAACAGCAGGCGACCTCCACGTTGCTACACTTGCTGGACAGTATGTCTAAGGCGTTCACCCTGACCGGGTTGCCTCCAAACACGTCTCCGACGATTGTCTGATTGAAGGCATATGCGACATTCATCGGTGAACAGAACGTGATGCCAATCCTGAGCGGTCCATTCGGCATGTTGTTGGGTCCATCTGTACCGCCCTGCATGGTGTTGTGGTTGAAAAGATGGACCTTGCCATGGACGTCGGGAGTGAAGTTCCGTATAATGCAGCCTGTTGCGCATAGTTTGAGTCGTAACACGACGTCCTGTGGCTCCACGAAAAGCATTATTCAACCTGGTGGCGTTGCTGTCAGGGTTCCTCCGAGCCATCATCCGTAGGTAGCGGTCATCCACTGCAGTAGTAGCCCTTGAGCGGCCTAGGCGAGGCATGTCATTGATAATTACTGTCTCTCTGTATGTCCTCCATGTCCGAACAACATCGCTTTGGTACACTCCGAGACGCCTGGACCTTTCCCTTGTTGAGAGCCCTTCCTCACACAAAGTAACAATGCGAACGCGTTCGAACAGCGGTGTTGATCGTCTAGGCATGGTTGAACTACAGACAACACGAGCCGTGTACCTCCTACCTGGTGGAATGACTGGAACTTATCGGCTGTCGGACCCCCTCCGTCTAATCGGCGCTGCTCATGCATGTTTGTTTACATTTTTGGGCGGGTTTAGTGTCATCTTCGCACAGTCAAAGAGACCGTATCTGTGAAAAATATCCACAGTCAACGTCTATCTTAAGGAGTTCTGGGATGCAAAACTTTTTTGATGTGTGTATTTAGGCCGATACCGATGGCTTCAAAATTTCAAAAGAATAGTGTAATGGATGTGATTTTCTATGCCGTCGGCTCTAAGTCCGAAAAGCCTTCAAACTGCTTAACAGCGAGTCTGTTTTTATGGCGGGGACTGTGGCAGTTTTGGAAGCACTCAAGCTTGTATCGTCATCTCCCTTCCCAAAGATATTGATCGCGTCTCATTTAATATTTGGATAGCGATATAATTTATTGCTATGTTTCAGGCAGAAAAAAACAGAGATACAACACCCTTCTACGATAAGTATGCTGTCTCATCAGTAGTATTCGGCCACCGCTACGTAGTAAGGAATTGACCTCTAGGTGCCACGAGAGGCCACATCATCAGTATAAAGGAGGCGGGGAACACTGTGTCGTCAGTAGAGAACAAGTAACAGCGGAATCGGTTGGTCAAGAGAGCTCAGTGTCTTCGAACGTTGACTAATCATTGGATTTCACCTGACATTTCAGCCCTTCTAAAGCTGCCACAGTCGAAACGTAAAGGAACAATCACAGCTAAATCAAGACCAGGCAGACCTCATGTACTGACGAATAGGGACCGTCGTGCGTGCTACCAGCAGTCTAGCAAACACAATGGCTGTGCGAAGGTAGTTAAGGAGGGATGCAGTGGTCAAGCAGCTCCTCATAAGCCGCGCGTTTCTTCAGTCAATAATAAGCGATCCTTGAGGTGATCTGAAGAGCGGTGCCACTGGGCAGTGGATGACTGCAAATGAGTGATTGGGAGTGATGAACTACGCTGTACCCTGTGACAATCCGATAGAAGGGAGAATGTTACCTGCTGTCATATGTAATCACCAACTTTGACCCCATACGGAGCCACTGTGCACAGCGACTGGATATTAATATCAGGAAAGACAGGAACGCAACAATCAGTCGCAATTCCATTGTTTTCTTATTATTCTTGCATATCCAGATTTCAGCTATAAATAGCCATCTTCACTGCTAAAATACAAGGAAATTACAGAGTCAGAACTGATTAAAACTGATTTAATAAAAGAGTAAGTAAAACACGACGTTATCCTATTGAAATGATTCATTTTAGTCAACATACCATCTGAGCGAGCTGTAATCCAACAAACTCCCTGCAGTACGTATCACCATACGACTTGATTGGTGTACAGGCAGGCCGAGACTAAGGATGTTGTTACAAGTACAGCAGCCTCAGTTTGGGTCATGTAGTGTAAGTAATGCTCTCTATAGTCCAAAAGCTAGGTAACACAGCTTCTTTCCGATATAATGGTTTAACATTGGAATTAGTCAAATCCTAAAATCTAGCGTAGTCACTAGTATCATAGCGATTAAGTGATCCACTAAATAATTAATTTAAAAGAAATATCAAGGTCCATACAAATCGTTTTTTTAAGATGTGTTAAAATCATGATAATCAACATGACAAGGCTATTTTAACCAGGTACAATTAATGAAAGCATACTAACGCCCCCTATTAAATTTCTTTCGTAATGCATGGCGTACCTCGAATTGTAGTGCGCTTCTTGCAAAGAACGATATAGAGATTCAACATCAGAAGCACATAAAAAACTAAATGAAAAGTTAGAAACATATAAAGAAATCTTTTCGTCCATGGGGTTACAACCGCTGAAGGTAGTGAAACTACACACCTCCAATCTTAGGACGCAGATTAAAGTCCATAAGGATTGTTCGACGATAAGACCAATCATTCATGGAGGGGTATGAAATTTGTATCCTTGAACAAATTACCAGTTACGAGCATAATTGGAATTATTAAGAAAAACTTGTGCGGTCAAAGTAGGCTGTCTAACGATGAAACAAACAAATTCATTGATCTGGTACCACTAATTCTGAAGTATAGTTACTTTAAGTTTAACGGAGAAATGGATCATCAAAATGATGGGCTTAGCATGGGAAGCTCCATATCAAGGTTTTAGACGACACATTCATGAACTTTATTGAAAACGAGTTTTTTTTCATTGAAAATCCAGATGTAGCAGTAGAGATAGTGTAATGCTTTTGGTATGTTGACTACACTCTGGTGTTGGTTAATGGCAATGATGACGTAGCCCATACAACTGTGGATGAGTTCACTGGATTACATCAAAAAATCAAATTTACCTGCGAAATGGGACCCAACGGTTCCATCAATTTGTTGACTTGAATATCAGAAATGATGGTGGGAAAAACGGATTTGCGATTTTCAGAAAAAAATACTTTCACTGGTATTATTGTTAACTAGCATTCAGGTCACCCAAATCAGCATAAGAATGCCTTTTATTATTTTTCTATTAACCATCCTCTTAAATTCTCTCTTTCTCCAGCTGAACCGGATAAGGAATTTGGCACCATTCAACACATTGCCAGAGTGAAAAACTGCCCCTCTCATTAGGTAGATACAATTTACAAAAAGATTGAAAAAATACCACAATATGAAAGGACCTTTAGTTAACGACAGAACTGAAGACAGAAAAAGAAAATACATTTGCTTGCCATGCTATGACATCTTTAGCACAACTATAGGATCGGTTTTCAAAAAATGAAACATAAAGATTTCCTTTTCAACCAAAAGCAGCCTTGGCATACCATGGCTATTGGAATTGATAAAAGAAATGTTCACCACGAATCAGGTATGTACAGAATAGAATATCAAGACTGTCGTGCCTGTTACGTGGGGCAGACAGGTAGAAGACCTGAGATCGGGTTTGGTGAGCATGTTGCTTTGGATAGGCGGTATGTAGCTGAGAGGTCCAACTGTACTACCCTCTTGGTTGACAGTGGACACACCCTCCCCTCTCTAATGTCGGGTGTTAAGTTGTCTCAAATGCCGAAATGTTGGCCAGCCTTAGATATGACAACAGGCAAGGTAGTACGTCAGAAAATAACTGATTATCATCAGTGAATCGGATTGTCTTTCATTTTACTTCCATTTTGTTGGTATTATCAAATGCTATACCGGTTTTACCATCAGACAAGTAAAATACCACTGAACTGTTAGCCTTAGCGGCTAAGTATAGGGCAATGTGTTATATTGTTCTTTGCAAGAAGCGCATCATAAATGGGGCTGCACCATACCTTGCGTAAGAAATTTACGTCAGTGGAGGATGTTAGTAAGATTTTATTAATTACACCTAGTTGAAATAGCCTTGTCATGTTGATCTTCAGTACTTTACAATGACGTTAATAGATCCTCAAAAATCAATTTGTATAAAATTTATATTTGTTTTAAATTAATTATTTGGCTGATCACTTAACGACTATGATACTAGTGACCACATCAGATTTTAGCTTTTGACGAATTCCAGTTGCTATGGAGCTATATTTTATCAAGACGATCTTCAAAAAACTTTGTTTTTTTATTTCGAATGTCATGTAAAAATTCTGTAGGTGACAGTTCCATCAAACATTTAATGCTTTGGAGGATCGCTCACCACTGACATACGTGTATGAATAAACACTCTGTAAATCGGCGCTTCTTGATGTATTTTAAAGGTGCTAAGCAAATATACTCGCTGATCTTATTGATAAAAAATATGTTTTAAACATCGGAAAGGAACTGGATTATCTAGTTTTTGGGAGGGCATTACTTGCACTACATGACGCAACTGGGGCTGCTTGTAAACAGCAAGGTTTAGTTTAGCCGTGTACGCCGATAAAGCCGGGGACATGTACTGCTGGGAGTTTGTTGGATTGTAGCTTACTCAATTGGTATGTTGACCAAAATGAATCATTTCAATTGGATAACCTGGTGTTTTGCTTAACAGTTCTAATTCTATAATTACCTTGTTTTTTAGCAATGAAGATGGCTATTTATAGCTAAAATCTGGATATGCAAGAAAAAAAACCCAATGAGATTGCGACTGATTGCTATGTGCCTGTCCTTCCTTATATCATGTGTAATGCCAACATTGAAATATGGAGGAGGCGGTGTTACGATGTGGGAGGGTTTTTCGTGGTTAGGGTGCGGTCCAGTCTTTGCGCTTAAAAAAACTCTAAATACGGAAGAATATGAAAACATTGTGTGCTGCGAATAGTAGAGGAACGGTTCGGACACTATGACTGTGTCAAACATGACAATGAAGCTTGTCATACCCCTGCATCTTTTAGGAACCATGGTGAATCAATTTTGCTGAGTGTCGAAAATTCAGTCTTTTATAAATTAATGCCGGCTGTCAACGAACACACCGCATAAACATCTTGCTGCTCGCTACTCGCAACATCTCGACTGCTAGGTACGATGATGATACCTCGAAAGTACGTCCGCAACGAAACCCCGAGATCATCCATGTAGCCACTCAGGTTACGTCCGCCATAGCATCATCTGGCACAATGTCTTTTACCTTTTTTTCTCGTATTTTTCAGCATTTATTATGTGTGATTATCTTCTGTTTTCGTGTAACACGTAAAAGCCGAACAATTTATGCACACTTTGCCACTCATTTCAGTGCTATCACATTAATTGATCAAGTTGGTTTCTTGTGTATCCGAAGTATTTTTACTCGATATATCTGTTCGCTTCAACCAGTCTACGTGCTCTTATTCCCGTAGGTTTCTAATCTCCCCTATTTTGGTTTTTAATATCTCCTAGCAATTTGATGATAACTACCCCGATGAAGGGCGAGGCTGAGGATGGTTACTCCCTCAGTACGGGACTATCGCGGTCAGGATAGGAAACTGTAAGATGAGTACCCGTTTTTGTAAGGTGAGGCGGCAATAGGGGAACGTCTTCACTCAAACGGCATCTACATCTACATCTACATGGATACTCTGCAAATCACCTTTAAGTGCCTGGCAGAGGGTTCATCGAACCATCTTCACAATTCTCTATTATTCATTGTCTCGTATAGCGCGGGGGAAGAACGGACAACTATGTCTTTCCATTGAAAAGGGCAATCATAGTAGTTGGAAAGGAAAACATAGGTACAAAGAGAGCAACAGAAGAAAACTTCAGTTGATAGGTGAAAGAAGGAAGTACAAAAATGTTAAGGGAAATTCAGGAATACAGAAATGCAAGTCGCTGAGGTACAAAGTAAACAGGAAGTGCAGGGAAGTTAAGAAAAAATGGCTGCAAGAAAAATGTGAAGAAATCGAAACAGAAATAGCTGTCGGAAGGACCGACTCAGCATACAGGGTAGGTGGCAACAGTAAATTGAAAGCCTGTATGGGGGGGGGGGGGGGGGAGATTAGTTTGATTTGATAGAAGAAGAAACAGGAGTCGATTTAGAAGAGATCCATCAGAATTGGAAAATCATTGGTGAAAGTGGCGACAAAATGGCTATTCACGTTGGTGAGTAGAATGTATGAGTCTGGTGACATACCACCTGGCTTTCGGAAAAATATCATCCACACCGTTCCGAAGACTTCATGATCCGACAAGTGCGGGAATTAACGGACAATCACCTTAACAGGTCATGCGTCCAAGTTGCTCACAAGAATAATATACAGAATGGAAAAGAAAATTGAGTGTGTTAGAGGACGATCAGTTTGGCTTTAGGAAAGGTAAAGGCACCAGAGAGGCAATGCTGACGTTGTGGTTGATAATTGAACTCAAGACTAAAGAAAAATCAAGACACGTTCATAGGATTTGTCGACATGGAAAAAGCATTCGACAATGTAAAGTGGTGCTATATGTCCGAAATTCTGAGAAAAATACGGGTAAGCTATAGGGAGAGACGGGTAGTATACAATATGTACAAGAGCCAAGAGGGAATAATAAGAGTGGACGGCCAAGAACGAAGTGCTCGGATTAAAAAGGGTGTGACACAGGGATTTTGTCTTTCACCCCTATTGCAATGATGGAAATATAAGAAAAGTTTAGGACTGGAATTTAAAATTCAAGGTGAAAGATACGAATGATACTATTCGCTAATGTCTTTGCTATCCTGAGTGAGAGTGAAGATGATGATGAAGTCCCATACTCCCTCACAGAGCGTAGGGGGTCCGCCGCTCGTGGTCTCGCGGTAGCGTTCTCGCTTCCCGAGCACGGGGTCCCGGGTTCGATTCCCGGCGGGGTCAGGGATTTTCACCTGCCTCGAGATGATTGGGTGTTTGTGTTGTCCTTATCATTTCATCATCATCCAGGAAAGTGGCGAAATTGGACTGAGCAAAGGTTGGGAAATTGTACGGGCGCTGATAACCACGCAGTTGAGCGCCCCACAAACCAAACATCATCATCCCCGAGCGTAGGGGAACGATGCGGAGACCCGCACCGCCGTACTAGGCAAGGTCCTAGTGGAGGTGGGGTACCATTGCCTTCCTCCGACCGTAAAGGGGATAAATGATGATGATGAAAACGACACAATAACACCCAGTCATCTCGAGGCAGGTGAAAATCCCTGACCCCGCCCTAAATCGAACCCGGGACCACGTGCTCGGGAAGAGAGAACGCTACGGCGAGACCACGAGTTGCGGACGAGAGTGAAGAAGAATTACATGATCTGCTGAACGAAATGGACAGTCTAATGAGTACGAATATGTAGAGAGAGTAAATCGAAAAAAGACAGAAGTAATGGGAAGTAGCAGAAATGAGAACAGCGAGGAATTTAACATCAGTATTGATGGTTACGAAGGGATTCTGCAACCTAGGCAGTAAAATAACCAGTAACGGACGGAGCAAGGAGGACATCAGAAGCAGAGTACCAATGGCAGAAAGGGCATTCCTGGCCAAGACAAGTCTACTAGTAGCAAACATAGGTCTTGATTTGAGGAAGCAATTTCTGAGATGTACCTCTGCAGCACAGCATTGTACGGTAGTGAAACATGGGTTGTGGAAAAACCAGAAAAGAATCGAAGCATTTGAGATGTAGTGCTACTGACGAATGTTGAAAATTAGGTGGACTGATAAGGTAAGGAATGAGGAAGTTCTGCGCAGTATCGCAGAGGAAAGGAATATGTGGAAAACACTGACAAGGAGAAGAGACAGTGTTATAGCACACCCGTTAAGACATCAGGGAATGACTTCCATGGTAGTAGAGCACGCTACAGAGGGCAAAAACTGTAGAGGAAGCAGATATTGGAATACATGCAGCAAATAATCGAGGACGTAGGCTGCAAGTGGTACTCTGAGATGAAGCGGTTGACACAGGAGAGGAATTCGTGGTGGACCGCATCAAACCAGTCAGAAGACTGATGACAAAGAAAAGGAAAAGAAAAAGATGTACTGGTATACTACCTCAACACCTACGCTTTTAGGTAATTAGCCTGTATCAGTAAGTAGATGCCCGATGTTTGTTACACAAGGATTTTAATTAAGGCTAAATTATGGGCCTGTAGACTTCCAGAGGGGGTGGAATAGTGATATTGTAATTTAATTTTGTGGCCAGGTGAGATACATATGATGAAAGTTCTATTGTCAATTGTAAGTTCCCAAACAAAACGAGTGCAGTAGTTGCACAGAACAATAACACGAACTAGTTTAATAACTTGCTATTCACTAACAAATTATCGTAAGAACATGAAACAGTTAAAAGTAACTACGGTTGGTGGAGATTTAAGACAAGGAACCGCTAGGTACTTTAATACTCTGTCAGCACACTGATCTATTTCCACGATCTGATGACAGTGACTGTCAAAATTTGAGTTTGTAAAATAATGCATGCGAGGAGGGCGCCTTCCTTCTACTCATTAACACACTACCATTTACTGAGTACATTGCGACCTATACACGCAGAAGCCGATTGCAGATGTTACCATTCTTTTTAACTGCGTCATTGTCTTGTCCGGCAGTGCTGTTGTTGGCGTTCACTGTGCACGATGCCTGTGATTCCCGAAACGCGATTTGACGCAAACTTTACGTCATGCTCGAGCTGGAGCAGCAAAGTGAAGTGACTACTTCTCACACCAAATTCTGTCAGCAGAATTCGAAGTATTTCTCTCAGTAGCAGTGGATAAAGTATGTCGTTCCTTCTATCTTACCTCATAACATTTTTCCCATCTTTGAGAGCCAATCCTAGCCTCTCACGAGCAGTCATCCAATAACAAGTGACAATTGTCTTGGAGCATCCTCCCACTTCTCAATGATTTTCCGAAACTACTACGTCACACCAGACTGACCAAATGCAATTCCCACGTTTTTGCGCCCAGAGCCTACAGCTAAAGAAAGGAATTTGTTTTGTTTGTCCTGTCAGTGCCTGAAACGATCGTGTTATTGTGTTACAGTATGTTGTTTTCTGTGACCCTCCTAAGATTCTTGTTGTTGTGTGGTCTTCAGTCCTGAGACTGGTTTGATGCAGCTCTCCATGCTACTCTATCCTGTGCAAGCTTCTTCATCTCCCAGTACCTACTGCAACCTACATCCTTCTGAATCTGCTTAGTGTATTCATCTCTTGGTCTCCCCCTACGATTTTTACCCTCCACGCTGCCCTCCAATACTAAATTGGTGATCCCTTGATGCCTCCGAACATGTCCTACCAATCGATCCCTTCTTCTAGTCACGTTGTGCCACAAACTCCTCTTCTCCCCAATTCTATTCAATACCTCCTCATTAGTTATGTGATCTACCTATCTAATCTTCAGCATTCTTCGGTAACACCACATTTCGAAAGCTTCTATTCTCTTCTTGTCCAAACTATTTATCGTCCATGTTTCACTTCCATACATGGCTACACTCCATACAAATACCTTCAGAAACGACTTTCTGACACTTAAATCTATTCTCGATGTTAACAAATTTCTCTTCTTCAGAAACGCTTTCCTTGACATCGCCAGTCTACATATCCTCTCTACTTACTCCCCAAATAGCAAAACTCATTTACTACTTTAAGTGTCTCATTTCCTAATCTAATACCCTCAGCATCGCCCGATTTAGTTTGACTACATTCCATTATCGTCGTTTTGCTTTTATTGATGTTCATCTTATATCCTCATTTCAAGACCTTGTCCATTCCGTTCAACTGCTCTTCCAAGTCCGTTGCTGTCTCTGACAGTATTACAATGTCATCGGCAAACCTCAAAGTTTTTATTTTTTCTCCATGGATTTTAACACCTACTCCGAATTTTTCTTTTGTTTCATTCACTGCTTGCTCAATATACAGATTGAATAACATCGGGGAGAGGCTACAACCCTGTCTGACTCCCTTCTCAACCACTGCTTCCCTTTCATGCCCCTCGACTCTTATAACTGCCATCTGGTTTCTGCACAAATCGTAAATAGCCCTTCGCTCCCTGTATTTTACCCCTGCCACATTCAGAATTTGAAAGAGAGTATTCCAGTCAACATTGTCAAAAGCTTTCCCTAAGTGTACAAGTGCTAGAAACGTAGGTTTACCTTTCCTTAATCTATTTTCTGAGATAAGTCGTAGGGTCAATATTGCCTCACGTGTTCCAACATTTCTACGGAATCCAAACTGATCTCTCCCGAGGTCGGCTGCTACCACTTTTTCCATTCATCTGTAAAGAATTCGTGTTAGTATTTTGCAGCCATGGCTTATTAAACTGATCGGTAATTTTCACATCTGTCAACACCTGCTTTCTTTGGGATTGGAATTATTATATTCTTCTTGAAGTCTGAGGGTATTTCGCCTGTTTCATACATCTTGTTCACCAGATGGTAGAGTTTTTTGTCAGGACTGGCTCTCCCAAGGCTATCAGTAGTTCTAATGGAATGTCGTTTATTCCCGGGCCTTGTTTCGGCTTAGGTCTTTCAGTACTCTGTCAAACTCTTCACGCAGTATCATGTCTCCCATTTCATCTTCATCTACATTCTCTTCCATTTCCATAATATTGTCCTCAAGTACATCGCCCTTCTGTAGTCCCTCTATATACTCCTTCCGCCTTTCTGCTTTCCCTTCTTTGCTTAGAACTGGGTTTCCATCTGAGCTCTTGATATTCATACAAGTGGTTCTGTTTTCTCCAAAGGTCTCTTTAATTTTCCTGTAGGCAGTATCTGTCTTGCTCCTAGTGAGATAAGCCTCTACATCCTTTCATTTGACCTCTAGCCATCCCTGCTTAGCCATTTTACACTTCATGTCGATCTCATTTTTGAGACGTTTGTATTCCTTTCTGCCTGCTTCATTTACTGCATTTTTATATTTTCTCCCCTCATCAATTAAATTCAATATTTCTTCTGTTACCCAAGGATTTCTACGAGCCCTCGACTTTTTATCTACTTAATCCTCTGCTGCCTTCACTACTTCATCCCTGAAAGCTACCCATTCTTCTTGTACTGTATTTATTTCCCCCATTCCTGTCAATTGTTCCCTTATTCTCTCCCTGAATCTCTGTACAACCTCTGGTTTAGTCAGATAATCCAGGTCCCATCTCCTTAAATTCCCACATTTTTGCAGTTTCTTCAGTTTTAATCTGAAGATAAGATTCTTATCAGTTATATATATATGAGGAGACAGCTAAAAGTATTTTTGGGACTAGGAATTTGCAGTCTCACACTTATAGAATCCTCACACTTTGCCTGATGTGTTCTACCAAGAGCATAAATACCTGTACCTTGTACAGAGCCTGCATAGTGACCACCGGGATATTGCTGCCCTGTCGGCAGACTGGCGCCGTCGTTTCTGCATTCTCTGTCCAAGGTTCATTTTTGCTTACCTTCCACGACCTTTACCGTACTTTACGACGTTATCGTCGCAGAAAAGCGCTTTAGGAACGTGGGAATGGCGGTCATCTCCTACAGAATTTCAGCGACTCCTCTACGGTCATCCGCACGGTAGTTGTGTCACCTGCTGTCCGCATTGTGTCGGCGCGTGACGGTGTCCTATTATCGTGTCCAATACACGTAACAACCTTCAGCGAACGGTGTCCGTCTTGACTTTGACGCCATCTTTTACGACCTGCATTAAGTTAATGGTGCCCTTCGGCCCGTTTTCATCCGCTGCCTCTCTGTAAAACTGCCAGCCCAGCCAAACGTTATTATCAATTAATAAAACTCCTAGAAGTATTTCATGTATTGGCAATCACTGACCGATAGTCTTTAATAAAAATAAAGGAATACGTTATTTGTAAGTCAAGTAATTCGATCTACGTATCACTCTATATATAACTTCCTTATCAATAATGTAAAAGCCGACAAAGCCCGTCAGCTTCACCGTCCTTCACTGTCTGTGTCACCAAAGTTAAATCCATTTTTTAAAGTGAGTTTCATGTTCAAGAATCAATAACGGTAATTCATTTATTGATCCAGTCCATTCACACAGTGCTATCCTAGTTAGTCATTATCATTACGTGAATTTATGATTGTATGGTGTTGCCTTTTTTACTAACTGAAAGGTTTAGTGGAATTGTTCTCCACGTGGTCCATTAGGGGGCAAATGTAAACTTGCTACGGCAAATTGTCACTTGTTTGCTCAATAATCATAGCTCTACATTTCTTTCCAGTTATTTCGATCTCATAGCCATTTCTAAAAAATTATCATATTTTTCTGGGATGTTCCCATGTGCTCACATACACGGATTAGCCAGAACATTATGATCACCTACCTATAGCCAGTATGTCCAACTTTGGCACGGATAACTGGAGCGATGGATTGTGGCATGGAAGCAATGAGGCCTTGATAATTCGCTGGAGGAAGTTAGCACCATCTTCACACACAAGTGATCTACTTCCCATAAATTCCTGGGAAAGAAAGGGGAGGCGATGACCTCTGACGCCACGTTCAATCACATCTCAGATGTGTTCGAGAGAGTTCAGATCTGGCGAGTTGGAGGGTCAGCACATCAATTGCAACTCTTCGCTGTGTTCCTTTAACGACTCCATCATACTTCTGGCCTTGTGACACGGCGCACTACGTTGTCGACAAATCCCACTCCCACCAGGAAACATGATCGTCATGAAGGGGAGTACGTGATCTGCAAGCAGTGTACTATACTCCTTGGCCGTCATGGTGCCTTGCAAGAGCTGTACTTGACCCATGGCCGCTCAAGTGAATGTTCGCCAGAGCATAATGCAGCCGCCGCCAGCTCGTCTCCGTCCCATGGTGCAGGTGTCAAGGAGATGTTCCCCTGGAAGACGACGGATTCGCGCCCTCCCATCGGCATGGAGAAGGAGGTATCGGGATTCATAAGACCAGGCAACAGTCTGCTACTGCCCTAACGTTCAGTGCCGATGGTCACGTGCCCATTTCAGTCGTATTTGCCGATGCCGTGGTGTTAACATTGTCACATGCATGGGTCTCCGGCTGTGGAGGCCCATCGTTAGGGACGTTCGGTGCACTGTGTGTTCAGACACACTTGTACGTCCGACGTCTGTAACGACGGGTGGCTGCCCAACCCGACGACGTCAGGACGTGGTTTCACCTTGGTTTTGAAAACACGTTGAAAACGCTCACCACAGCACTCTTCAAACACCCGACAAGACCCGCAGTTTACGAAATGCTCCTGCCGAGTCTCAGGGCCATCACAATTTGCCAAAAAAATGTTCAAATGTGTGTGAAATCTTATGGGACTTAACTGCTAAGGTCATCAGTGCTTAAGCTTACACACTTCTTAACCTAAATTATCCTAAGGACAATCACACACACCCATGCCCGAGGGAGGACTCTAACCTCCGCCGGGATCAGCCGCTCAGTCCATGACTGCAGCGCCTTAGACCCACAATTTGCTCTCGGTTTACACGTGGACAGCACGTTCACTGATACCACATACACCATGCATGCGTCTGTCTGGCAGTCATTCTTCACCAGGTGACGCTACTATCGCCTGCACGGGTTTATATCAACAGTAGGTAGGTGGTTGTGATGTCCCAGCTGATCAGTGTATTCTTACTTAGTTAATAGCTAATGCGAGCAAAATTCAGTTGACACATCGTTTTTCACATAAGCTGCTACCAGAAACTTATTTTTTTTAAAAAATAGAAGCATTTTACAACACATATAAAACAGATATGTATTGCTGAGAACTTCGTGAAATCCTTGCCAGTATGGATATGTTCCGAGTGACTATTGAACTTGCTCTTCATTGTGATAGGTGTCCGACCATGAAAAACGAGGTTTTACATCCTCATTGCACATATCCTTTCTACAAGAATCGGTACAAATGTACTTGCAGATCGTATCAGGAGATTAGAGTGTATTGATTATAATGCTGCATTCACTTCAATATATGTTCAAGTGCCCCTTTACATCACTCACTGCGTTACGCAAGGTCTTTCCTACTTCTAAGTAAATCAGGCTAGTAACAGCCATATTGCACTACTTTTCCATAAATAACTCGTTGCGCTACAGAAGATCTTTCCTACTTCTACATATATGCGCTACAGAAGATCTTTCCCAATTCTACGTATATCAGTCTGTTGCCTGTCAGATGGCACTAGCTTTCTTTCGTGGTTTTATATAAGAGACGACATTTACAACGAAGTCGTACAAGATACGTAAAAACAAGTAGGAGGCATTCATGATCCTTACGTGAGATGAATATCGGTGGTAGAAGAATCCTTCCTTAGTGTTCCTCAAATGCTAATTGTGTATGCTTCATGAACAGCGTTTCACGTAAAAAATAAACATCTTCTGCCCTTCCCGTCTGGGTTCAGGAAGCACTCTGCTACTGATAGTACCAAAGAAAATACCACAGAGAGGCAACACCGCGACCAGAGTGAAACAAACCAAACAACCCGCCGCCCTATTTGTGTAGGAAGAAACAGGCGCGGTTCACGATAGCCTGTAAGGACATTAGGAAATAACTATCAACCGTTAGCGTTTATAAATTATAGCCAGAAACAATAATACCTCTGAGTATAGCGCACGAACACTTTACATAAATCGTCTCTCGGCGGTGTCAACATCTTTCACATAAATGCTGTTGCCCAGGCGGTCAGTAAAGCGCCATTTACAATAAGACACGGTCACGAGGCATAGTATGGTCTTACACAGATGAGCCAAAACATTATGACTACTGCCCAATGCAAGTTGAATGCCTCCTGGTGGTGTTGCGGGCGAGTGACGCAGTAAGAAAATAATGTAAGCGAACGAGAGATGTTCAAATGTGTGTGAAATCTTATGGGACTTAACTGCTAAGGTCATTAGTCCCTAAGCTTACACACTAATTAACCTAAATTATCCTAAGGACAAACACACACACCCATGCCAGAGGGAGGACTCGAACCTTCGCCGGGACCAGCCGCACAGTCCATGACTGCAGCGCCCTAGACCGCTCGGCTTGCAGCAGGTACTGGGAGATGAAGAAGCTTGCACAGGATAGAGTAGCATGGAGAGCTGCATCAATCCCGCGCGGCAACCGGAAGAGTGACGAATGGGCAGTCATTATAAGGAAGATACGGGCCGCAATTGCGAAAATCCACTGATATGAACCGTTGTGATAAAGGGCATGTTTTGTGGCGCAGCGGATAGAAACTAGAATCTCCGAAAAGACGAAGCTGGTCGCTGTTGGCGTACTACTGTCGTGAGCACAAGTGGCTGAAGGACAATGAAATAAAGAGTAGGCCTTATGGTATTGTAGGACACTACGTCTCATCACAAAACGAAGAGGTTCGGAAGACTCCCCATTGTGCAGTCCAGGACAGGCAGTTATCTGTGGCAGATCTGACGACAGAGTACAATGCTGGTGCAGGCACAAGTGTTTCTGAGCACACCGTTCAAACCCCATTGGACAAGGAGCTCCACATCACGCTATCCCTGCACATTCCTTTGTCGACCAAACAATAGCGTCAGTTGCGATCGCACTGAGCAGAGCATCACCGAGTTTTTACCATGGACCAATAGAAACATGTTGCCTGTCGAATTAATCGCATTTCTTGTTACATCATGCCGGTGGATGGGTCCCTACACGACGTCATCCAGGCGAATGGCTGCATCAAACATGCACTACACCACAGATGCAGGTCAATGAGGGCACAATTACGCTATGTGATACACTCAGTTGAGCTTCCATGCGATCTGTGATGGTAATCGAAGGCATCGTGACAGCAGAGAACTACGTGGATATATTGCGAACCGTCAGCATCGCTTCCTGCTTCAAGTCTTTCCCTGCGTTGGTGACGTCTTCCCGCAGGGCAGGTAACTGTGTGTTGCAGAATCAGAATCTTGGTACAATGGTTGAGGGACATTATGGTGAACTCACATTGATGTCTCATCTAGCAGGTGTGCTTGATCTGTACCCACTGGAACATATATCGGGCGCCAGCTGTATACCGCCATCCAGTAATTTGCGGGAACTGCTTGACCTGTTCATAGACATGTGGTGCCACGTACTTCTGGAATCCAGTCAAGAACCTGTAGAATCCATGCCAAGCAGAATCTTTCTTGTATTGCGTTTGGGAAGTGAAACAACACGCTATTAAACAGCTGGTCATGATGTTTCGTCCATTGTGCTCTGACGTACAGTCAAGCGCCGGCAGGCCAGTCGGGAACGTTAGAGCAGAGAGGGCTGCGAGATAACGTCAGCCAGTTGCATGATGGCTGACCTTCTCCAGGACAACAACGCGACAGCAGCGGCCTCTAGGCGAAGAGAATATAACCAATGCACCCAACTGACTGTAGCCCACTTCTATAGAAGCGTCAAGACCAGCGTCCTGGACAGAAGCATCCACTGTATTCCTTCATTTGTATTGGAATCGTTATACTGAAGGACATTGATTACATTGGATGTTGCCCTTTGCTTGCAACACATCTACACTCCTGGAAATGGAAAAAAGAACACATTGACACCGGTGTGTCAGACCCACCATACTTGCTCCGGACACTGCGAGAGGGCTGTACAAGCAATGATCACACGCACGGCACAGCGGACACACCAGGAACCGCGGTGTTGGCCGTCGAATGGCGCTAGCTGCGCAGCATTTGTGCACCGCCGCCGTCAGTGTCAGCCAGTTTGCCGTGGCATACGGAGCTCCATCGCAGTCTTTAACACTGGTAGCATGCCGCGACAGCATGGACGTGAACCGTATGTGCAGTTGATGGACTTTGAGCGAGGGCGTATAGTGGGCATGCGGGAGGCCGGGTGGACGTACTGCCGAATTGCTCAACACGTGGGGCGTGAGGTCTCCACAGTACATCGATGTTGTCGCCAGTGGTCGGCGGAAGGTGCACGTGCCCGTCGACCTGGGACCGGACCGCAGCGACGCACGGATGCACGCCAAGACCGTAGGATTCTACGCAGTGCCGTAGGGGACCGCACCGCCACTTCCCAGCAAATTAGGGACACTGTTGCTCCTGGGGTATCGGCGAGGACCATTCGCAACCGTCTCCATGAAGCTGGGCTACGGTCCCGCACACCGTTAGGCCGTCTTCCGCTCACGCCCCAACATCGTGCAGCCCGCCTCCAGTGGTGTCGCGACAGGCGTGAATGGAGGGACGAATGGAGACGTGTCGTCTTCAGCGATGAGAGTCGCTTCTGCCTTGGTGCCAATGATGGTCGTATGCGTGTTTGGCGCCGTGCAGGTGAGCGCCACAATCAGGACTGCATACGACCGAGGCACACAGGGCCAACACCCGGCATCATGGTGTGGGGAGCGATCTCCTACACTGGCCGTACACCACTGGTGATCGTCGAGGGGACACTGAATAGTGCACGGTACATCCAAACCGTCATCGAACCCATCGTTCTACCATTCCTAGACCGGCAAGGGAACTTGCTGTTCCAACAGGACAATGCACGTCCGCATGTATCCCGTGCCAACCAACGTGCTCTAGAAGGTGTAAGTCAACTACCCTGGCCAGCAAGATCTCCGGATCTGTCCGCCATTGAGCATGTTTGGGACTGGATGAAGCGTCGCCTCACGCGGTCTGCACGTCCAGCACGAACGCTGGTCCAACTGAGGCGCCAGGTGGAAATGGCATGGCAAGCCGTTCCACAGGACTACATCCAGCATCTCTACGATCGTCTCCATGGGAGAATAGCAGCCTGCATTGCTGTGAAAGGTGGATATACACTGTACTAGTGCCGACATTGTGCATGTTCTGTTGCCTGTGTCTATGTGCCTGTGGTTCTGTCAGTGTGATCATGTGATGTATCTGACCCCAGGAATGTGTCAATAAAGTTTCCCCTTCCTGGGACAATGAATTCACGGTGTTCTTATTTCAATTTCCAGGAGTGTATGAATTTCTCAAAGTTAAGTATTGCCATTTATTCATTTTGTAATAAAACTCTTTAATAGGATTTGATTGAATTGTTGTCTAGCGACCCGAGAAAGCAGGTTTCCTATGCACTCCATATTTGATGAGTAGGCAGGATACATCACATCGGTGTACATTGGCTTTTGTCCTTCACAAATAAATTTGGCTTTATAAAGTGAAGAACAATTGCGAGTATGTTGTCGGTAACCAATATTCTCATGTTACTGAAATAACCCATTTCTTCGCCAGGAGCTGGTTTTTCAATGGAAACCCAGGCTGAAATAACACATTTACTTACTCATGTGAAGTTGAAACATGCAGAAATTCCTTATGCACTGGTGTATAAGACAAATGTACAGCAGCAGTAACAGTATTTTATGCGGAACTGTCTTGCAGAACCGGTTTGAGGCCCACGTGACAGAAGCAGCCACTTGGAGCGCCAAGCTGCGAGGCCCCCAGGGGCGCCCAAGTATAATATTTGAATACAGTACGTATCGCAATAGCAGAGACAACCGACACGAGTGAAAATATGCAAGGGAAAAGGAGGGAGGGGGGAGGGCTGGTCGCCAAATGAAAAGTCGCTTGTTTGGAAAAATTCTCTCGAGGCCTTACTGTCTCGAAACAAGAAACGTTCGGAGTTTCATTGCGTCTGTGATTGCAGTTATACACTGAGAAAACGGCAGGTATGATTTCCGAACAGCCGTCGCATACATTTAAATGTCGTGACTGAACGCCACGGCATATTTTATTCGAAAATTACAGAAATGTTCTTCCCTCCACCTGTATTAACCTACATTTATAGTAATCTATCATTCATAGCGCTAAATAAAAATTCCGTCCATCTCAATCTCATTCACACTACAGTTACCGACAACACTTTGCCGTACACTACAGACTAAGCAGTAAACAGCAGCACATTTCTGCCCATCCTCTCCGAAAGGTAGCTTATGTAAATGGGTAACACGAGCGATTCTGTGACACTTCGCTGGTGTACTTCTGACTTTACTGTTCTCGCTGAGGAACACTCACAATGTACTACGTTCTATTACGTAAAAAGTATTCTAGCTAGAGCTATACTTCAAGATCTATTTGGTATACTTGGATCTTTGTTTACAAAGTCCAGTGGGATACAGCGAATGTTGTCTTTGCTCGAGAACACAAGACGCATAAATACTTCATACGAAGGAAAAGTCAAGTACTTCGTCTAAATAGATAATTGCTCACACGCTGAGTTTATGTGTATCGGGAGAAAGTAGTAGCTAGTAAAGCACAGGGCTATCAACGATTTTGAAAACATTTTCGCCGACAGTCAACCGCGTTTAGAAACCTGTGAAGAACTTGAGAGCGTTTCACTGTGAATATTACAGCTGTTGCAATGGCATTGCTGTTGGATATGACACTGCTTATTACGATTTCACATAAACCGGCACCTCCTGTAGACAGGTCATTACACAGAACGTGGACAATAAGATTTGCATAGTAATACGCAGCGCCTATCAGGCCCTTGCAACATAGATAGATACAAGGTTAGAGTCTTGGTTTGTTTACAGGGTGAATCACCTAAACCTTTAACGGAAAATATTGCGGAAATGGAAAGTGCTACTGATGTGCGGTTTTCAAAGGATGGCCTTGTAGCCAGGGTTACTTATTGTTAACCAATCGCCGGCCGCTGTGGCCGAGTGGTTCTAGGTGCTTCAGCTTGGAACCGCGCGCCTGCTACGGTCGCAGGTTCGGATGTGTGTGATGTCCTTAGGTTAGTTAGGTTTAATTAGTTCTAAGTCTAGAGCACTGATGACCTCAGATGTTAAGTCCCATAATGCTTCGTGCCATTCGAACCATTTTGTTAAACAACAACAGATTGTAATAATACTTAGGAAGTGTATTTTTTCTGCAAACATATACTTTTTAAACAGAACAACGACTATTGACACTAACAAACTAAAAGTAGTGTGAATTATAACGTTAGTTGCGTTTGTTGCAAAATTCTAGTGCGAGTCGTTTACGAGATATCGTATTCCGGAAAGTTCCCTCACCGACACACGAATAATAACTGTGGTACCACACACTAAAGAACAATACAAGTTTATACACTAGTTAAGTGGATTTTGACCCCTAACGAGAGAACTGACCATCATAGATTGTGCACAAAACGGACACCGGTAGCGGTAAATCAAGCTTCGAGTTTGGTATGGAACGACTGCTGCACAGATTCTAGCATTTCACCGGAGATCTACTAGCAGGCTGTAGTAATTCGTCGTTGGATGTCGTCGTGTGTATTTGTAGACAGTGTCTGTCAGCCTTCCCCTCAGAAAAAGGTCCACAGGAGTCAAATCCGGCGAACGGGCCGGCCAAGGTGCAGGTCCGCGTCCAATCCAACGATTTGGAAACAGTTCGTGAAGACATGCGGTAGTACTTCTTGCGCTATGGGCTGGACAGACATTATGTTGGTACCACAGGTTCGTCATAGTCTGCAGAGGAACGTCTTCTATCATCCGTGGAAGATGATCTATTAGGAGGCTGCAATATTTGTGCGCGTTCAGTGTTCCGTCTGTGAAAACGGGCCTATGAACTGATGGTTCAATGTCCCACACCACACGTTAACACCCCATAGACGCTGACGATCCACCTGAAGAAGCCAACGGGGATTGTCAGCAGACCAATAGTCCATGTTTCGGTAGTTTACCTGCCCATGATTGGTAAATGTAGCTTCGGAGTATCCTGTCGTAATGCCCATGAACAGAAGTTAACACGATTCTCACAATCATTTCGATGCAGCTCTTGATGGAGAGAGATGTGATAGAGATGGAACTCATGTTGAAGGAGAATGCGTTCGACACTTGCCTGGCTCATGCCACTTCCTCGTGCGCTGTAGCTAACGTGGAGATCAACAGAAGTAAGAACGTTAATTGCCTCTCTTCTGTCCTCACTTGTTTCCTTGTTACGTTGTGTAGGTGCGACACTACAACTTTTACGTAACTGATTGAAAAAGCTGATGAACAGTTGCCGAGATAGTTGGGGTACCTTGCCGCTTACACCACAAAAGAGCAAACAGCTTTTTTCCTACACTCTCCACACACCATGAGCATACCGGCTTTTTCTGCACTGGTAAATCCCATAGTCCACTCACGACCTAATGCTTGGACTGTCACACTCTAACTGACGAGCAAGTCGCAATGCAATCAAGGAACAAGCAACCAAACTGTAAGGAAATAAAACAACATCATACCTAGCAACTACGCTGGCTGAATGGCAGAAAAAGTGTCGGCCTTGAAACTTTCCAAAATACGATATCTAGTAAACGATACGCAGTGGACTTCTGCAGCAAACATGACTGACATTCTAGTTTATACTACCTTTATTTCTTTAACATCAATATGCTTGCTCAATTAAAAAATTGTATCTGGCACAAAAAATACACTTCTTAATTATTATTACGATCTGTATATTGGCTAATTATACGACACCCTGACTACCAGTTCATCCTGCGAAAACCGCACATCAGCAGAATTTCCATTTCCACAATATTTGCGGTGCACGTTTTAGGTGATTCACCCTGTATAGTTCAACAATATAAGCAGGGTTTCGTAATCCAAACAGTTTTTTTTTATTTTCTGCAAGAACTTAATGGTCCGCCGTTCACTAAACGAGACGGAACATACGTTCTATTAATAAAACACGATAAACGAGCTTCATTTCAGTAATACCATATACTACAATGACAGTTAGTCACAACTACACTACTGGTCATTAAAATTGCTACACGAAGAAGAAATGCAGATGATAAACCAGTATTCATTGGACAAATATATTATACTAAAACTGACATGTGATTACATTTTCACGCAATATGGGTGCATAGATCCTGAGAAATCAGTACCCAGAACAACCACCTGTGGCCGTAATAACGGCCTTGATACGCGTGGGCATTGAGTCAAACAGAGCTTGGATGGCGTGTACAGGTACAACTGCCCATGCAGCTTCAACGCGATACCACAGTTCATGAAGAGTAGTGACTGGCATATTGCGATGAGCCAGTTGCTCCGCCACCATTGACCAGACGTTTTCAATTGATGAGACATCTGGAGAATGTGCTGGTCAGGGGGGCAGTAGAACATTTTCTGTATCCAGAAAGGCCCGTACAGGACCTGCAACATGCGGTCGTGCATTATCTTGCTGTAATTTACGGTTGCGCAGGGATCGAATGAAGGGTAGAGCCACGGTCGTAACACATCTGAAATGTAACGTCCACTGTTCAAAGTGCCGTCAATGCGAACAAGAGGTGACTGACAAGTGTAAAAAATGGCACCCCATATCATCACGCTGGGTGATACGCCATTATGCCGATGACGAACACACGCTTCCAATGTGCGTTCACCTGTAAAAAATGGCACCCCATACCATCACGCGGGGTGATACGCCAGTATGCCGATGACGAATACACGCTTCCAATGTGCGTTCACCGCGATATAGCCAAACACGGATGCGACCATCATGATGCTGTAAACAGAACCTGGATTCATCCGAAAAAATGACGTTTTGTCAGCCGGCCGAAGTAGCCGTGCGGTTAAAGGCTCTGTAGTCTGGAACCGCAAGACCGCTACGGTCGCAGGTTCGAATCCTGCCTCGCGCATGGATGTTTGTGATGTCCTTAGGTTAGTTAGGTTTAACTAGTTCTAAGTTCTGGGGGGCTAATGACCTCAGACGTTGAGTCCCATAGTGCTCAGAGCCATTTTGAACCACGTTTTGTCATTCGTGCACCCAGGTTCGTCGTTGAGTACACCATCGCAGGCGCTCCTGTCTGTGATGCAGCGTCAAGGGTAACCGCAGCCATGGTCTCCGAGCTGATAGTCCATGCTGCTGCAAACGTCTTCGAGCTGTTCGTACAGATGGTTGTTGTCTTGCAAACGTCCCCATCTGTTGACTCAGGGATAGAGACGTGGCTGCACGATCCGTTACAGCCATGCGAATAAGATGCCTGTCATCTCAGCTGCTAGTGATACGAGGCCGTTGGGATCCAGCATGGCGTTCCGTATTACCCTTCTGAACCCATCGATCCTATATTCTGCTAACAGTCATTGGACCTCGACCAACGCGAGCAGCAATGTCGCGATACGATAAACCGCAATCGTGGTAGGCTACAATTCGACCTTTATCAAACTTGGAAACGTGATGATACGCGTTTCTCCTTCTTACACGAGGCATCACAACAACGTTTCAGCAGGCAACGGCAGTCAACTGCTGTTTGTGTATGAGAAATCGGTTGGAAACTTTCGTCATGTCAGCACGTTATAGGTGTCACCACCGGCGCCAATCTTGTGTGAATGCTCTGAAAAGCTAATCATTTGCATATCACAGCATCTTCTTCCTGTCGGTCAAATTTCGCGTCTGTAGCACGTCATCTTCGTCGTGTAGCAATTTTAATGGCCAGTAGTGTACTAAAATGTGATTTGAGCGTACAATAATAACTTTAACAATAAGAGCTCTACTGCTAATGTAGTACACAGCCTATAATTACTTTATTTAAAAATTATTGTTATGTAGAAAATTGAAGAAATTAACTGAAATATAGTACTTGTAAGAGAGAATAAATAATGTAAAATAAGAAGGGACGCAATTCGAAACGCTCTAGATTAAGAATGATTAAGGCTGAGGAGCGATGCCTAATAACCACCAACTTTAAAGCACTTCCTAACTGCAGCTGCCGAGAGCCATAAACTTTGCCTGAAAAAGCAGACGTCAGCCTCTCTTGGAATTTATCTTGTCTCCAGTTACGAGCAGTGGACTAGGTGCAGGCGTAAAAAAAATTCTCCAACGGAGTTGGTGCTGGATGGGGAAACGTACAAAACCTGAAATTAGATGCTCGAGCTTCTGTGACATAACTTCACTGGTAAAACTTTTTGTGATGAGAACATCTGTGAGATGAAAACTTTGTTACAGTGCGAAAATTGTAATACCTGCTGGCTGTGAAATGAGATGTATATGTTAACAGGGATAAACGGAGAAAAGCAAAGGAAACAAAAGTAGATCGGTAGTAAATAAATTGTGAAAGAGTTCTCCGAAAATAGTTTACAACATTCAGATGTAATGATTCTCAGCCTGGTAAGCGAAACGTTGTATTTGTCAAAGGTTCTGTAGCTTAGAGTGCATTGAGAGCACAACGTATCATCTAAACCAATGAGAGAGGAAGGAAAATTTGGCTCCAAATTAAAGATACTATAACATGTATAAATTGTATATCTTCAACCAATATCCTCTATCAGTTCTTTCAATTTTCTCTGTTCGCTCTTCGATTTCTTTTCCTGTACAAGAGACAATCATAAAGTTTTAATTATCAAATGGCTCTGATCATTATGGGACTTAACTTCTGAGGTCATCAGTCCCCTAGAACTTAGAACTACTTAAACCTAACCTAAGGACATCACACACACCCATGCCCGAGGCAGGATTCGATCCTGCGACCGTAGCGGCCGCGCGGTTCCAGACTGTAGCGCCTAGAACCGCTCGGCCACTCCGGCCGGCTTTTTAATTATCAACTGGTAAAAAGGAATTATGTAAGAACAAATATTTTGTTGATCTCATGGGATTACTTTTTCCTGGTGACTTATGAGTCTGAACTTTAACTTCAATAACGATAGATTTCCCCATTACGTGAAAAGTTGGAGTGCTCTTCCAGTGTCGGAGAACATCGGCAATTTGAACTATTTAAGACGGGGAAAATGGACTGAAGGTGTGGAGTGAAGTTTGTGTTAGTTAGGGCACTGGACTAGTGTACTCTGTGCAGATGTCGAAGTCACAACACTACGGTAGTGTAGTAGTTAGCACATGTACCTAGTAAGCAGCAGAGCTGGTTCAATTTCTGGCTGTGGCATAAATTTTAATTTATTCCTTCAGTTTCTATCCTTATCGAAAAAGATACTTCCTTTGTTTGCAGGTACATGTCTGCTGTCCTGGTGTACAGTGAAATACTAGAGCCGCAGTACATTAGCACACCATTAGAACAGTCAAGACAAAATGATGTAGCTAACTGGATACTATGTGGTAGTTGTATCTGCATTTCAGGAGGACAACGCAGCAACAATCAATTCTGACTTGAACTTGCCACCGCCTGGAATTTCGGGTATAGACATTTTATTCATTATAGAATACTCATACATTTACGAAAATTATTGTATGTGATCGTTTTGAAAAGGAAAAAATTTCCTAATATTCTGTAGAATTGTATTTATTTGCTCACCAACCGGCTTTCAGCTTCTCATGCCTTTTTCAGGTGACAAATGAATATTGGAAACACAGATAAACATTGTATGCAACTTACACAGATATTGTTTCTACAGATTATACAAAAATGACATGGTGTTTATACGGGAAAAGTTTACAGCAATTACATTAATTAAAAAGGTATAAGTAAAGTTTTAATTGAACAATGGAAAATCCGGCATGGAATATAACAATATTATGAGAAGGAAAGTTGCTACTCACCATATAGTTGAGATGCTGAGTCGCAGATAGGCACAACAAAAAGACTTTCACAATTAAGGCTTTCAGCCGTTGACCTTCGTCAACAATAGACACTGTTGTGTCTATCTGTGACTCAGTGTCTCCACCGTACGGTGAGCAGCAACTTTCCTTCTCATAATATTGTTAAATAAAGTTTTATATGGAGATACATTTAACAAATGATGAGATACAGGATGACTTTATAATTTGAATCTAGTATTTGTAATGAAAACTTAATTTAACAAAGGGGAAAATGGAAACTTAGTCTGATCATTTAACGCTAGTCTGTCATGCTGTGTCATGTGCATATTGATTAACAGTATTTCCAGTAGGGTTATATTTCTGCATTTCTTGACAGAATCCAGAATGAGATTTTCACTCTGCAGCGGAGTGTGCGCTGATATTAAACTTCCTGGCAGATTAAAACTGTGTGCCCGACCGAGACTCGAACTCGGGACCTTTGCCTTTCGCGGGCAAGTGCTCTACCATCTGAGCTACCGAAGCACGACTCACGCCCGGTCCTCACAGCTTTACTTCTGCCAGTATCTCGTCTCCTACCTTCCAACTTCCAAACTTTACAGAAATTCTCCTGCGAACCTTGCAGAACTAGCACTTCTGAAAGAAAGGATATTGCGCAGACATGGCTTAGCCACAGCCTGGGGGATGTTTCCAGAATGAGATTTTCACTCTGCAGCGGAGTGTGCGCTGATATGAAACTTCCTGGCAGATTAAAACTGTGTGCCCGACCGAGACTCGAACTCGGGACCTTTGCCTTTCGCGGGCAAGTGCTCTACCTTCCAAGGTAGGAGACGAGATACTGGCAGAAGTAAAGTTGTGAGGACCGGGCGTGAGTCGTGCTTCGGTAGCTCAGATGATAGAGCACTTGCCCGCGAAAGGCAAAGGTCCCGAGTTCGCGTCTCGGTCGGGCACACAGTTTTAATCTGCCAGGAAGTTTCTTGACAGAATGCTTTCAGACAGAGCTACAAACCAGCAAACAAATCGCTCGCATCAATCGCGACAACTCTTTCCTGATTGGTAATATTCTACGAAAAAAGGAAACGAGTAAAATTATGCCACTCCTGTACACTGGCCAACACCAGTCACTCAAAAGTTACAAGGCTGGATGCAAAATTCCATATATTGGCAACATTTCAGACAATCTTGCAAAAGAGTTAAAGTCTCCCAACTACAGACCTATATTTTGCAATACCAATAACATATCAATATTTTTATTCACAACTAGAGATAAATTGGAACCCTTGGCAAAGAATGGTGTATACAAAATCACCGGAAAGCAGTGTGAAAAAGTTTATATTGGTGACTTAGGAAGAGATGTGGCATTTAGGCTACGTCAAAATGAGAGAAGCTGTCGATTAAGGAAGAAAGATTCGTCTTTTGCTGACCATCTTTTAGCAGAAAACTATTCATTTAACGCAGACTGTGACGTTTGAAGTTTTATCAATAAAAGCAGAAAGATGACCCTACTGGAAATACCGGAAATCAACAAACACGTGACACAGAATGCCAAGCAGGTATTAAATGATAAGACTCCGTTTCTATTTTCCCCTTTGTTAAATCAAGTTTCCTTTACAAATAATAGATTCAGACTGTAAATTCATCCTATTTCTCATCATTTGTTGAATACATCTCCACACAAAACTTAGTTTACGTCTTATTTAGTTAATGTAATTATTTTAATGTTTTCCTGTGTAAACATTTTGTCATTTTTGTATCTTCTGTGCAAATAATATCTGTGTAAGTCGCACATCACGTTTATCTGCTACTGCGACATTCAGTTGTCACCTGAAGATGGCCTGAGGAGGAGAAAGCCGGCTCATGACCAACTACATATAATTCTGCAGAACATTAGTAAGTATTTTAACCTTTGATATTATTATCTTTTCTTTCAAGTACCGACGGAAAATTGAGATAGGCTAATATATGTGTTAATACTAAATCGCAGATTTAGTACTGCCGAACCTAATGAGAAATACTGTGGCTCAAATGGCTCTGAGCACTATGCGAGTTAACTTCTGAGGTCATCAGTCGCCTAGAACTTAGAACAAATTAAACCTAACTAACCTAAGGACATCACACACATCCATGCCCGAGGCAGGATTCGAACCTGCGACCGCAGCGGTCGCTCGGTTCCAGACTGTAGCGCCTAGAACCGCACGGCCACTCCGGCCGGCTAGAAATACTGTGGCTTTAGCAATTTATACATAAAAGTTACGTAGGTACAACACGATTATGTACCTCGGAACAAGTACTCTAGTGACAATTAAATATATTTCAACCGAGAAAATGTTTAATAGTTTATCTGTTATGTTATTACTGTTCTGCACGCCAATAATCAATAAAAGAAATAAAATTAAGTAGAGGCACTGTATTAGGGAAAAGCAGTTACAAGTAAACTACATTTTTAAAATAGAAGTTATTGAAAACTGAACAAAACTTTTAATTTTTAAGTCAGGTAAAATTGTTAAGTCACTAAGCAAAGTCATTTTGTGTACAAATGTCACATGTTCCATGCTAGAAAACTTGTTTCAAGAGACAAGATGGTGCACGACGGGCCAAATATGGCTTAACAGACCACAGGATATACATGGTACTCTAGAAACATTGCGGTAAACTTCTAAGGGTTGTAGAGAGTGTCTCGAGGAACAAATCGAGGATTAGAACTCGTATCTGTAAACTTGATCCAACGACGCTACAGAACGCAGAAGTTATAGGCACCTGCAACTAGGCCATCCTTTCAGCAGCAAAGCTGACTTCGTACGTCGACGGACTGTAGGCGGAACGTCTCGCAATGTTGCTTGTTATTCAGTGATCGTGACTGATGGCTACGATTGACAGTGAAGAAGACAGAGCTAGCTACTGCATAGGAAGGCCTTGTCTCCTATGAATGCAATGCACTGTTGCCGTGCTGGATGAAGGTTTCCGACACGGATGCACCTGCAGTTTATTTTTCTCCTTTACATCGAAAAATATTGAAGATTGTAGAGAGTTTATATATTAGCAGTTGGTGCCGAAAAGCAAGAATAATAGTTTACTACTTAACTACTCCGTTCAAGTATAGAAGAGGGTCACAACACACTTTTAACGTACGTTTTGTGGAAGTCATTGCTGAAGTATACATATTACATGTCACAGACTCCTTCAGTACCACTACCTTTTGCTGTCAAATTAGGTCAAACACAAATTAAAATCGTTGCACAATTAAAAGGACAAATTGGTGTTTACCAATTCATAAACCTTAACAGCTCTTATACAATAAAATACATATTCAGTAAGGGGTGTAGTTAATTAGCTATACTATAACTGTCAACTAACTATGTACAAGATTCACCAGTAGTAATATACATATCTCACAGTACGAACTAATAATACAGTAATTCGATTACATCTTTACATTTTACCTTCTTTTTATTTTCTAGGTGCTTATAGTAATTACAATTGATGAATAACTTTTTAAAAACTTAAGTATGTGTTCAACCCCACTTTTGCTTGCTGCAAGAATCAATGTGAACGCTTTTTCTTCCAGCTTAAGAGATAAGTTCGCTGCAGAATGAGACGTCTAGTTCCATAGCAGATTACTCAGAGATTCCCTTGCCCGGAACACTGATTAGGGCTACCGAGCATGGTTCAGTTTCTAGCAAGGAAAGTTTGAGGGTGTAGCTTACAGTAATTAAACGTATTATACAATTCAGGACGTGTAGTTTCATAATTTGGTTTCGTATTATAGTTCATAATTTAAAATTTCGTTACACTACATTGCAGAAACGTTATCTAAAATAACTAGCAGACGTTATAGGAAGCTGGCAAAAAGAAGTGTCGAGGAGGCTGTCTGTGATGCATAACAGAATTTTAGCTCATTTTGCTTAGAACACAGTCAAAAATGCTGTTTCTAAGGGCTACCAAATTTTGCGTCTCCTCCTTATTCTTCTGACATCTCAACCAATGGTTTCTTCATGCTTCCTCAGATGAAGAAGCCATTGCAAGGAAGTCATTTCCGGAATGACAACGAGCTGATTTTAGAGGTAGAAGGTTTCCTGAACAGCCAAAATGCTGACTTCTACAACCAAGATCTCCAACTTAATCAACGTTGGGAAAAATATGTAGAGGCGGACTACCAGCGTCACCAAGTACCATAGTTCCAGTTTAATTATTTTCCAGGTGTTAATTACTAATGTTTGATTACCTTCCTTACTTTGCTTTTCTGCATGCTCATTGTACAAGTAGCTCAGCAGTCTTTGCTTTGGTGACATAGCTCATGCATGCAAGCGAGTCGTTCAGTGATAGAAGGCAGCTTAGAGATACGTTTGGTTTTCTCTTTCTTTTTAATAAAACTGAGGGAAACATATGCACATTTCATCCCTAGATTTAGATACAAATTAAACTATCTTCACAAATATTTTCAGTTTTTATCGCTTGATGGCTTGAGGACAGTGAAAACATAATGACTCATTTCTTGTTTAGGTACATCAATGAAAGAAATTGTGCCCTCCAGCATTATACAACTAGTGCAAATTACAAAACATCAACGATAGTTGAAGTATACTTCCTTTAATTTTAATTTTTGGATATACTTTCTATATTCGTTTCATGCTGTAAGTTACCAGTAATACAAAGTATATCAGCAAAATAATATTTAGAGCTGTTTTATTGGAAAATGATACTCTACTCTTCCCACATAGTGCCCGTTCTACAATAAGTGTGTGTCTTTGGACTTGTGTTTGTTAACAGGTTAGCGAATTGCACAGATCCCTTTGATGGCAATGACAGATTGTCGACAGATTGTAAAGATATTCTCGTTCTGAATTGGTGCTCTCAAATGGAAATTACAGAAAGTAAGAGAAGTGGCAGTTACTCAGTATTCTAACCATTAACCGCCACTCCTTCAAAACTGGTTTCTGGTCCGAGAAGAATTATATTAAAGGGATTGTGTGGCAAGAAAATACTGAATTTTTGTAAAAAAGATTTTTGGTCCATGCACAGGAAGGCTGTGAGGGACACACGTGTATTCAGGGGATTCTTTGATGACACTGATCATTATTTAATCTGCAGTGAAATTGGGATTGTGAGGCCGAAAGTGCAGGAGGTCAGGTCCATATATAGGAGGATAAGAGTGGAGAAACTTCAGGATAAGGAAATCAGGCACAAGTACATAACAGCGATCTCAGAAAGGTACCAGTTAGTTGAATGCAGTCAATTACAGTCATTGGAAAAGGAATGGACAAGGTACAGGGACACAGTACTAGAAGTGGCTAAAGAATGTCTTGGAACAGTAGTGTGTAAAGGTAGAATGAAGCAAACAGCTTGGTGGAATGATACAGTCAAGGCAGCCTGTAAAAGGAAAAAGAAGGCGTATCAAAAATGGCTACATACCAGAACCCAGGTAGACAGAGAAAGTTATGTTGAAGAAAGAAACAAAGCCAAACAGATAATTGCAGCATCCAAGAAGAAATCGTGGGAAGACTTTGGAAACAGGTTGGAGACTATGGGTCAAGCTGCTGGAAAACCATTCTGGAGTGTAATTAGCAGTCTTCGAAAGGGTGGTAAGAAGGAAATGACAAGTATTTTGGACAGGTCAGGAAAACTGCTGGTGAATCCTGTGGATGCCTTGGGAAGATGGAGGGAATATTTTGAAGAGTTGCTCAATGTAGGTGAAAATGCGATCAGTAATGTTTCAGATTTCGAGGTAGAATGGGATAGGAATGATGATGGAAATAGGATCACATTTGAGGAAGTGGAAAAAATGGTCAATAGATTGCAGTGCAATAAAGCGGCTGGGGTGGATGAAATTAAGTCGGAACTCATCAAATACAGTGGAATGTCAGGTCTTAAATGGCTACACAGGATAATTGAAATGGCCTGGGAGTCGGGACAGGTTCCATCAGACTGGACAAAAGCAGTAATCACACCAATCTTTAAACATGCAAACAGAAAAGATTGTAACAACTACAGAGGTATCTCTTTAATCAGCGTTGTGGGTAAAATCTTCTCAGGTATTGTTGAAAGGAAAGTGCGAGTATTAGTTGAGGACCAATTGGATGAAAATCAGTGTGGGTTTAGGCCTCTTAGAGGTTGTCAGGACCAGATCTTTAGCTTACGGCAAATAATGGAGAAGTGTTATGAGTGGAACAGGGAATTGTATCTATGCTTTATAGATCTAGAAAAGGCATATGACCGGGTTCCTAGGAGGAAGTTATTGTCTGTTCTACAAGATTATGGAATAGGAGGCAAACTTTTGCAAGCAATTAAAGGTCTTTACATGGATAGTCAGGCAGCAGTTAGAGTTGACGGTAAATTGAGTTCATGGTTCAGAGTAGTTTCAGGGGTAAGACAAGGCTGCAACCTGTCTCCACTGTTGTTCATATTATTTATGGATCATATGTTGAAAACAATAGACTGGCGGGGTGAGATTAAGATATGTGAACACAAAATAAGCAGTCTTGCATATGCGGATGACTTAGTTGTGATGGCAGATTCGATTGAAAGTTTGCAAAGTAATATTTCAGAGCTAGATCAGAAATGTAAGGACTATGGTATGAAGATTAGCATCTCCAAAACGAAAGTAATGTCTGTGGGAAAGAAATATAAACGGATGGAGTGCCAAATAGGAGGAACAAAGTTAGAACAGGTGGACGGTTTCAAGTACTTAGGATGCATATTCTCACAGGATGGCAACATAGTGAAAGAACTGGAAGCAAGGTGTAGCAAAGCTAATGCAGTGAGCGCTCAGCTACGATCTACTCTCTTCTGCAAGAAGGAAGTCAGTACCAAGACTAAGTTATCTGTGCACCGTTCAATCTTTCGACCAACTTTGTTGTATGGGAGCGAAAGCTGGGTGGATTCAGGCTACCTTATCAACAAGGTTGAGGTTACGGATATGAAAGTAGCTAGGATGATTGCAGGTACTAGTAGATGGGAACAATGGCAGGAGGGTGTCCACAATGAAGAAATCAAAGAAAAACTGGGAATGAACTCTATAGATGTAGCAGTCAGGGCGAACAGGCTTAGATGGTGGGGTCATGTTACACGCATGGGAGAAGCAAGGTTACCCAAGAGACTCATGGATTCAGCAGTAGAAGGTAGGAGGAGTCGGGGCAGACCGAGGAGAAGGTACCTGGATTCGGTTAAGAATGATTTTGAAGTAATAGGTTTAACATCAGAAGAGGCACCAATGTTAGCACTGAATAGGGGATCATGGAGGAACTGTATAAGGGGGGCTATGCTCCAGACTGAACGCTGAAAGGCATAATCAGTCTTAAATGATGATGATGATGCACTGTTATAATACGAAAGAATTTTGTCAAAATCGAAAGACAAATGCAGAAAAAAAAAATCAACTGACTGTCTGTGGGAGCACAGAAACTGTGAAGGAAGAGTGTATGAATCAAATTGCGAAACAACTTGGGTCAGGATTGAGAAATGTGGTGAAGGAAAGTTGGGACGAAACTTGCCTCTCGGTGGGAAAGCAAATGGAAGTTTGAATGTAGAAGAAACTGTGTAACTGTCTCATTATAATAGAAGAGCCATTGTTGACAATGCTCCAGATATTACGGCTATGAAGAGTGCAATATATGGAACACCTTACCGCTACATGAGTACTGATGAGAAACTGCAATACAAGAAGTGTCTAAAAGGTGAGAATCACGTAAGACTATCTGTTGTTATTAGAATTACGTTTTTTTTATCAGCGGCATCTGATACAATTCTCTCCAGATGCACTGCTAGAGAGACTCAAAATGCAAATGAATGTCTACATGGTATAATCTGATCAAAGTGCCCAAAGGATGTATTTGTATCCAAAAGGAAAGTAGAAGTTGCTGTGGGAAAAGATGTTTCACAGCTCGATCATGGGTGCTACCTGACAGAAGCAACAAGAACAACAAAGACGTGAAGAAGCAAAGTTAGAGACGAGCGAAGAAGAAAGCAAAAGGCCAAACGGTGACTAGATTTTGAAAAAAGAAGACGACATGCTTGCATATTGACGCCATACAAGCTGAGAAAGCTCAGAAGAGAGTAGAAAGAACAAGTTAAGGTGCAGGTGAATTTTAGAGCAAGGACCAGGGAGTGATTCTATTGTGTGACTTTGATTGCTTTTATCTCTAATCTGTGTAACTGAACATTCAAGTACGACTTTTTCATAGTAAAGATTCCCTAAATTGGATGAAATTTTTAGAAGAAAATCTTAGTGTCAGTGCTGAGTTTTTTGAAAAAAATATTAGGAAAGGAAATACTGATTTGTGAAGGTGCTGATTATTTTTAAAAAAGAATCGTAACTTCGAAAATTAATTTAAAGTCACCATAAGAGATATCCAAAAGACCTTTCCCAAAACTGTCTACATTATCAAATACATTCTTCAGTTTTTCAATCACATTAAAGGAATTTTACCTCGTAAAGTAAGATTTTCGAAAAACCTTTGAAAATAAAATATAATAATTTCTCAAGAACTGTTGGAGAGATCGAGTTGTAACTCTGTAGTTACATTTAGTAATATGCAGAAACTGTATGTTTAAAGTTTGAGACCAACTACTTAGTTACAGAAAAAGTTTCATTTTTTACCAGACTATTCCCTTAAGAGGTCATTCTACATAGGAGACTCGAGTGTTATTTGTCTTTAGACCTTTGAGCAAATACAGAAATTTTATATGAACACAAATTTTCTTAGTAGAGCAAGATATGAGAGAATACTGAATGAACTGGTTCTCTTCTTACTGGAAAAATCGTTATTCATAGCCAAGAATGAATGCATAAAAATTACCTATTTTTTAAAACTTGCTGAAACTGCTTGAAGTGATATAATTTAGTACCTGATTTGTCAGTAAAATTCCAAAGGACAATTCTGTTGTAGTAATCAAAGGTGATGTATGGATTCACATACATTGTCATTAATATTTATTAGTGCGAAACACACAAGACTCGAAGTTAAAGTAGCTGAAAATAGTACCGCATCTCACACAGAGATGGCTGGCGGTGTTAATTCCTTGGTATAAGTAAAATTATGCACTGATTAAGACAACCAAAGTGAAAATTTTAGACTTTTCTCTAAATTATTAACTCACATCACAAATGTAATTAAAAGAAACACTGATTCCATTGTAGCACAGTAGGTACAGATACGTACATTGACGCAGAATTAAAATGGAGAGTTCATATCGGCATGGAATAATCCTACCCCTTATGAAGCTGACCGTGGAAAGGCTAACTGTAATATTGCAGGATAATAGTAGCTAGAGCGTAGTTTACTATCGAAAGCACAAATGAGCATCGCATTAAATGAGTAAACGAACGGCCTTTTATCCTCGTTACAGAACTGTTGATGAAGGCCTCGTTACAGAACTGTTGATAAAGGTATGTTATGTAAATACGATTAAGTAATGGTATTTAGGAAAAGGCAATTCGCTGTGCAGCGTGTCCAAACGTTGTGAGTGAAGCCGACGCGATGCCGAACGGGGTCAGTGGAGTTTAGGGGGGCCGGTGACGAACAAATGACTATCGGCTCGCGGTCGAGTGAAAGCGGATTACAATCGATGTCCAGGCGGCCAATCGGAGCGCCGTGTTTAACCCGGAGGGCTGTGGCGGACAGCCCAAGTCAGGATCCCTCGTAAACGGGGCAGCTGATGTACCGCGATGCCGGAAAAAAACTGCTCCGCCGGTAATTGGACGGCAGCAGTCGTCAGGGACACGCATCTGATCCTGAAAGCTGTAATGCCTTACCAGCAGCTGAGGGACGAGGCCTGCAGCTGAGGCGGAAACACAAAGGGTTCGATTGGCATGGGCAAGAGGAAATACTTTGCACGGGAAAGCAAGCAGTTGCTAAAAAGGGGGATAAAATCAGTCCTGCCTACTCTTGTTCATAAGGCAGATTGAGATCAATACATTTCAGATGCTAACAGATAAATTTGTTATTTATATGATCGATCCTGTTTGTTCGCCCAACTTAGATGAATATCATAGACTTCAAATTAATTTATGTTCTTTGTCGTGAAATGAGGAGACTGAATTCTGGTTGTTGATGAAGCGCTACGTATACCGCGAAAAAGCTTCAAGAGAACTGAATAAAAATTGTAAAATAATTATGGATGCTCTACAATGTTACATAATATGCTCAGATATACTCTGCCTGACAAAAAATGTGAACCACCCAAAAGACATGGTCGGATGTGAAAGTAGAATCGTACACATAAACACCATCAGCTGGTATATAAATGGATAAAGTTGCAATTTTTTGTGACAGAATGGTTACCAGAGATCATTAGTATTGTCCTTGTTTAAGGACGTATGAGAGATTGCAGTACTTTGAAAAAAAAAACGTTAAAAAGTCAAAAATTCGCAAGAAAACTGAATTTAACAAAGTTGTTAAGGAGTGTTAAATGCATACACACATAGGTTTTGATGTTTATTGACGTTATACAATTGAATTTTGTTTACGAAAGTAAGTGGAAATATTCCTTTTACGAAAAATCTATCAGAACGAAATTAATGCAGCTTTGTAGAATGTTTAATATACCATAATTACAAATATCTGTGGAACAGAATTCTGATAGCCTCTTGTCCTGAGCTTTTACACCTCTCCAAATATCTGTGAAAAAAATAGACCAAATTATAGAGATTTTCTCGTACATAAATGCATTACTATTGTATTAAATGAAAATCGTTTTCACAGAATGCTCCACTACAGTATTGACTGGTTGCTAGCCAAATTTAGGTTAACGTAGGGGCTTGCGAGGAAAAGGTACATCATGTTTCTAAAATATAAGTTATGGAAAACCTGAATCAAAGTGTTCAACGTGCTCGTATTAGGCCTTAACTTATCTGTGTGAACTAGTGTCCAGTGCATTACCTGCTTCTGCATTCATATCACTTTTTATCTACACTGCTTGCTGTGCACAGAATTTTAAGTTTTCTTCCACTTCCTTCTGGAGAGCATTTAGAAGTTCTTGATTTCTATTAGTGAACATAGCGTTAGTTGTAGCATGTGCATTTTCTGCCTATGCCTTAACATCTTATACCATATTATACACGCAAATTTCCTTCATGTCTCCAGTTACTTGAGGCTGAAGTTCTAAGAGCTGTGTCTGAATGACAATTGTCGCAAATGGGTGTGTTCTTTGTCATATAACTTCAGAGTTATTGCACCACAGTGAACACAAACATATTGGATTTTCTCTTCAAATTAATAAACCTAAGATCACTAGTAGCTTGAGCGTCTGAGCCACACTCATCAAGTGATATACCACCATCAAATTTCTTCTTCGAAGTACTGAAGAGATGTATTTAGTCATTCCCTCCATTGTGATTGCATAAAACTGGAAGGAAACGCAGCAGAAGTAAATAGTATGAGGCAATACTGAACAAGAAAGGATTTTGAGTATTGGGGCAAGGGGGTTTCTGAGCCACTCTGCATTGTTGCTAAGTCTACACGCCACCATCGTGGATGACGTCATCGCCGCCATCTGGGATACATCTGGCAACAATGCAGTGTTGCTCAGAAACCCCCTTGCCGCAATACTGTTGTAGACCTGTGGAAGATTTTGCTAGTTATTATTTTTATCACACGAAGGAGTGGAACTAGAATATAAAACTCAGGAACTGAAATTTCAATACCACATAGTAAATAAGAAGCCAATAAAAAAATTTTACAGGCTTGGAGACTTTTGCATACATCAGGTATGGTAGGGTGTATAAGTGGCATGAACAGCATCAGATGCTGAGTGATTACTGTTAAAGACATGGAGATGTGAGAAAGTGTTATCAGCCCCCAAAGAGTGTGAAAAGGGTCTCATTGTGAGTCTCCATTTGGCCAGATTGTCATATCGTGCAATATCCTGACCTGAGGGACATTCCAATCCGACAGTGGCCCAATGATGGACTGCGTAGGAACTCCAAAGCAGACGTATTCGTCGTCAGCATACCTGTCGAAGATGTATAATCACCACAAGTGATGACCGCACCAAGCACATCATAACCTCTTCACATCTGTGCCTGCCAAACCTGTAACATTCTGTGTCTGCCCACATCACCAATCAGAGACCAGTAGACGCAGGGTTGTGGAATTATCACCATGCCTTACTACTTGCATTATTGTACATATTTGTTTTTAATGATCCTTCTTGTTTATTCTATATAACATGTGTCTCAGCTACTAGCATCTTGTTGTGTGGATGATATGATGTAGACTGTATTATTGTGTCTGTGACCATCAGATATCTAAAAGTGTTAAAGGAATGTTTGCCATTTTCTTTTATTATTGTTATGCCAAGAAAATTTATTTGGTCATCTGTTTCTTCATCAATTGTGAACTTTGTGTTCTGATATGCTTTGTTGATTACAGAATAGAGTTCATCTATATTTTTGTTTGGTTCATCTACCCGAAAAAGTCTCACATCCCACAGCAACCTCACTACAGAATCAATAACAGAAACGAAATGTATGCTCAAACAGAATACTAAACAAAATTTCTTCCAGTCTGAGGATGAATATTATATGCAGAGAAATGGACTTCCTGTAGTATCCCAAAATCAAGAGTCTTAGCCAAGATTTTATCAGTAATTTAGGAAACTAGATATTTGAATAGATAGACAATGATGAAAGATTCAAAATCACATATTAGTACACATATGTGGATGACATTATTAGTCTGGTAGATGAGCCAAATAAAAATATAGACGAGCTCCACTCCGAAATCAATAAATTACATGAGAACAGAAAGTTCACGCTTGATAAAGAAACAGAAGAGCAAATAAATTTCCTTGGCATAGCAATAATAAAAAAATTGCAGAAATTTCTTTAACATTTTCAGAAATCCGATAGCCACAGACAAATAATACATTCCACATCAAATCATCCCAACAACCAGAAGCCAGCAGCACTAAGACACATGTTATATAGCATAAACAAGATTGCACTCAACAAGAGAAGTCATGAAAAAGAAATAGTTAGGTATAGTGAGTACAACATAGCCTCAGTCAAAAAACCAGAACAAAATACGAAACAGACACAGTGCATGCAAAACATCCAGATGGTAGGAAAACTCACAAGCTCCAAATCGACAGATACACACACATACACAGTGACAACACCACACAGAAAAGAAGCATATTGTCACTATGACTTACACAAATAAACTAACACGCAGACTGGCAAATATACTAAAGAAAAAGGCCCCCCGTACTGTATGTAAAACTGTGCAAACCCTCCAAACAAGCTTGAGCCACTCAACAAACAACAGAGACAATTTGAACGATTATGAATATTCGCACTTGAATGTCGAAGTTGTGATGCAGTACACACAGGCATAAGATAAAGGCATTTGAAAACTCGATACAAAGAACACATAAAGTGTTAGAAGTATAAAAAATCATTTCACCTTTACAGAACACTTCAAAAATCACAATTACAATGCTACAAGCATGGAAAAATGTATGAAAATACGAGTAATCGGGAAAAACAACTAAAATATATGCTCTGTAACAATGTAAATAACTGATGATGGTCGAAGTAGAGAGGATATAAAATGCAGACTGGCAATGGCAAGGAAAGCGTTTCTGAAGAAGAGAAATTTGTTAACATCGAGTATAGATTTAAGTGCCAGGAAGTCATTTCTGAAAGTATTTGTATGGAGTGTAGCCATGTATGGAAGTGAAACATGGACGGTAAATAGTTTGGACAAGAAGAGAATAGAAGCTTTCGAAATGTGGTGCTACAGAAGAATGCTGAAGATTAGATGGGTAGATCACATAACTAATGAGGAAGTATTGAATAGGATTGGGGAGAAGAGAAGTTTGTGGCACAACTTGACCAGAAGAAGGGATCGGTTGGTAGGACATGTTATGAGGCATCAAGGGATCACCAATTTAGTATTGGAGGGCAGCGTGGAGGGTAAAAATCGTAGGGGGAGACCAAGAGATGAATACACTAAGCAGATTCAGAAGGATGTAGGTTGCAGTAAGTACTGGGAGATGAAGAAGCTTGCACAGGATAGAGTAGCTTGGAGAGCTGCATCAAACCAGTCTCAGGACTGAAGACCACAACAACAACAACAACAACAACAATGTAGGAAAACTATCATATCCCGAAAGCCATTGCTGAGAACAGACAAGTGATAAACGACTAGACACACATCAATACACTCTAAATTTAATAACAGAAATGAGTAGATAAAAAATTCCATATGTACACAAAATACAAAATCATATTAAAAGAAAACACACACACACACACACACACACACACACACACACAGTAGTTGGCAACAAAATTCGACAATTGGCAGCATCATCCAAAACTTAACATCAAAACGAGTGTTCAGTCTCTAGTGCTGTGAAATGAAATTTGAAGTGGTAGTAAGCAGAAGAATAGTTGCAACACAGGAAAAAGAAAACACGTAGGTCTCCACCCATGAAGTACGCGGAATTTCAAATTATTACTACATCATACGAAAGAAGAGGTCTTAGAACAAAAATATCTACATATTTCAGGCCACTGCACATGTCTTAAAAATAGCAAAGACAAAGCACTTATGGCACAGAAATGGTGTTTTATACAGTTGTGATTAGACGGTCCCAAAGTGATGATTATCAATGTACAGGAATATGACAGGACTATAGAAGTTGAAGGTGCAAGGAAAGAAACTGTCAAGTGTAGAAACATTTCAAGTAAGTGAGTATTTAATTTCGCGCGGAAACTTTTATGTTACAAAATATGCAACGTAATCTGTCAAATTTTGCGAGTTATGATCCACGTGAAATATCTTCAAAGGCATCGACCGACATCAGTATCGCTCGTGCAGTCAAAACACGACTTAAGCGCAACTCAGAACAATATCCAATCACGTAGCGTTTCCGAATGAAAAGACTAGGCAACTCGTGAACGAAAATATTTGAAATGGAAAGGACGAAGAGTGTTATCGGCAGATTTCGAGTTGCAATAGACGATTGTTGTCTTTTGCCCGAGAGTCCACGTGGTTTTATTGTGGCAGTTCACTGTAGCAATAGTTGAGCGAGAGCTGCGACAATTTTACGGAAATTTAGTCCAAACGGTGGTTTTTATTCGATGGCAGCAAGGTGTTATATTATGTTAATATGTTTAGTTGTAGGTGGTGTAGTCGACGACGGATCAGATCTCACAAGGTTCATTAATATTGTAATAAACTGTATTATGTCTATGGAAACTGAAGTGTTTGATTAAGTGAGGCATCGGGTGTTCTACTGAGTTCTTTTTTCCATTTGAAGCACAATACTTCGAAAATCGAACCTGCCGTGTCTTTCATATGCTGCGAATTTTGCCGCTACGTGTGCGCACCGCCGCGACTCCAGCCAGACTGTGAACTATCGCTGGTCTTGTGCCGCTATTTATAAATGAGTTCGATTTTCAACGCCCGGTATGCCCTTTGATGCTCATACGTTTTTTTTAGAGTCCGCAGTGATATTCTGTGGAACGTAAATTCTACCAACGCTGCACGGCTCTGCTGGAAGTGATGGCTCGCGATATCTTAATAAACTGAGTGCCCGAAACATGGCATCCAAAGCATCTCTCTCTCTCCACCTAAGACGAAAATCCTTCTTTGTGACGTTGAAGGCGGTGCAGGTCTCCGAACGTCTGGTGCTTATCGCATTCCACGTGGATGTGGCATGTCAAAGGGAAATATTAGGAATACAGCGAAATTCCGACTAAAACAAGCACCAGAATCCGCTATCGCCATGCAATGCCTCAAAAACAGTCTTGAAATGAAATACGATGAGACCGGTATCGTGATGGGAACGCCAAATTTTTGTGTCAATTAAGTAGTATGTCTAAATAAATATAATCGAAAACTTAATAGAGAGACTTTAAGGTTTCACTTTAAAAAGGCTTGCTGTTCGGCACTCAATTTATTAATATCTAGCCAGCCATCACTTCTACCAGAGCAGAGAAACGATGATAGAATTCGCGTTTCACGTAATATAATTGCGGGCTCTATAAAACAAAAGAGCATCGTAGGGTGTAGTGGGCGCCGGGAACCGAACTCAGATATAAGTAGTGGTGCAAGACCGACAACTCACAGTCTGACTGGAGTCCTGTCACAGAGTACACGTAACAGAAAAACTTGCAGCATCTCTAGAAGACGGCTGGGCCGAATGTCGAAATGGAAACGACTCGGCAGATCACTACATCAATCAGTCACGCTGAGAAAGCCAAGAGATCTGAGGTTTTTGGTATTTTAGTGCCTTATGACATCCACATTTTTGAAGTTTCATCACGAGGCAGGTTAAGACCGAGACTGCTAAGACCGAGACTACTAAGACGTTGTAAAGAGCCAGTTGCAAACCAAATGGAGATGGCTAGTATTGTATATTTCCAGTAACGTGGTTACACGTTTAAATTCATCTAAATGAAATTGTTGCAAGGCAGAGATCTGCAGTGTCCGAGTTGTGATCTTTTAACCTTGTTTCGTGGTTTAAATTCTAATACAGTTGCGTATAGACGGCATCCGAGGCCTCTGCAAACTATTATTTCGGCGACACAGACGCAATTTCGTGCGTGTGTCACAAATGCCCGGAATGCGTGAAACGTGGCCCGGACGAACTTTCGTGATGGCTCGCTGTGAATAAGAGGAGAAGAAGATTGGTACCTATAGTACAGTGTGAAAATGCGGGTTTAGAAAGGAAGTTGCAAGATTAAGGATTAACGTGCTGTCGACGTAATGGTCATTTGAAACGGAACTGGAGCTCGGGTATGATAAAGGTAAGATAACGTTGGATTTGTGAGTCTGTCTTCATGTAAACATTTTTGTTTGTTATACCCAAACTTGTTTCAGCAATGACGTCTGTATCACACGTATACTCCGCAAGCTACTGCACAGTGCATGGTGCAGACTACATTGGACGAAATGTCAGTTTTCTCATGCATCTACTGTTTTCAAAATTTGGGATTTGAATAAAGCAAGCTGTGTTTCCGCAAGAATGATTTCCCTGAATCTGTGTTGCCATCATAAGCACTTTTATTTTTTTAAATTCTAATTCTTAAAGAATGGATCAAAAATGTGGAGGAGTGGGTGTAGACCAGGGATTATCTAAGCAGTATACTACACTCCTGGAAATGGAAAAAAGAACACATTGACACCGGTGTGTCAGACCCACCATACTTGCTCCGGACACTGCGAGAGGGCTGTACAAGCAATGATCACACGCACGGCACAGCGGACACACCAGGAACCGCGGTGTTGGCCGTCGAATGGCGCTAGCTGCGCAGCATTTGTGCACCGCCGCCGTCAGTGTCAGCCAGTTTGCCGTGGCATACGGAGCTCCATCGCAGTCTTTAACACTGGTAGCATGCCGCGACAGCGTGGACGTGAACCGTATGTGCAGTTGACGGACTTTGAGCGAGGGCGTATAGTGGGCATGCGGGAGGCCGGGTGGACGTACCGCCGAATTGCTCAACACGTGGGGCGTGAGGTCTCCACAGTACATCGATGTTGTCGCCAGTGGTCGGCGGAAGGTGCACGTGCCCGTCGACCTGGGACCGGACCGCAGCGACGCACGGATGCACGCCAAGACCGTAGGATCCTACGCAGTGTCGTAGGGGACCGCACCGCCACTTCCCAGCAAATTAGGGACACTGTTGCTCCTGGGGTATCGGCGAGGACCATTCGCAACCGTCTCTGGTGATCGTCGAGGGGACACTGAATAGTGCACGGTACATCCAAACCGTCATCGAACCCATCGTTCTACCATTCCTAGACCGGCAAGGGAACTTGCTGTTCCAACAGGACAATGCACGTCCGCATGTATCCCGTGCCACCCAACGTGCTCTAGAAGGTGTAAGTCAACTACCCTGGCCAGCAAGATCTCCGGATCTGTCCCCCATTGAGCATGTTTGGGACTGGACGAAGCGTCGTCTCACGCGGTCTGCACGTCCAGCACGAACGCTGGTCCAACTGAGGCGCCAGGTGGAAATGGCATGGCAAGTCGTTCCACAGGACTACATCCAGCATCTCTACGATCGTCTCCATGGGAGAATAGCAGCCTGCATTGCTGCGAAAGGTGGATATACACTGTACTAGTGCCGACATTGTGCATGCTCTGTTGCCTGTGTCTATGTGCCTGTGGTTCTGTCAGTGTGATCATGTGATGTATCTGACCCCAGGAATGTGTCAATAAAGTTTCCCCTTCCTGGGACAATGAATTCACGGTGTTCTTATTTAAATTTCCAAGAGTGTACTTATTGGCAGTGGATTTCCATTGGTGCAACATGTCGGGCCGTCATATTCCGCGTCATCACTGTAGTGTGTCCTAGAGCGCGGATGTGGTCATTTATGGCCGTCTCGTTTTTGACGTGAAACACACGTTCCGTGTCTCTAAACCGCGCAGAAGCGCACTTGGTGTGACCTTGGAGTCTCTCTCCCGCTAACGTGTTACTGTTGCTAGACAGCTATGGTGCTTGCTTCAGTACACGATTCTGCATAATGTCCGGAGCTACCTCTAATAGTAGGACGATGCCGGCGTCAAGAGAAAAGGGAATGAAGCAATCTTCTTGGGAGTGTCGGGGACCGAGCCACGCGACGTTCATCAGGGCCGCCGGTACTGGGCCACGCTCGTCGCCCGACATCGTAAGACGGAAGCCGCCTCCGCGGAGTGCGCTGGAGGCTATTTTCTGCTGGGGAAAATTGAGCGATCTGTCCACTGGCGGGAAACGTCGCTGGGGAAATTCCCGGTCGCGGCTGGTGGAGTTGCTGTTCGATAAATGGCCGCTACGAGAGCAGCGGCGAACGAAGGGGGGACAGGGGGAACTACGGCTATGCAAAGCGACCGCTCGCGTCTCTGGCTAGGGCGCCGGCGCTGGGATAACATTCTGGAGCCCGGGGACCCTCTCTGCGGGCCGAAACGAGGTCGCCCGCGCAAGGAAGCCGACGGGGCCGGCGTAATTTACTCGCGGAAGCCTGGCGGTGTCGTGTGGGCGCCTTGGTGGAGTGAATACTGCATTGACAAGGCCGTTTAGTGGAGCATCATCTAACTAGGCATGAGCGTGCAGAGGGTGGACTGAAGGCGTGGAGGAAGGGGGGAGCTAGAATGATAAGCGGAAAGAAATAAAAACAAAAAGCAAAGAAGTGATAGAAAAGATAAGTACCGTAAAATGGGGTGAATACAAACATTTTTTAACTTCAAAAGAAAAAAAAAAGATAATTTTAAAAGGAAATATGAGCATCAAAATTGTATGGGATTATAGGACATATGTAAAACTTTAAACCTAAAATTAGGTTTGGGATTTAGCTCACGCTTTTATTACGTAAAAAAGAAATAAAGATCTGGTGGTTCTACTCATCGTACAGTGAGCGGGAATAATAACAGCAGTGTAAACCTTATTATTTTTTTCTATTGGTCTTTGAGGCTAACGGGGACATATTAAGATTTGATTTGGATCTATGAAAATAAGAAACAAATTTATCTTGTTCAAAGAAGGTTCTATTCAATACAAAAACTAAAAATAATGCATATTTTTTGGTTTCTTAATCTGCTTCCAAATAAAAATTATTGTATTACTAATTACTTTATTTTAACATTAAACTGATGAACTTGCTTTGTTTGTAATCGCATTAAGTCACTGACATATTGTTTAAAAGTGCCGTATTTGAATATGTTTCTCACTAAAATATGACTCCTCATCTGTTGAATTAAGTAGTCTTGTTTTCTTCTTTAAAAATCATCATAATCTTTGCCTTCTCTATATCAAATTTTGCTTACTTTTTACACTTAATTTGATCACAGCATACTCTAGGTTGAGATCAGTGCCAAGTGGTTTTTCATGTAAGTCAGATTCTTTGTTGTCTTCCGAAGAAACTCTTAAGATTTCGGTTTCCACTCACCACACAAATTCCGGCAACACAACCCTACATTTTCAGCTAGCTGAAATACAAGTCAGATTAAAGTGTGCTCCGAAACTGAACATTTTGTTAGTGCAAAGGGGCCGTAAATTTGATTACCGTTTACTGAAATTAAAACCACACAATTTAGAGATACTTACAAATACAGTTTGAAATAAGCAAATTCAGCATCACATTCGACGTTTGTGACAGAGTGAAGGAAACGTGAACTGTCAGGTTTGTCAACTTTGCAATTCATATTGTCCGTGTTAGATTGGCTCAGTACCAATCTATACAAACAAACCTTTGAATGATATGCTTATTTTCTTCCGAAACGACAGCTTTTTCGGAAATTTCGCTCTTATTCACCCCATTGTTTTCTATTCATCGAAAATTACGGTCACAGTACAGACAGAATTAAAAATATAACTAATAAGAGATCCAAGAAAGTAAAAAAAAAGAAAAAAAAGAAAGAATCTCTCGGATGAAATATTCAATTGCTTCTATCCGCTTCAGGAGGACACCTCATGAAATTGCTAACGCTGTTCGTCTATTACTGTAATTATTCTCGTGGAAAACGTTTCTTAGATGGCTCAGTTCTTACGGCACGTTTTCGACGTCTAAGATGGTTTCCACTCGTTGAACAAAGATCCCTAGAAGAGTGCACTTCCGGGTGAGGCGGTGATGGCCAAATTTCAGTTGATATCCACACCACCCAGGAGGAGAGTGGAAACCTTCTATTATGTTATTCAGCTGCCGAGCGGTAGGTAAAATTAGTCGGCTCCTGAGGTATACGGGTCCCCACTTAAAATATGACACCTCATGAGGTCTACAAAAGAGCAGGCCTCAGAAGTCCTGGTGTTTATACAATACCGTTTGAGTGTCAACAGTGGTACGTCTGTCAGACTGTGTTCACGATAAAACTTTACCAGATTCAACATGACACACATCTGCGAGTACGCTATCCGGAACATTCGGCCGTAGCCGAACATGTATTGTAATCAAAAACAGCTCAGTCAAATGAATCCTGGGATATCCTGAGATAGCGCAATTAAGAAGGTATGGACACAGAAATATCTGATAGTATGATCGACAAAGGCGGTGGTTAGCAGTTGAACACAGAACGTAATCCGGCCATCGCTACAGTAGGCGCGACAGAAGTGGGACGGGAACAAAGACTTAAACGTCGATTGACTGAGAATCTGCGTTGTTACAGCCTGTGCCACAGCTGTATAAAAAAAAGGGGTTCATTCACACTGCATCAGATACCACTTGACAATGACCAAGGAGAACTTAATCGAAAGTCGTAGATGTACACCTTGGTCAAAAAAAACTGACCCACAAAAAATTTCAAGCACCTTAAGACAGGCAACCCAACTTACATCTACATCTGGGGCAGCGAAGTAAGTTCGGTTGCCTACTTCAAGGTGCATGAAATGTGCTAAAAAAGGAAGAAGACGCACAGCGAGGGTATTCGTACAGATATCGGCGGAAAATGCAAAATTGTAAACTGTGGCGGCCGATGGATGAATTTGTGACGGTGCAGTGCAATTTCACAGTGTAAGTAGCAAGAGTAGTAAACAGAGGACGTGCCGATACTAGGGCATAGAGTGTTTATGAATTCCATTCCGTGTACTCTGAAGTAACTATAACTCACAGACAGCCACGTGAACAATATATGCAAACGCCAACATTTGCGAGAGGCCGTATAGATAGGCTCAAAGAAGCCGGTTGTTGTAATCGGCGAATCGCTCGTCGTTCGATTAGAAGCGATGTCACCATTAGACAAAGTTGGCAGGAATGGGTAAACCACGGCCAAACACAGCGTCAAGAAGGAAGTGGTCGACTGAGAGAGACGGCAGAACGAGAGGAATGAACAATTCACTCAGAGCCCCGGAGTCACTGATCCGACGTGCAGCTGGTACTTGGAAAGACCACAAGGGCCATTAACGGGCGGCGCACAGGGGCCTGAGCTCACGGCGTCTCTAGCGCCGACTATCACTGATCTCTGTACATCAACAAGTCCGTTTGCAGTGGTGTCGGGCACATTCCGTCTGGAATCTCTTTGACTGGACTAGAATTGACTTCAGTGATAAGTTCAGCTTCGAACTGAGCCCAGATGAGCAGCGAAGACGTCTCTGAAGGCGCCCCAGACAGCGGTGAGATACCAATCTGATTGTCGCCCGCCATACGGCCCAATAGCTAGGAGTCACGGCCTGAGGTGCCATTTCATTTCATATCAGGACACCTTCGGTTGTCATCAGCGACACCCTTACAACACAGCGGTACGTCGACGATATTCTGCACCCCCTCTCTGTGTGTCCTTCATGGCAAGCCATTTTGGCCTTGCATTTCAGCAAGGTAACGCCCACCCGCTCACGGCAAGAGTTCCTGCTGCTTGTTTCTGTGATTGCAAAACCCTACCTTGGCATGTACGGTCGCTGTATTTCTCTCCAGTTGAGAACGTTTGGAGTATTGTGAGCGGGATTCTCCAACTAGCTCGGACGTTTGACGATCTAAAGCGCTAATTGGACGATATCGCTCAGGAGGACATCAAACAATTCTGACAATCAATGTTAAGCCGAATGACTGGATTGCATAATAGCCAGAGGTGGACCAATGCGTTATTGGCATGCTCAGTTTGAGAAGATCTTTCTCTTGAGTAAATTATCCAGTTTTTCTGAAATTGTAATGTGCTTGTCTGTACATGTACATCACATCTATCGATTTCCGTCCCATTTCTTCTTCGTGGTGCGTCGTTTCTTTTCGTCTTGGAGTGTGTTTTGTGGGCCAGTTTTATTTTTCCCACCCCGTGTAGTTACTTGATACTGATGGCAGCTCAAGAAGAGTTTGTTCAGTCATATCAGCGTGATACCATGCCTTTATACAAACCTCTGACATACAGTGCATCAAAGCCATATTGTCATATCCATGAGTAAAGCCAAGTCTGAGTTGCGTTATTCATAACAAGCAGGGAAATGTCAAGGCATTTCATAACAGAAAGAGGAAACTGTAAAACAGAGAATAGCAAAGTAGTAGGCATAGCGAGAGGAGTCACAGACCCGGAAGCGGGATGGGTGACCGACGCCAGGAGATGGGCGGACATGCTATTAACAGACAAAGAGGGCTCTGTGTTTGTTGACAACAGGATCCGTGATAAGGCTTGGAATTAAGGTTAGTAAGTTTATAACACTTCTGGTTAGAGAGAGAGCGTGGGACGAGAGGGAGAAAGAGAGATGGCCTTCTGGTGAGGACAGCACTACGTCATGAGGATCCAATACAGGGCTTAGGACGCCGTGTATGACCATATTAAGAGAGGTGTCTCTACCCCTATAAACAGCCTCTGAAAAACTACTGAAGACTGAAGAATACTGCACAATGCCAGACAATAAGAAGGTAAGTAGCCCTCGACGTTACGTCATGGCAATAGCCGGCGGGGTCGAAGAGGAAAATGATACAAAAACTCCGCAGCAGGACGCTCCGAGAAAAAGAAGCAGAGGTAGTCAGAGGAGAGTTAGAGGCAGTCGATGCACGGGTAAGCGATAGGCCGTCAGGAGGTAGTCTGCAGGCGTCGGTAGGCAGCAGCTGTGGAACTTTCAATTTTCGTGTGGATCGCATTCTAAGAGCAGACGGAACGGCAGCGGTATTACGCCGTCTCTGTATCAGATTTGGCCGCTCATAGGAAACATCTCAACCAGAGCTGTAGGGTTTCGTCCTCAACATTTTCTAATGAACTTCAGATTGTTGTAAGTAGCAGCCAAATCAAAACGAAACTGATGGAAATAAAGTAAGTAAATTGTTCATTATTTCAAAAGTAATCGCCATAACTGCAAATACATTTACTCCACTCTGAGACAAGACGGTCAATGGCTTCATGGAAAAATGTTTGAGGTTGCCTATGGAACCATGATTGTTGCCAGGCGTTCACATATTCGTATGAAGGAAACTGACGGCCATGAATTCTTCAGAGCTCTTAAAATATGGAAATCGTGTGGGGGGAGATAGGGACTGTGCATAAGGGCTTCCCGGTGAAACTTCTGCAACATACTCGAAACAACCTTGGCAGCATATGGAGAAAGACATTCCTGGCCGTCGATTTGCTTTGTGGTTCCATAGGAAATTGTAAACATTTTTCTATGAAGGCAATGAGCGTCTTCTCTCAAAGTGGGTTAATAGTATTAAAAATTATGGCGATTGCTTTTGAAACAATAAATAATTAACTTACTTCTTTTTCATCTGTCTCGTTTTCATTTGACTGCTGCTTACATGAAAGACACTAGCCCTCTCGAATAGACAATGCAAAGATGCAAATATCAATAGCTACATCTACTTATGCACCTAAATCTCCATACATACACCGCGAGCCACCATAGTGGGCATAGTGGGACATAGTCATTCGTTCCACTGGGTTCAAATGGTTCAAATGACTCTGAGCACTATGAGACTTAACATCTATGGTCATCAGTCCCCCAGAACTTAGAACTACTTAAACCTAACTAACCTAAGGACAGCACACAACACCCAGTCATCACGAGGCAGAGAAAATCCCTGACCACGCCGGGAATCGAACCCGGGAGCCCGGGCGTGGGAAGCGAGAACGCTACCGCACGACCACGAGCTGCGGTCGTTCCACTGGGGAACGGAGCTATGGTAAAACGACTATCTATACTCCTCGGTACGAGCCCTAATTATTCTTGCTTGTCTTCGCTGTCCTTACGTGAAATGTACCTACGCGGGAGTAGAATCGTTCTACATCGCCCATAAGAAGTAGAAGGCATGACGGTTAAAAGGATAGGAAAGAAGACTGATACTTGCTCATATATGAAAGAGAGAAAAATGCTGCATGACATATTCTGATATTACTACCGCTTCGAGTCGGAAGATACACTCGAGCCTACGACCTTCATCGTCTTTGTCTGTAATAGCCGACTGTCGTCATGCTGTGAGAGGTCTTGTCGATGTCGGGGAACAGGGCGGCGAATTTTTCTGCAAACTCTTGTCGTCGAGAGCCCGCTAAGTACCATTAAAATTAAAGCTGCTGACTCGATAAAACTTATTATTGCACGTTATGGTCTCTACGACCAGTCTCATGGCAACTCCACTAGCCTGATGCATATTCATGATTTATGTTTCATAAAGACGTAATTTTATGTGTTTTCTTGAAGCTGTGTTTACCAACCACCGATTCCTATATCACGACTTCCTAATGCGTTGTTATGTTCTGCACAACGTTTGATAACTGTACGGATTGAGTGGCCAATATAGTTGCTTCCGAATTGACAAGGAATGCAAACTCCGTGGACCTTGAGAACAAGATTGTCCTTAACGGCCGCTACATCTTTTTCATCTTCTTGAGCGATCGGCTTTATGTTATGTCTTCTCCTCCCACGGCTCATCCTATTTTGCTAGACTTATTCTCACGAAAAGGAACGAACTACCCTTAGCGAACGAGGCAGGATAACCGAGTACATTTTACACAAGTCGTAGAATTGACGTCATATAACGCCTGAAGCACGTAAAAAACCTGCGAAACACCATCAACTAAGAGAATATTTTACACAAGGCTGTCGTCACACGGAACGGTCCTGGTAAGCAGAGGTTCGATTTTCGCCAGTGCTCATCCTGCTTGATTGAACCTCTGGCGGAAAAATTCATGATGGAGAATGAGACAAACTGATTAAGAAATTTTGAATGTACACAGTTCAGTGTTATTATGTTTTTGAGACCGAAACTCGAACCTTTCTCCAGATAAACTTATCACCATTTCTTCAGCAGAAATTAAATAAGATGTGCTAGGCAGTGTTCGAACCCGAATTGAGCTTCTAGGCACGACTCGGGGATGGTTTACGACTGCCATCTAATACTATTAGCATATGACTATTTGTGAGATGGTTGTCATTATTGCTAGGAATGCCTATTGATCATCGATCAGCTGTTACACTGAACATCGTATGATAGATTAGCTCTTGATCAGTTCCATTATGAGAGAGTTTTCAATCTATAATTTGCGGTTTTGTCAACAAAGCTATCGGATGAATCTGTTGTTCAATAGCAGGTAGTTGTTTGCTTGCATCGCCATTCAGCTTATCAAATGAGTAGGGTGGAGGGACACGTAGCGACGATGAGAGTTGTACGCTGGTCTGCAAAAATTAAGGACGAAAGTTACTTTCACATGATGTGTCACTGCCGAGTGACAGAGCTGGATGATACTTGGACCATACACAGAAAGAACTTCTGCAGTACTATCCAAAAGGTAAATGAAATATTATGTGAGACACACAGCAATGACACGTATTCAAAGATAATAATTAATCTGACGTCACCGCGATTTATGATAGTCCCTTGGAGATTACAAAAGTCGAGACACCGTTTTTAACACAGTATGTGACCCCCCCCCCATATGTAACCCGTGATCTATGGGTAGCGTCTTTGATTCATAACTGCCGGCACGGTAGCTCAGCGTGTTCGGTCAGAGGGTTAGCAGCCCTCTGTAATAAAAAACTGAGTGGAACGATCAACCACCGAACTTGAACAGGATGTCTTGCGACGTCCGCAACGACCAAACACAACGATCAATAACGAACAAAATGAAAAAAAATAAAATAAAAATCGAAACGTCCTGAGTCCCTGGTTCGAAACCCGCCACCGCTCAAATTTTGATTAATAATCAGCGCTGGCAGCGGAAGTCTTCCGGCGTAATAAGTCAGCCGCATTCTGTCAACGACCTTTTCAAGAGCGGACAGAGGTGCAGGGCACTCTATTGTCCCTGCGGTGGGAAACTGTCCCTAAAGGCGGAAGAATCGGCAATGATCAACGGCATGAGGATGCAGAAGGCAATGGAAACCACTGCATTAACGACACAACGTGTATCGACCGGACATGAGCATGTAATTGAAAAAGTGCTATGCTGATCTCTACATTGGCAAAAGATTCCAGAATAGTCATCCATTCGGATCTACTGGAGAGGACTGCCGAGGGGAAGGTGTCCACGAGAAAAAGATTGAATAATCAACGAAAGGATAACGTTCTACGAGTCGAGACGTGGAATATCAGAAGCTTGAATGTGGTAGGGAAACTAGAAAATCTGAAAAAGGAAATGCAAATGCTCAATCTACATATACACTCCTGGAAATTGAAATAAGAACACCTTGAATTCATTGTCCCAGGAAGGGGAAACTTTATTGACACATTCCTGGGGTCAGATACATCACATGATCACACTGACAGAACCACAGGCACATAGACACAGGCAACAGAGCATGCACAATGTCGGCACTAGTACAGTGTATATCCACCTTTCGCAGCAATGCAGGCTGCTATTCTCCCATGGAGACGATCGTAGAGATGCTGGATGTAGTCCTGTGGAACGGCTTGCCATGCCATTTCCACCTGGCGCCTCAGTTGGACCAGCGTTCGTGCTGGACGTGCAGACCGCGTGAGACGACGCTTCATCCAGTCCCAAACATGCTCAATGGGGGACAGATCCGGAGATATTGCTGGCCAGGGTAGTTGACTTACACCTTCTAGAGCACGTTGGGTGGCACGGGATACATGCGGACGTGCATTGTCCTGTTGGAACAGCAAGTTCCCTTGCCGGTCTAGGAATGGTAGAACGATGGGTTCGATGACGGTTTGGATGTACCGTGCACTATTCAGTGTCCCCTCGACGATCACCAGTGGTGTACGGCCAGTGTAGGAGATCGCTCCCCACACCATGATGCCGGGTGTTGGCCCTGTGTGCCTCGGTCGTATGCAGTCCTGATTGTGGCGCTCACCTGCACGGCGCCAAACACGCATACGACCATCATTGGCACCGAGGCAGAAGCGACTCTCATCGCTGAAGACGACACGTCTCCATTCGTCCCTCCATTCACGCCTGTCGCGACACCACTGGAGGCGAGCTGCACGATGTTGGGGCGTGAGCGGAAGACGGCCTAACGGTGTGCGGGACCGTAGCCCAGCTTCATGGAGACGGTTGCGAATGGTCCTCGCCGATACCCCAGGAGCAACAGTGTCCCTAATTTGCTGGGAAGTGGCGGTGCGGTCCCCTACGGCACTGCGTAGGATCCTACGGTCTTGGCGTGCATACGTGCGTCGCTGCGGTCCGGTCCCAGGTCGACGGGCACGTGCACCTTCCGCCGACCACTGGCGACAACATCGATGTACTGTGGAGACCTCACGCCCCACGTGTTGAGCAATTCGGCGGTACGTCCACCCGGCCTCCCGCATGCCCACTATACGCCCTCGCTCAAAGTTCGTCAACTGCACATACGGTTCACGTCCACGCTGTCGCGGCATGCTACCAGTGTTAAAGACTGCGATGGAGCTCCGTATGCCACGGCAAACTGGCTGACACTGACGGCGGCGGTGCACAAATGCTGCGCAGCTAGCGCCATTCGACGGCCAACACCGCGGTTCCTGGTGTGTCCGCTGTGCCGTGCGTGTGATCATTGCTTGTACAGCCCTCTCGCAGTGTCCGGAGCAAGTATGGTGGGTCTGACACACCGGTGTCAATGTGTTCTTTTTTCCATTTCCAGGAGTGTAGTAGGCGTCAGTGAAGTAAAATGGAAAGAAGACCAGGATTTCTGGTTAGATGATTATAGGGTAATATCAACAGCAGCAGAAAGTGGTAAAAGGTAGTAGGATTCGTTATGAATAGGAAGGTAGGGCAGGTAATGCGTTACTGTGAACAGTTCAGTGACAGGGTTATTCTTATCAGAATCGACAGCAAACCGACAACGACAGTTCAAGTATACATGCCGACGTCGCAAGCTGAAGATGAAGCGATAGAGAAAGTATATGAGTATATTGAAAGGGTAATAAGATTTGCAAAGGGAGATGAAAATCTAAAATGTCATGGGGAAATGGAATGCAGTTGCAGGGGACGGAGTAGAAGAAAAGGTTATAGGAGAATATGGGCTAGGGACAGAGAAAGACTAATTGAGTCCTTTGATAAATTTCAGCTACTAACAGTGAATACTTTGTTAAAGAATCACAAGAGGAGAAGATATACTTGGAAAGGCCGAATGATACAGGACGATTTCAGTTAGATTACATCATGGTCAGACAGAGATTCCGAAATCAGATTCTGGATTGTATGGCGTGCCCAAGAGCAGATATAAGACTCAGATCACAATGTAGTTGTGATGAAGAGTAGGCTGAAGTAGTCAGGAAGATCAATACTCAAAGAAGTGGGATGACGAGATATGCTTAAGTAGGCTGTAGGTGCAGCAATAAATAATAGTCCACTAAGCAGTACAGTTGAAGAGGAATGGACATCTCTGGAACAGGGCAATCACACACGCTGGAAAGAAAAACGCAGGTACAAAGAAGGTAACTATAAAGAAACCATGGGTAACAGAAGAAATACTTCAGCTGATCAATGAAAGAAGGAAGAACAAAAATGTTCAGGGAAATTCAGGAATTCATAAATACAAGTCGCAGAGGAATAAAATGAATAGAAGATGCAGAGAAGTTAAGACGAAATGGCCGCTTGAAGAATGTGAATAAATCGAAAAAGGAATGATAGTCGGAAGGACTGACACAGCTTATAATAAAGTCAAAACAGCCTTCGGTGACGTTAAAAGCAAGGGCGGTAACATTAATAGTGCAACCGGAAACCCAGTGTTAAATTCAGAGGAGAGAGCGGATATGTGGAAAGAGTACATTGAAAGCCTCTGTGAGGGGGAAGCTTTGAATGATGTGATAGAAGAAGAGACGGGAGTCGATTTAGAAGAGGTAGGGTAGCCAGTATTAGAATTAGAATTTGAGAGAGCTTTGGAGGACTTAAGACCAAGTACGGCAGAAGGGATGAATTACATTCCATCAGAATTGGGTGAAGTGGCAACAAAATGACTATTCACGCTGGTGTGTAGAATGTATGAGTCTGGCAATACGCTGTCTGAATTTCGGAAAAATATCACCCACACAATTCCGAAGACTCCAAGAGCTGAAAAGTGCGAGAATTATCGCACTATCAGCTTAACACCTCATGTATCCAAGTTGCTGACAAATATACAGAAGAATGGAAAAGAAAACTGAGGATGTGTTAGATGACGATCAGTTTGGCTTTAAAAAGGTAAAGGCACCAGAAAGTCAAATCTGATGTTGCAGTTGATAATGGAAGCAAGACAAAAAGAAAAATCAAGACACGTTCTTAGGATTTGTCGACAATGTAAAATGGTGCAAGTTATTTGAAATTATGAGAAAAATAGTGGTAAGCTATAGGGAGAGACGGGTAATAAACACTATGTACAAGAACCAAGAGGGAGTAATAAGAGTGGACAACCAAGAACGAAATGCTCGGACTAAAAAGGGGCCGGCCGGTGTGGCCGTGCGGTTCTAGGCGCTTCAGTCTGGCACCGCGTGACCGCTACGGTCGAAGGTTCTAATCCTGCCTCGGGCATGGATGTGTGTGATGTCCTTAGGTTAGTTAGGTTTAAGTAGTTCTAAGTTCTAGGGGACTGATGACCACAGATGTTAAGTCCCATAGTGCTCAGAGCCATTTGAACCATTTGAACTAAAAAGGGGTAAGACAGGGATGTAGTATTTCCTCCTTGCTGTTCAGGAACTATTGAAGTAAACTACACCCGAAGGCCAGGAAGGCTAACGATACCGACCGGCCGTCGCGTCATCCTCAGCCCACAGGCGTCACTGGATGAGGATATGGGGGGCATGTGGTCAGCACGCCGCTCTCTCGACCGTATGTCAGTTACGAGACGGTAGCCGCTACTTCTCAACAAAGTAGCTCCTCAGTTTGCCTCACAAGGTCTGAGTGCACCTCGATTGCTAACAGAGCTCGGCAGACCGGATGGTCACTACACTGACGAAGCAATGATGGAAATAAAAGAAAGGTTCAGGAGTGGAATTAAAATTCAACGTTAATGGGTATTAATGATACGATTTGCTGATAACATTGCTATCATGAGTGAAAGTGAAGAAGCATCTGCTGAATGGAATGGACAGTCTAATGAGTACAGAATATACATTGAGAGTAAATCGAAGAAAGGCGAAAATAATAAGTAGCAGAAATGAGAACAGTGAGAAAGTTAACATCAGGATTGAAGGTCACGGAGAAGATGAAGTTAAGGAAGTCTGCAAGCTAGGCAGCAAAATAACCAATGACTGACCGAGCAAGGAGGACATCAAAAGCAGAGTAGTACTGGCGAAAAGGGATTCCTGGCCAAGAGAAGTCTACAAGTATCAAACATAGGCCTTAATCTGAGCGGGAAATTTTTCAGAATATACGTCTGGACCACAATATTTTATGATAGTGAAACATGGACTGTGGGAAAACCGGAAGAGAAGTGAATCGAAGCATTTGAGATGTGGTACTACAGACGAAGTTGAAAATTAGGTGGACTGACAAGGTAAGGAATGAGGAGGTTGTGTGGATAATCGGAGCGGAAAGGAATATGTGGAAAACACTGACAAGGAGAAGGATGATAAGACATCTGTTAAGACATGAGGGAATTACTTACATGAGACTAGGAGCTGTAGCGGGCAAAAACTGTAGAGGAAGACTTAGATTGGAATATATTCAGCAGATAACTGAGAACGTAGGTTGCAAGTGCTACTCTGAGATGAAGAGATTGGCGCATGAGAGAAATTCGTGGTGGGCCGCATCAAACCAGTCAGAAGAAAAAAAAAGGAAGAACGTGATCACCACAGATAGCAATGCTCCCATGCTGACCTTATGGTTCTTGAGGAATTCTTTTCGTAAAACGTTCCATTCCTCCAGGGGCGCGGGTAACAACTGCTGATGGTCGTTGGTGGATGTGGAAGCGTTGTAATACGCCTCCCAAGGCGTTCCACGCGTGCGCTTTGGGATTTAAGTCGCTAGTCGTGGAGAAGGACAGACCACCCCAATCGCGGTGTTAGATCATGTCCGACAATGCTGGATGTGCGCTCATACGCCGAGAGGTGGGGATACATAATGCATACAGGAACATTGTCGAGCACGACCATTTTGATGGCCCATGTGTAATGTAGTGGGGAGGCATAATGTTGCATGGGCGTATTGACCTCCAGATCCTTGAACGCGATACACTCATTTGCCAACGTTTTAGTGACACTGTACTCCTTGCCCATGTGCGTCTTTTCACGGGTGCATCACGCCCTGACACATTTTTATCCATGACAACGAGGGGCCGCATCAAACAGCGGAGGTGGAGGAGCTCTTGGAACGAGAGGATATTTGGCGAGTGTTCCCCATACTTAAATGTCATCGAGCACGTGTGGGATGCGGTTAGGAGACGTCCACATACAAAAACGATATCCCATCCCTTGTAAACAGCGCTTATGGAGGAATTGAACGCCCTAACACTAGAATCCCTCACCAAATTTGTTGCCAGTTTAGTAATACGCTGCAGAGCAAGCATTGCCGTATGTAGTGATCACACATTATGTTAAGAACCATATCCCGCCTATTGTAATGTACAGGGGACCATCTAAATCGCTGTGACTTCAGTGTATCAGACAATGCGAGCAATATATAGAATCTGACTTACGTAAAACTTCAGTGCATTACTGCTACTAATCTCTCTTTCCAAGCATTAATCCTGACGTTGCGGGGTCTGCTGTTTTGGTTAAACGGACGCGGCATGTTAATGTGAGGGGGTGGCTGGATGCCCCTCCTGTCGCCACCCCGTGCCCCCCGGGACGGAATGAGTGTACCCCAGCTGTGTGCGTAGAGTGTAAGCCATGAAATAGTGCGAGCGTCTGTAAATGTCCGCGAGTCGTGTAACTGAGGCGGAACGTGGGGCCAGTCCGGTATTCTCCTAGTGGGATGTGGAAAACCGCCTAAAAACCACATCCAGGGTGGCCAGCACACCGGCCCTCGGCGTTAGTCCACCAGGTAGATTCGATTAGAGGTCGGCGCGTCTACCCGAGTCCAGGAAGCAGCGCGTTAGCGCTCTCGGCTACCCTGGGAGGTTGCAGTACTGCTATCAATGTATGTTGTTGTTGTGGTCTTCAGCCCAGAGACTTATTTGATGAAGCACTCCATGCTACTCTATCCTGTGCAAGCCTCTACATCACCCAGTACCTGCTGCAACCTACATCCTTCTGAATCTGTTTAGTGTATTCATCTCTTGGTCTCCCTCTACGATTTTTACCCTCCACGCTGCCCTCCAATACTAAACTGATGATTCCTTGATGCCTCAGAATATTCCCTACCAACCGATCCCTTCTTCTAGTCAAGTTGTGCCACAAATTTCTCCTCTCTCCAATTCTGTTCAGTACCTCCTCATTAGTTATGTGATCTACCCATCTACCCTTTAGCATTGTTCTGTAGCACCACATTTCGAAAGCTTCTATTCTCTTCTTGTCTAAATTATTTATCGTCCACGTTTCACTTCCATACATGGCTACACTCCACACAAATACTTTCAGAAACGGCATCCTGACACTTAAATCTATACTCGATGTTAACAAATTTATCTTCTTCAGAAACACTTTCCTTGCCATTGCCAGTCTACATTTTATATCCTCTCTACTTCGACCATCATCAGTTATTTTGCTCCCCAAATAGCAAAACTCATTTACTACTTTAAGCATCTCATTTCCTAATCTAATTCCCGCAGCCTCACCGGAAGTATTGTAATATGACGATGCGCGGTTACAGCTACCTAAGTGTTATCATGTGCATCACAGCGTATTGAACATTTACGTGTTTTGAGAAACGTTTTTTTGTAAACATTTATCGTGTATTTTTATATTTTGTGATGTTCTATATATTGGAGAATCCATTTTGGATCTTTTAGGATGAAAAATACGTATTGAAAGTTGTTTGTTACATTGACAGCTATCATGATTTAAGTTTTACGCGTCTGTTATTCGTCAGCACACTTCTGTTGTTATATTCGCGCCCACTAATCGATTTTCTGTCTGGTCACTACTGTTCTAGTACGCTGGTTATCTTAACTAAGGTCTGTTAACGAATCGCGGCTCAGTCAATGGAATTGCAAGGCTGCTGTAGAGACAGCGTTGCCTGCAATTTTGAAGTGACCATGATTTCCTTATTCCTTCTTGCTGGTTCTGTTCTGCGATGTAGTAAGGTAGGAGGCTCTTATGAGACGTACTGAGAAGGAAACAGAGCGATGTGTGGCTACAGCCAGCGTTTGTATCAGTGATAACAATAGGAGAGTTGCGAAATGTATTTTCTCCGAAGATGAGAGGCATAAACCAGAGAATACTACAGCAGCTTGCTAAGTTGGCGAATCATGCTTTAAATGTGTTTGTCTTCTTGCGAGCCATGATGACGTAGTGCGAATCTTTCAGTTTTCGATTCATGTGGGCCAGTCTATGGTTTTCTATACGGTACATTGATTCGTAACCGAAATGAGTAGCGAACTCATTTGTCTAGGATTTTCTGATTTTTGATCGTTTCAAGAATAATTTGTAAACGAAGTGTTAGTCTGATACTGGCGTAAGCACCTCGTGGTTCATGTAACACCAATTTTGATGTTGTATGTGAACCACCTGCATTCTCCGACTTTAATAATCAGTGATTAAAACCAAATCTTCAGTCTTCAGATACCCTTTCTTCTCCCATCAAAATAAATGAAATTACACATACATTTATACCTCTACACGCGTATTGGTGTCTCGTATAACAACGACAAAGGAGGATAGGCTCGTGCCCTTGGCACGGTAGTTACTTCTATGAGATCCATTTCTCACTTTGCACAAACAGTTACGAAAGAGTAAAGCCATTAGAATTATTCACATTGATTGTTTTCAGGTCAGAGAAGGTAAGTTAGTTTCGTAAATTTCGGATTAGCTGTTGTTCCTCCATGTGTTCATACAATGTTGTATGGTAATGCCGAATTACCAATTCTTTATGGCAGAGTACCCCGTATTATATTCGACAGCCTGATAGTAGTACATTTTTTGCAATTTGGTGTAATCTATAAAATGTTCATGTAATCAAATGTTTGATTCAATGATGAGAAGTTTGCCCATTAAACAGCATTGAACCGCTTCAGATGCGAAAATATATCTGTTGCACATAGTATGCGTATCTGTACCGTGTTATTCCTGAAGAGCAGTAACATTGAGCCATGATATTATTTTTTGGGTCACTACTGAGGCAGTAAAGTGGGCATCTTCAGTCAGGGCAATCTTATGTGAAACTTCTACGTCCACTAGTTTAAACCTTTTTACACGATGGAAGAGAGCTATCGACGTCAGCCGTATGAGGACATTGAGATAATTCAACGGCGACAAGTGAAAATTTGGGCCAGACCGGGATTCGAACCCGAAATTGCCACTTTATGTCAGCAGTTGCCTTAACCTCTCTGGCTATCAGAACATGCTCCACGTCCGCACCAAGTTTCCAACTTTTCGCAAACAACATCCGTAGCGCCCCCTATCCACCTCCTCGTTGCTTGCAGTATTTAACGTGATTCTCGCAAGAGATCGGACCTAGGGTGCATCCGCGCTGAGATATCATGAAATGTCGTCAAGGCGTATATATTACTACTACGTATGTGCTTATAGGTGTCTGCAAAAGAACAGACACCACACATTCATGATTCCGCAGCCGTATACACACACTATGGAAGTAAAATTAAGTATTGGGGTTGGACGGAAAGTGTGCCCAGATATCCATAGCAGTTAAGGTGGCACCTTGTGTAAAGTAGGAAATATGGGTTCGAGTCCTTGACAAGCACAAATTTTCCCTTGTCACCTCTGAATTATTTCAACACCTTTTTGTTGATTACGTTGGTATTTCTCTTTTATCAGATATATACAGCGTGAGTCGCTGCACCTACCTATCGATTTTATGCAACCTACAACCCTTTCAGAAACCATGTGCATGATTTTCATATTATCTAGTTTGCTATGATTCCTAAGCACAAACTATTAGTATTTCAAAATAGATGAATGTGACTTTTTTTTGTAGGAAATTTAATGCAGTTGAATTTTGTCTGCCATCGGCCTTGCCGCAGTGGTAACACCGGTTCCCGTCAGATCACCAAGCACTGTCGATCTGGGCTAGCACTTGGATGGGTCACCATCCGGTCTGCCCAGCGCTGTTGGCAAACGGGGTGCACTCAGTCCTTGAGAGGCAAACTGAGGAGCTACTTGATTGAGAAGTGGCGGGTCCGGTCTCGTAAACTGGCATACGGCCGGGAGAGCGGTGTGCTTGCCACATGCTCCTCCATATCTGCATCTAGCGACGCCTGTGGGCTGAAAATGACACTGCGGCCGGTCGGTACCGTTGGCCCTTCCAAGGCCTGTTCGAATGGAGTAAATTTTCTCTGGTGTACGTTTTCTCTGGAGGCCACGATTTCTGAGCTATTCAAGAAAAACGCGTTTGACAATCACTTTTGCACATTTTTCTCGAATAATTCGAAAACTATGGCTTGTAGCAGAAACGTATCCCAGTACAAAATAACTGCATTACATTTCCTACAAAAGGGTCCTGTTAATTTTTTCTGTAGCATTAACAGTTTGTGCATAGCGAGCGAAAGAATATGAAAATCTCGCGTGTGGTTTTTGAAGACGTTGCAGGTTGCGTAAAACCCATAGGTACGGGCAGCTGAATCGCCCTCCATACAACTGCGAAATCAGGAATGTCTCACTCTGTTGTTTCAGAGAAGTCCCAACTTTTTAAATCTAATGAATGTCTTCAGCAAGATATGGCATACCTGAGGCAATTTGTACTAGAAGTGAGGCCACTATCAAGGCAAGAGGCTGTGTATTAAGCCTAGTTTACACGACGACATTGGGTTGCACCGTTCGCTGCGCGGAATGAGTTGCACGCAAATGGTTTCATATTTTACTGTAGACATGGCGAAACCAGTATACACTTCATTTAGTCGTTTTGTGGTTCCTGAATCGTGTCTGAAATGAAAGTTTTAGCAGCTGCAAGTCACACGACTTGTGATGGAGTTAAAGATTGTTGCGTGGAATCGCTGTATAATAAAACATTAAGAAACGTGTTTAGATTGGTGACTGGATGAAGAAAAGACGTCAGCTCGGTTGCTCAGCATCCTTGCTGAAATAATTTATAACGGTATATCCAAGAAGTTCTTTTAATTGTCTTAGAACGTCACCAGAACTGTTACCGTTTCTTCTAAATAGAGTTAATTATATGATAAGGAATAAAAATATTGTAATGCATGAAGCACTGTCGCCAGAACTGAAATTACATATGACATTGCATGCATTACAATCGTGAACACTCGGCATGCTATAAGATGCGGTTTTAGTTGGTGATGACGCTTTTACATTAACACCAATACTTATTAACAGTAATAATTATTAACATTAACAACAGTAATTATTCGAAGCAGGCCGCATTATGAAGAGAATGGTTTGCATACTACTCTCTTGAAGCTAGATCTGTACAGTGGCAATATTTCAAATTTCTAACATATATGAATGGGGAACACTGCAGCGACGTTTTTAATAGATGAATATCTAATAAAGAATGCAGCTTCTTGAATTTGTATGGCCTTCCAACCTGTCAACAATATTCCTTAACAAAGAGTTGGCGAACTGGAACGATGAGATTTTAGTCTTGTAGACGAGAGCCCCCCCCCCCATGAACCATGGACCTTGCCGTTGGTGGGGAGGCTTGCGTGCCTCAGCGATACAGATGGCCGTACCGTAGGTGCAACCACAACGGAGGGGTATCTGTTGAGAGGCCAGACAAACATGTGGTTCCTGAAGAGGGGCAGCAGCCTTTTCAGTAGTTGCAGGGGCAACAGTCTGGATGATTGACTGATCTGGCCTTGTAACATTAACCAAAACGGCCTTGCTGTGCTGGTACTGCGAACGGCTGAAAGCAAGGGGAAACTACAGCCGTAATTTTTCCCGAGGACATGCAGCTGTACTGTATGATTAAATGATGATGGCGTCCTCTTGGGTAAAATATTCCGGAGGTAAAATAGTCCCCCATTCGGATCTCCGGGCGGGGACTACTCAGGAGGACGTCGTTATCAGGAGAAAGAAAACTGGCGTTCTACGGAGGGGAGCGTGGAATGTCAGATCCCTTAATCGGGCAGGTAGGTTAGAAAATTTAAAAAGGGAAATGGATAGGTTAAAGTTAGATATAGTGGGAATTAGTGAAGTTCGGTGGCAGGAAGAACAAGACTTTTGGTCAGGTGATTACAGGGTTATAAATACAAAATCAAATAGGGGTAATGCAGGAGTAGGTTTAATAATGAATAAAAAAATAGGAGTGCGGGTTAGCTACTACGAACAGCATAGTGAACGCATTATTGTGGCCAAGATAGACACAAAGCCCATGCCTACTACAGTAGTACAAGTTTATATGCCAACTACCTCTGCAGATGATGAAGAAATAGATGAAATGTATGACGAGATAAAAGAAATTATTCAGGTAGTGAAAGGAGACGAAAATTTAATAGTCATGGGTGACTGGAATTCGTCAGTAGGAAAAGGGAGAGAAGGAAACATAGTAGGTGAATATGGATTGGGGGGAAGGAATGAAAGAGGAAGCCGCCTTGTAGAATTTTGCACAGAGCATAACTTAATCATAGCCAACACTTGGTTCAAGAATCATAAAAGAAGGTTGTATACCTGGAAGAATCCTGGAGATACTAGTAGGTATCAGATAGATTATATAATGGTAAGACAGAGATTTAGGAACCAGGTTTTAAATTGTAAGACATTTCCTGGGGCAGATGTGGATTCTGACCACAATCTATTGGTTATGAACTGCAGATTGAAACTGAAGAAACTGCAAAAAGGTGGGAATTTAAGGAGATGGGACCTGGATAAACTGAAAGAACCAGAGGTTGTAGAGAGTTTCAGGGAGAGCATAAGGGAACAATTGACAGGAATGGGGGAAAGAAATACAGTAGAAGAAGAATGGGTAGCTCTGAGGGATGAAGTGGTGAAGGCAGCAGACGATCAAGTAGGTAAAAAGACGCGGGCTAATAGAAATCCTTGGGTAACAGAAGAAATATTGAATTTAATTGATGAAAGGAGAAAATATAAAAATGCAGTAAATGAAGCAGGCAAAAAGGAATACAAACGTCTCAAAAATGAAATCGACAGGAAGTGCAAAATGGCTAAGCAGGGATGGCTACAGGACAAAAGTAAGGATGTAGAGGCTTGTCTCACTAAGGGTAAGTTAGATACTGCCTACAGGAAAATTAAAGAGACCTTTGGAGAGAAGAGAACCACTTGTATGAATATCAAGAGCTCAGATGGCAACCCAGTTCTAAGCAAAGAAGGGAAAGCAGAAAGGTGGAAGGAGTATATAGAGGGTTTATACAAGGGCGATGTACTTGAGGACAATATTATGGAAATGGAAGAGGATGTAGATGAAGATGAAATGGGAGATAAGATACTGCGTGAAGAGTTTGACAGAGCACTAAAAGACCTGAGTCAAAACAAGGCCCCGGGAGTAGACAACATTCCATTAGAACTACTGATGGCCTCAGGAGAGCCAGTCATGACAAAACTCTACCATCTGGTGAGCACGATGTATGAGACAGGCGAAATACCTTCAGACTTTAAGAAGAATATAATAATTCCAATCCCAAAGAAAGCAGGTGTTGACAGATGTGAAAGTTACCGAACTATCAGTTTAATAAGTCACAGCTGCAAAATACTAACGCGAATGCTTTACAGACGAATGGAAAAACTGGTAGAAGCCGACCTCGGGGAAGATCAGTTTGGATTCCGTAGAAATGTTGGAACACGTGAGGCAATACTGACCTTACGACTTATCTTAGAAGAAAGATTAAGAAAAGGCAAACCTACGTTTCTAGCATTTGTAGACTTAGAGAAAGCTTTTGACAATGTTGACTGGAATACTCTCTTTCAAATTCTGAAGGTGGCAGGGGTAAAATACAGGGAGCGAAAGGCTATTTATAATTTGTACAGAAACCAGATGGCAGTTATAAGAGTCGAGGGGCATGAAAGGGAGGCAGTGGTTGGGAAAGGAGTGAGACAGGGTTGTAGCCTCTCCCCGATGTTATTCAATCTGTATATTGAGCAAGCAGTAAAGGAAACAAAAGAAAAATTCGGAGTAGGTATTAAAATTCATGGAGAAGAAGTAAAAACTTTGAGGTTCGCCGATGACATTGTAATTCTGTCAGAGACAGCAAAGGACTTGGAAGAGCAGTTGAATGGAATGGACAGTGTCTTGAAAGGAGGATATAAGATGAACATCAACAAAAGCAAAACGAGGATAATGGAATGTAGTCAAATTAAGTCGGGTGATGCTGAGGGAATTAGATTAGGAAATGAGACACTTAAAGTAGTAAAGGAGTTTTGCTATTTAGGGAGTAAAATAACCGATGATGGTCGAAGTAGAGAGGATATAAAATGTAGACTGGCAATGGCAAGGAAAGCGTTTCTCAAGAAGAGAAATTTGGTAACATCGAATATAGATTTAAGTGTCAGGAAGTCGTTTCTGAAAGTATTTATATGGAGTGTAGCCATGTATGGAAGTGAGACATGGACGATAACTAGTTTGGACAAGAAGAGAATAGAAGCTTTCGAAATGTGGTGCTACAGAAGAATGCTGAAGATAAGGTGGGTAGATCACGTAACTAATGAGGAGGTATTGAATAGGATTGGGGAGAAGAGAAGTTTGTGGCACAACTTGACCAGAAGAAGGGATCGGTTGGTAGGACATGTTCTGAGGCATCGAGGGATCACAAATTTAGCATTGGAGGGCAGCGTGGAGGGTAAAAATCGTAGAGGGAGACCAAGAGATCAATACACTAAGCAGATTCTGAAGGATGTAGGTTGCAGTAGGTACTGGGAGATGAAGAAGCTTGCACAGGATAGAGTAGCATGGAGAGCTGCATCAAACCAGTCTCAGGACTGAAGACCACAACAACAACAACAACAACAGACGAGAGCATTGCCACAGCTAGAGTTACACTTAAAATGCTTTTTTATTCCAGTCTCTGATCACAAATGAATTCTTTAGATGATGACCGGTTTCAGTCTGTAATGACCATCTTCAGATCTTTTCTGAAGATGGTCATTGCAAACTGAAACCGGTCATCACCTAACGAATTCATTTGTGATCATAGACTGGAATAAAAAAGCATTTTACAGTATTGGAACACTGTTTGTACACGCGATTATGTCGCAGTTGGTGAGAATTACACTTGTTTGTATTTTTCTTAATTCAGTTGTATATGTGCTCCTAACTCAATAAATTTTGCCCTGCAGCTCAGATATTGTCAAACCATCTATGTTATGATCGAACATGACGGTCTCAGCGGCAGCAATTTGTTGCTTATTTTTGTAACCAGCATCACTGAAATCCCGCAAACACTTATGCAAAGCATAGAAGCATAGATATTTAAAAAGCGAACATTATTCTCCGCTCACCACTTCATATTTCAATTTATCTAGACTCTACGAACACATATAACCTCAAAACTCATGCTACTAGTGTCGCCAAAGCTGGAAGACGCCGAAAGTGTTTAGTTTCACCAACGAGTTGCGCAAACACATGGCGCACATGCTCAGTGGCCGGCAGCGCAGTTGCGTGCAACCTAGTGACGATGTGTAAACTAGGCTTTAGAGTGATGTTTCGTGAGGGTGAGAAATGTCTTGTTTAGTGTTTTGTACGTAGTTCCGCGTAGTCAGCGCGTACACAAATTTCCCACTAGAGCGCGCCCCGCTAAGCACATCAGCGCAGGCGCAGCGCTCGTCCGTCTCCGCACTACTAGATGGCGCTGCTATAGAGACGGACCAAATTCTGCTTCTGGCGATCCGCGTATTAATATGTAACGCATCCAATGAGATTGCTGCTTACGTAGAACCTTCTCTCCTCGCGGATCACACTCGCGCAGTGATACACGAACGAGCGAGGTATTATAACAAGTGTACAGACCTCCGATTACCAGTCAGCATTAGTCTGTACCAGTCTGTGCGAGTTCTACATTTGTCTGTACCAGTCTATAGTCAAGTTTCAGCCTGCACCTAATAAGATTACCATATTCCTGTACATAGCCATGATGATAAATGTATAGACACTTTTGGCAAGTATCAGAGATATGAAACTTCCTGGCAGATTAAAACTGTGTGCCGGACCGAGACCCAAACTCGGGACCTTTGCCTTTCACGGGCAAGTGCTCTACCAACTGAGCTACCCAAGCACGACTCACGCCCCGTCCTCACAGCTTTACTTCTGCCAGTACCTCGTCTCCTACCTTCCAAAGTTAACAGAAGCTCTCCTGCGAACCTGCAGAACTAGCACTCCTGAAAGAAAGGATAATGTGGAGACATGGCTTAGCCACAGCCTGGGGGATGTTTCTAGAATGAAATTTTCACTCTACAGCGGAGTGTGCGCTGATATGAAACTTCCTGGCAGATTAAAGCTGTGTGCCGGAGTAGAGTGAAAATTTCATTCTAGAAACATCCCCCAGGCTGTGGCTAAGCCATGTCTCCGCATTATCCTTTCTTTCAGGAGTGCTAGTTCTGCAGGTTCGCAGGAGAGCTTCTGTTAAGTTTGGAAGGTAGGAGACGAGTTACTGGCAGAAGTAATGTTGTGAGGACGGGGCGTGAGTCGTGCTTGGGTAGCTCAGTTGATGCCAACACGGTAGCTCAGCGTGTTCGGTCAGAGGGTTAGTCGCCCTCTGTAATAAAAAAAACTGAGTTAATCGATCAACAACGAACTTAAACGGATGTCTTACGACGTCCGCTCAGAGCAGATACAACGAACACAAGCGAAAAAAATGAGATTAAAAAAAAAAAAAAGTTGGTAGAGCACTTGCCCGCAAAAGGCAAAGGTCCTGAGTTCGAGTCTCGGTCCGGAACACAGTTTTAATCTGCCAGGAAGTTTCATATCAGCGCACACTCCGCTGTAGAGTGAAAATTTCATTCTAGTATCAGAGATATATGTGAGAATAAGATTAACGTACCAGTACCAAAGGAACTTCAGATTGTCAATTATAAATAGCATCCAGAGCCAAGTTAAGTAATTTTTATACTTGTTATTATTTTTAATAAATATGTGTGAAAATTAATCAAGTTCTGTTTAAAGTTGGTCACCGTCAATCTGCTACTCTAAGCGTGCAAGTGGCATTTCTATCGTCTGACCTAACGGCCGAAGATAAACACTCCACGACAAGACCACGGGACATATTAGTGACACTCGCCTACTTCGTTAGAGCGACAAGTCAAATAATCTGATTCAGTTTATTTTTATTTTTTTATTTTTTTTTAAGGCCTTTATAAGTTTGTGAGAGTGGCGGACTCACCGCGCAGGTTGAGGAAGGTGGCGATGATGAGCACGTTGGTGACGATGATGGCGACGCCGGCGGTGAAGATGAGCGCGGCGTGCGCGAGCGCGTCCAGCGTGGAGGGCCCCTGCAGCAGCTCAGTCAGCGTCACCATGGCGACGGCCGTGCCCCTGCCCGAGCCGCTGCCGCGCGCGCCGACACCGCCGGCGCCGGCTCGCCCGGCCGCCCATCGCCCCGTCACCTGGGCGCCGCCATCCGCCTGCAACCGACCACCACCGGACACATATCATCTGCGGTCCGCGCGGTACAGCTTAGCCACATGGGCGTAGCTATGCGCCCGAAACTACAAGTACGCATACTCAGCTACGCTCCACAAAATACGTACACTACTGGCCATTAAAACTGCTACACCACTAAGATGACGTGCTACAAACGCGAAATTTAAACGACAGGAAGAAGATGATGTGATAATCAAATGATTAGCTTTTCAGAGCATTCACACAAGGTTGGCGCCGGTGGCGACACCTAAAACGTGCTGACATGAGGAAAGTTTCCAACCGATTTCTCGTACACAAACAGCAGTTGACCGGCGTTGCCTGATGAAACGTTGTTGTGATGCCTCGTGTAATGAGGAGAAATGCGTACCATCACGTTTCCGACTTTGATAATGGTCGGATTGTAGCCTATCGTGATTGCGGTTTAAAGTATCGCGACATTGCAGCTCGCGTTGGTCGAGATCCAATGACTGTTAGCAGAATATGGAAACGCTGGGTTCAGGAGGGTAATACGGAACGCCGTCCTGGATCCCAACGGCCTCGTATCACTAGCAGTCGAGATGACAGGCATCTTATTCGCATGGCTGTAACGGATCGTGCAGCCACGTCTCGATCCCTGAGTCAACAGATGGGGACGTTTGCATCCATCTGCACGAACAGTTCGACGACGTTTGCTGTAGCATGGACTATCAGTTCGGAGACCATGGCTGCGGTTACCCTTGACGCTGCATCACAGACAGGAGCGCCTCCGATGGTGTACTCAACGACGAACCTGGGTGCACGAATGGCAAAACGTCATTTTTTCGGATGAATCCAGGTTCTGTTTACAGCATCGTGATGGTCGCATCCGTGCTTGGCGACATCGCGGTGAACGCACATTGGAAGCGTGTATTCTTCATCGCCATACTGGCGTATCACCCGGCGTGATGGTATAGGGTGCCACTGGTTACACGTCTCGGTCACTTCTTGTTCGCATTGACGGCACTTTCAACAGTGGACGTTACATTTCAGATGTGTTACGACCCGTGGCTCTAACCTTCATTCGATCCCTGCGAAGCCTACATTTCAGCAGGATAATGCACGACCGCATGTTGCACGTCTTGCACGGGCCTTTCTGGATACAGAAAATGTTCGACTTCTGCCCTGGCCACCACATTCTCCAGATCTCTCACCAACTGAAAACTTCTGGTCAATGGTGGCCGAGCAACTGGCTCGTCACAATACGCCAGTGACTGCTCTTGATGAACTGTGGTATCGTGTTGAAGCTACATGGGCAGCTGTACCTGTACACGCCATCAAAGCTCTGTTTGACTGAATGACCAGGCGTATCAAGACCGTTATTACGGCCAGAGGTGGTTGTTCTGGGTACTGATTTCTCAGGATCTATCGACGCAAATTGCGTGAAAAGGTAATCACGTGTCAGTTCTAGTATAATATATTTATCCAATGAATACCCGTTTATCATCTGCATTTCTTCTTGGTGTAGCAATTTTAATGGCCAGTAGTGTATATAGACTTCCGCTTCACGATAACTACGGTTCGGTAGTCTTGGTATAGAACACAGATGACGTAGAGCAGGTATAAAAGACAGTCAACCAGTTGCAGTAAATGGTGGTTTTCAAATAAACTCTACGTGGTTTCAACGGATTTTAACCCGTCTCCTTCAGAAGGACAAACTAACTTCACATTAGTAATTCATTCAGTAAAAGCTGTCTCCACATCACATATATCGGCAACTGTCTGTATGGTTTGGTTCAAATGGCTCTGAGCACTATGAGACTTAACATCTATGGTCATCAGTCCCCTAGAACTTAGAACTACTTAAACCTAACTAACCTAAGGACAGCACACAACACCCAGTCATCACGAGGCAGAGAAAACCCCTGACCCCGCCGGGAATCGAACCCGGGAACCCGGGCGTGGGAAGCGAGAACGCTACGGCACGACCACGAGCTGCGGACAACTGTCTGTATGTCCTTATGTAAAAATTAATGCCCCTAGAATGAAGAACTTGTCATATTGTAATGCGTACATGCATAATATCATAGGAGGCAATGTTGTGCAACCTTAGTAGGGACTTTTGTGACGGCTCCCTAACCCAAGGTCCTCGGCGGTACTTTTGGGGCAGCCACCACAAATTATATAAAGCGTGGGTAGTGACCAGGATGTAGCTATGTCTGTTGGCCGAAAAATAATTAATGACAAGAATTGCGCCAGCTAGAATGAAGAGATAATTTATTTCTGACGAAACGTGCACCACCAATACAAGTCCAAGTAATATCCAAGAGTAATCCGTGTACTGATCCTAGTCGAATGCAATAGCAAATATCACACTGCAATGGCTCCGCTATCAACTCCACGAAAGGCTAGTAATAGACAATCGACAACAGACTGTCCGTCTCAGGGCCAGCGCTCCTCCTTATATGCAAAAGGCAGAGGGCGCTGCGGACCCGAGCTCAGCCATGGCGCGACCTCTGCCGTCGGCGGTAACGCTCTGAGACGCCGACGGCCGCGATGTCACGGTCAGGGGGCGCGTGCGCGAGTTGGTTGCTTGGTTGGGTCCGTGGATACAACAGGGACAAGATACGACTATTTTGGAGTAGGATCTTACAGTCTGAGACAAACTTCCGTCACAACATCCGCAAACGTGACGTCAGATCCGTCTAGCAACAGCGATCTGAACGCCCATTGGAGATAGACGAATGAAGTGACCTTATTGGCTGAGGGAGAAAGGTAGGGTGTCTCTTGTCCTTCGCAAAGACAGGGCGAGTTGGTAGCGAGGCGCCGCTCAAAACGCACGGTCGAGTAACCAGGGCGGCTCTGAAAGAACGGTCGCGAGTAAATATTCCAGCTGTTAAACAAGATATAAAGTGAAGGTTGGTTATCAGTGAACGCCACGTGTCGTGGGCAACGTATATCATGAGTATGGTAAGTGAGAAATGTGTTAATGTGTTGTAAAGGGTTGAATATAACGGCGTAGCCCAGAGCCGCCATATTGCAAATTCTGTGACGTGTGTGTCAAAATATTTTCTTTATTAAAACGAGTATAGTACAAAACGTTGTTGACATTTAACAACTGGCATCCCGAAACACTGCACTTCAGCAGGATCACAAACCTACATTGAACCTGGCGCCTGAGCGCTACTACTGTGCGACGAAGGACAACCGAAGCAGCAAGACTCCAGGTTACTCATACAGAAACCAGAGAGGTAAGGCAGAGTCGCTTCCTTCTCACTACAATGCCTCAGAGGACATTGTAATATCAGTAAAACCAATCACTTAAACTAACAGACCGTGTTCGTAACTACATGTAGAGACAGATTTTATTGAATCAGTTGCTAATGTGAAGTTTGTTTGTCCTTCTGAAGATGACGGGCTTAAGTCCGTCGAAACCATGGTAAAGATTATTTGATAACCATCATTCACTGCAACTTGTTAGCTGCCTTTTACACCTGCCGTTCTGTAAACGTTGCTGCTGTTCAGCCATGGTCAAAATATAAATGACGTAGTAAATGGTTGGATTAGCGGAAGAATTGGTAGCATTCGTAGGGAAAGAAACAAAAATGAGTCTGTGGCAGAGAAACTAGGAACCGACGGCTTCTCTTCGTTTTTTGTTTGTTTGTTTTGGACTTAAACAGAACCGCATATCGTACAGTGCTAGTCCACCGAATATTTTATATACTCACAAAATATCAATTGCATTTTGCAAGTAATAAAAGTTAGCTCATAGCTCATATGTGAGCAAAGCAATTACTTTTGATACAAGTACACCGTACATACACAAATATAAAACGTCTATAGAACTGTTATTGTTATTTCGTACTCAGCTGAACAATCATCATCATCATCAAAGGAAAGAGTTTCCTGTTATTATTGTTATTACTTGCATTTTGCAACTAATAAAAGTTAGTTGACAGCTCTTATGTAAGCAAAGCAATTACTTTCGATAAAAGTACAGTGTACATATACAAATTTAAAAAAGTCTATAGAATTGTTATTGTTATTTTGTACTCAACTGGACGTTCTTCATCACGATCAAAGACAAGAGTTTCCTGTTAGTGCGAATGCTATTTATGGATGACGCAAACTTCTTTTATATAAACTCGAAGAAGGATCGAAACAATGTTTGACAAGTTTTGGTTTTGCGTTTTTTTTTTAAATTTTGTCTTTTCTTTTGAGGAAATTGCATTATCTAGCGCTATATGATAAATATGTATTTTTAAATTTTTACTACTACAACGTCCCTCTGTTTCACGTTACATATGAAAAATTTTCGAATAAAGCCAGAATTAAAGATTTAAAATTTCAATTTTACTATTAATACTGTTCATTTTTAAGTAACAGGCAAAAGGATAGCTGTACAGAACAAAAACGTTCTGTGGGTTACATCGTCATTTATATATACTCACTCAGTTCCTATAGGGTTCGGTGCATCCTGTTTCTAGGGGAACGTGGTAAGAGACTGCTCTCATACACAGACAAAGGGATCGAAATGACATAACGCCCAATAGGTATGCAATACACCTATCATACGGGTAACACGGTCAGATCTTAGCTGACCAAAGAAGTATTTGGACGTCTCTGTGTCATGTGAAAGTGACCACCTGATGCCACGAGAGTCAGACCCGCCAGTATCTTATATTACGCTGAGTGCATCTGAAACGAGAGCATTATGAAGTTGTAGAATATACTGTTGCTGTTATTATAATATCTGTTCCTTTAAATTGCACTCAGAATTAAAAATCGTTGTTTGTAAAGCAGTCACATCTAAGTACTGTAGAGCATTTTACCACCAACCGATAGCAATTTCCCACATTTACTTCGTTTCTTCTATGTTTGCGTGACAATATAAAAATATCTGCACAAAAATTAAGAGAAACATGTCGCAATGTCACAGTACCTATGAATTTATTACATTAACTAACATTAAAAATAAAATGTTTTAATATAATGATTATAAATTGCTTTTTTACAGTAAAACACATACTCTGAAGTGACAAAAAACAGGGGACAGCGATATGCACATATACAGACGAAAGTAGCATCACGTACACAAAGTATGAAAGGACAGTACACTGGCGGAGCTGTCGTTTCTACTCAGCTGATTCACGTGAAAAGCTGTCCGACCTGATTATGGCTGCACGACGGGAATTAACAGACTTCGAACGCGAAATGGTAATTGTATTAGACTCATGGGAGATTCCATCTAAGAAATCGTTAGGGAATTTAGTGTTCTTAGAGCAACAATACTTGAAATAACCGCATACATCAATGTTGGACGTACGAAAACGTATCCTTTAGGACAGTGCGGAGAAATGTGACGTTAATGGGCTATGGCAGCAGACGCACATGCGAGTGCCTTTGCTAACAGCACGACATCGCCAACAGCACCTCTGCTGGGCTCGTGACCATATCCATTCGACCTTAGACTACTGGAAAACTGTGGCTTGGTATGATGAGTCCCGATTTCAGCTGATGAGAGGTGATGGTAGGGTTCGAGTGTGGCACAGGCTCCACGAAGCCAAGGAACCAAGTTGTCGACAAGGCATTGTGCAAACCGCTGGTGGCTCCATAGTGGTGTGGGCTGTGTTTCCATGGAATGGACTGGGGATTCTGGGCCAAGTGAACCGATCACTGACTGGAAATGGTTGTGTTCGGCAACTTCGAGACCATTTGCACCCATTCATGAACTTCATATCCCCAAATAACGGTGGAATTTTTACACTGAGCCACAGTTGTTTGCAGTTGGTTTGAAAAGCAATGTGGACAATTTGAGAATATGATTTGGCCTCCCAGACCACCTGACATGAATCCCATTTAATATTTACGTACATAATCGAGAGGTCAGTTCGTGTACAAACTCCTGTGACGGCAACACTTTCGAAACTATGGACGGCTATAGACACAACATGGCTCAATATTTCTGCAGGTGAAATCCAGAGACTTGTTGAATCTATGCCACGTCGAGTTGTTGCACTATTCCGGGCAAAAGGATGTCCGACACGATATTAGGAGGTATCCCATGACTATTGTCACCTCGGTGTATAAAAGGCAAAGCCTATGGCAGGGCTGCAGGCAGACTGCAGCATTCCTTCGCCGTAGCGCTAGGAGGGGGTGGGTGGACGCCATCGTACTGGCCGCCTTTTGTGCTCGACAGAGATCGTTGATACTCATTTGACAGCAGACTGGGCGGACATAGGACCGTCCTGGAGGGCCTGGAAGGGGGATAGTTTGTCGCCGCTATCTAGGACCGAACCCAGGACCGCCATGGCAACAGACTGTTGATCTACTCGCTACACAACCGCAGCCATCGACATAGTATGTAATATGTTTTAATATAAAAATAATAATAATAATAATAATTTGCTCACAAGAGTATTTTGGGCGTAGCTTTATGATAATTTCGAAGAAATTCCATTTATAGAAATGCGGAATCGAAAGGTGCGTATTTGTTCAAAAATTTGAGACGTACGTGTGTCATGAGTTGATTTAAGAAGTCTAATAGCAACAAAGTCTCACATCTTTGGCAATGTTAGTTTTTGTATTATATAAAATCGTTGTGTGTGTTCATAACTGCCGCGCGGGATTAGCCAAGCAGTCTGAGGCGCTGCAGTCATGGACTGTGCGGATGATCCCAGCGGAGGTTCGAGTCCTCCCTCGGGCATGGGCGTGTGTGTTTGTCCTTAGGATAATTTAGGTTAAGTAGTGTGTAAGCTTAGGGACTGATGACCTTAGCAGTTAAGTCCCATAAGATTTCACACACAAGTTGTTCATAACTTGGCAGTACTTCACTTAGGACTGCGACTGTAAACACTGATCTCCAAACTTGTAAATGTGTGGAATTGTGTTTCTTTCAGTCCTTTCCACAAAAGTTTGCGAAGTCAGCATAGCTGTTTTTGCTTTTTCTTAGTGGTAGGTCTCTTCCTTTTCTGTCTTGCCTTACTCAGTCTAGTGGTCCTACCTGTAGGGTCACAAATAGCGGCGGATTTGTTGTTGACAGCAGGTCCACTTGGCCTATGAATTTGTGCCTTTTCCTCAAGCCCATCCATCTGGGCTAGCCCTCCGGATAGCAACTGAAAAGTTTTTTGTGTTAAACACAGCTTGCAATTTGCAGAATAACACACCATTTTCGAAAATCTCACTTTTAATGCTACTTTTTTTCTCCGAAACAGCTGAGAATTTAGGAAATTTATATGCTCGTATCTAAAAATTTGAATGATTTTACTAAGATTTATCGTTTTGAGTAGGTCAGGAATTATGATCTCCATTTACCATGTGCATACTCCCGCACGACCCGCCGCCCCTAGTTTGGGTGAGTGCCTGCAACGTATTGAGTTATGTTTGCTAGGAAATCTTCAGTCGCATATCAGTTCGAATTTGCTGTTGTAATAATTTTAGATCCTTTCCTTTTAAGACGTCACATTGTGTTGTTGATATCTTCAGTCCGAAGAATGGTCTGAAGCAGTTCTCCTGTTCAAGTCTGAATATACCTGAATAAGCACCGCAACCTACATCCATCTGAAGCTGCTTACTGTATTCAAACCTTGGTCTCCTCCTACAGTATAAACCCCCACACTTCCTCCATTACAAACTGATGAATCCTTCATGCTTCAGGATACGCCCTGTCAACCGATCCTTTATGCTAATCGTGTAGCGATGTAAAATTCATTTTTCCCGGTTCAGTACCTCCTCACTACTTATTTAATCTGCCCATATATCCTCAAAATTCCTCTGTAGCACTACATTTCAAAAGCTTACACTTTCTTTTTGCCTTAACTGCTTACCGTCAACGTTTCGCTGCCATATAAGTTTACAAGTTTACAACCCAGACAACCCTTCAAAAAGGGTTCCTAACACTTAAATTTATATTAGATATTAACAAATTTCACTTTTCCACAAATTATTTTCATGCTACAACCCTTCTGCAGTTTACATCCTCAGTCATCCGTTATTTTGCTTTCCAAATAGCAGAGCCCATCTACTATTTGTAACGTCTCATTTCCTAATCCAGTTCTCTCAGCATCGACTGATTTCTTTCGCCTACATTTCATTACCCTTCTTCTTTTGTTTATGTTCATCTTATAATCCCTTTTAAAGAAATATCCATTCTCTTCAACTGATCATCAGACTTTTGCGGTCTGTGACAGAACTGCAATGTGATCTACAAACCTGAATGTTTTTATTTCTTCTCCCAGAACACTAATTTCGATTCCAAATATATCGTTGGTTTCCTTCAAAGCCTGATCAGTGAAAAAATATGAATAACATCCGTGATAGGCTCCAACCACTTTACTCTTTTTTCAGTTACGGCTTCCCTTTCACATCCTTCGACTCTTATAACTGCAGTCTGGAATTTGTGCAAGTTGTAAATAACCTTTCGGTCCCTGTATTTTATCCCTGATATTTTCATTTTAGTTAATAAAAATAAAGAAATGAAACAGAAAATGTGGAATTTGTGTTGTCGAGTGATAGTCCATAGTGTCAATGTTTTACTTCAGTAAGTGTGATTAAAAAATTTCCTTTGTATAGGTCGATTTGCGTTTTAATTTCACGATGTATAGAAAGAAGCGTAAATAACGACTGCTGTCGTAGTTTCGTTGCTACAGGTATATTTCTGTGAATTTTGTACATCGGTTACGGCAAGCCTCTGAGTGGACCTCTAGAAAATGACACATCTGGTTTACTTCCCCTTGGTTATTCGTAGGTACCTTAACTACCGCGCGGTTTGAGGCGCCATATCACGGATTGCGCGGCATCTCCCGTCGGCGGTTCGAGTCCTCCCTCGTGCATGTGTGTGTAGTTCTTAGCACAAGTTAGTTTAAGTAATGCGTAAATCTAGGGAACCATGACTTCAGCAGTAGGAATTCACACACAAATACACGTACCGCAACTAAAGTAAATAGGGATATCTACATCTACATACATAGTCTGTAAACCAGCGTACGGTGCATGGTAGTGGGTACCCTGTACCACTGACAGTCATTTTCTTTCCTGTTCCACCCGCGAAAAGAGCGAGGGGAAAAGACTCTCTGTATGCCTCCGTATCAGCCCTAATTTCACGTATCTGATCATCGTCGTCCTTACGCAAAATTTATGTTGGTGGTAGTGGAATCATTCTGTAGCCAGCTTTAAACTCAGAAGAGTGTTTCTGGAAACACTCAGTAGCCATTCTGAACGTGTGATGTGTGGCATTGGCCTGCTGGAATTGCCCACTTCCTTCGGAATGCACAATGGACATGAATGGATGCAGATGATTAGACAGGATGCTTACGTACGTATCATGTCTTAGAGTCGTATCTAGACTTATCAGGGGTCCCGTATCACACCCATATCACATCTCACACCATTACAGAGCCTCCACCAGCTTGAGCAGTCCTCTGCTGATACGCAGGATCCATGGATTAATGAGGTTGTCTCCATACCTGTACACGTCCATACGCTCGATACGATTTGAATCGAGACTCGTCCGACCAGGCAACATATTTCCAGTCATCAACAGTCCAGTGTCGGTGTTGGCGGGCCCAGGAGAGGCCTAGAGCTTTGTGTCGTGCAGTCATCAAGGGCACACGAGTGTGTCTTCGTCTCCGAAAGCCCGTATCGATGATGTTTCGATGAATAGTTCGCACGCTGACACTTGTGGATATCCCAGAATTGAAATCTACAGCAATTTGCGGAAGGCTTGCACTTCTGTCACGTTGAACGATCCTCTTCAGTCATCGTTGGTCTCGTTCTCGCAGGATCTTTCTCTGGCCGCAGCAATGTCGGAGATTTGATGTTTTACCAGATCCCTGATATTCATGGTTCATTCATGAAATGGTCGTACAGGAAAATAACCACTTCACCGCTACCTCGGAGACGCTGTGTGGCAAAGCTCGTGCGACGACTATAACACCACGTTCAAACTCACTTAAATCATAATAACCTGCCTTTGTAGCAACATTAACCCATCTAACAACTGCGCCAGACAATTTTTGTCTTATACAGGCGTTGCCGACCACAGCGCCGTATTCTGCCTGTTTACATATCTCTGTATTTGAATTCGGATGCCTATACAAGTTTGTTTGGTGCTTCAGTGCATCAGTGCACGAACGGAGTCGTAGCGCAAGATTACTGGTAGCAGCAGAAAGAGGCGAGTCCAGATGTTTGAACGAAGGGGCGGCTGGCCGCAGTCCAGACAGCTGCAGCCAACAGGTGCCCGATCGTGACTTCTGGCGTGTGTTTCCTGTCAGCGCTGCTATGCAGATGCGAGAAAAAGCCACCGCTGCTGGCGGGACATCATCGCTCACGACCCCTCCCACCGCCCTCAGCCATCGAACGGCTTCGTCTTCAAGCGGTCGCCGTCGCTCGGGACAAGTGTGGCCATCTGTTCCGCAGGCTGCTCGTGGCTCTGCCCGCCCGAGGAACCACCAGCATCGGCGCGGCCTCTCTCCAGGAGGAGACTGTGAAAAATGAACGCGATCTGAGGGCAAGCGAAACTTTCTCGGTGAAGCACGTTGATATGAACGATGTTTCGCATTTGTTATTCTGATGCAACTTGCTCACCGATGTAAGCCGAGCGTCATGTTGTTTATCGGAATAGTTTTGTTACTACCGGTTTTTTTGGTGAGTTTTAGGGTTCTGTACCTCAGTCAGTTAAAACGGAACGCTTATAGAATCACTCCGACTGTCTTTCCGTCCGTCTGTTAAGACGGAATGGCTAAAAGTATCCAGTCGAAATTTATATCAAATACTAAGGTCTACGGTCCCTAGACATGTAAGAAATTGTAAGGCCATTTATGTCCATATTTTGATACTTGTGAACTCACTCATCAAAACCTATGGGACACATGGCGTTGAACTGCAGTCATTAAATTTGGGAAGGAACAAGGTTTCACAGTACGAGTAAAGGAAACAACCCGAAAATTGTTAATTTATTATTATATCAAATAAAAACATTTTTTGTCATTTGTTGTCCGCCCTGTCTAGACGTTTAGTAAGCGCATTTTTCTCAGGAACAGGTAGAGATATCAAGTGGAATTTTATGTCAAACATAAAATGTCTGCGGTCCATTGGCAGTGTAAAAAGTTGAGTCTTGTAGTCAATGCAATCAAGAGCTATGCCACATATACACACATCAAAAAAGTTTTGCATCACCACGGTTCCGAGAGTTCCGGAACCTGTACAGAACATTGGAATAGAGATCAACACAAACATCATTTTTGCCCATTTTATTGCTCATGAAAACCACGCCTTGGATGTTGTACCACCATACAGCGAGACATTCATAGATGGTGGTCCAGATTGCTGTACACACCGGTACCTCTAATACCCAGTAGCACGTCCTCTTGCATTGATACATGCCTGTATTTGTCGTGGCATACTATCCACAAGTTCATCAAGGCACTGTTGGTCCAGATTGTCCCACTCCTCAACGGCGATTCGGCGTAGATGCCTCAGAGTGGTTGGTGGGTCACGTCGTCCATAAACAGGCCTTTTCAATCCATCCCAGGCATGTTCGATAGGGTTCATGTCTGGAAAACATGCTGACCACTCTAGTCGAGCGATGTCGTTATCCTGAAGCAAGTCATTCACAAGATGTGCACGATGGGGGCGCGAAACGTCGTCCATGAAGATTAATGCCTCACCAATATGCCGCCGATATTGTTGCACTGTCGGTCGGAGGGTGGCATTAACGTATCGTACAGCCGTTACGGCGCCTTCCATGACTACCAGCGGCGTACGTCGGTCCCTCATAATGCCACCCAAAACATCAGGGAACCTCCACATTGCTGCACTCGCTGAACAATGTGTCTAAGGTGTTCAGCCTGACCGGGTTGCCTCCAAACACGTCTCCGACGATTGTCTGGTTTAAGGCATGTGCGACACTCATCGGCATGTTGTTGGGCCCATCTGTACCACGCTGCATGGAGTCATCGTTGCAAAGGTGGACCTCGCCATGGACGTCGGGAGTGAAATTGCGCATCATGCAGCCTATTGCGCACAGTTTGAATCGACACGACGTCCTGTGGCTGCACGAAAAGCACTATTCAACACGGTGGCGTTACTGTCAGGGTTCCCCCGAGCCACAATCCGTGGGTAGCGGTCATCCACTACAGTAGTAGTTCTTGGGCGGCCTGAGCGAGGCATATCATCGACAATTTCTGTCTTTTTGTATCTACTCCGTGTCCGAAGAACAACGCCTGTACCCTTCCCTTGTTGAGAGCCCTTCCTGGCACAAGGTAACAAAGCGGACGCGATTGAACCGGGATATTGACCGTCTAGGCATGCTTGAACTTCGGAAAACACGTGCCGTGTACCTCCTTCCTGGTGGAATGACTGGAACTGATCGGCTGTCGGACCCCCTCCGTCTAATAGGCGCTTCTCATGGATGGTTGTTTACATCTTTGGGCGGGTTTAGTGACATCTCTGAACAGTCAAAAAAATGGCTCTGAGCACTATGGGACTTAACATCTATGGACATCAGTCCCCTAGAACTTAGAACTACTTAAACATCGAGCCCTACTTCTAACTGCATCCAGACGATAAGCAGCGTGGGCCAGAGAGCAATGGGTTTTATGGTATTTTTCGTGTAGCGTGAAAACCGAACGTTTCCAGATATGAGTTTCTATGCTAATCTTAATCATATTCACCTCAACTTTTTTTTTTTTTTGGTCATCAGTTTACTGACTGGTTTGATGCGGCCCACCACGAATTCCTTTCCTGTGCTAACCTCTTCATCTCAGAGTAGCACTTGCAACCTACGTCCTCAATTATTTGCTTGACGTATTCCAATCTCTGTCTTCCTCTACAGTTTTTGCCCTCTACAGCTCCCTCTAGTACCATGGAAGTCATTCCCTCATGTCTTAGCAGATGTCCTATCATCCTGTCCCTTCTCCTTATCATGTTTTCCACATATTCCTTTCCTCTCCGATTCTGCGTAGAACCTCCTCATTCCTTACCTTACCAGTCCACCTAATTTTCAACATTCGTCTATAGCACCACATATCATATGCTTCGATTCTCTTCTGTTCCGGTTTTCCCACAGTCCATGTTTCACCATCATACAATGCTGTACTCCAGACGTACAACCTCAGAAATTTCTTCCTCAAATTAAGGCCGGTATTTCATATTAGTAGACTTCTCTTGGCCAGAAATGCCTTTTTTGCCATAGCGAGTCTGCTTTTGATGTCCTCCTTGCTCCGTCCGTCATTGGTTATTTTACTGCCTAGGTAGCAGAATTCCTTAACTTCATTGACTTCGTGACCACCAATCCTGATGTTAAGTTTCTCGCTGTTCTCATTTCTACTACTTCTCATTACCTTCGTCTTTCTCCGATTTACTCTCAAACCATACTGTGTACTCATTAGACTGTCCATTCCGTTCAGCAGATCATTTAATTCTTCTTCACTTTAACTCAGGATAGCAATGTCATCAGCGAATCGTATCATTGATATCCTTTCACCTTGTATTTTAATTCCACTCCTGAACCTTTCTTTTATTTCCATCATTGCTTCCTCGATGTACAGGTTGAAGAGTAGGGGCAAAAGGCCTTGTCTTACACCCTTCTTAATACGAGCATTTCGTTCTTGATCGTCCACTCTTATTATTCCCTCTTGGTTGTTGTACATATTGTATATGACCCGTCTCTCCCTATAGCTTACCCCTACTTTTTTCAGAATCTCGAACAGCTTGCACCATTTTATATTGTCGAACGATTTTTCCAGGTCGACAAATCCTATGAAAGTGTCTTGATTTTTCTTTAGCCTTGCTTCCATTATTAGCCGTAACGTCAGAATTGCCTCTCTCGTCCCTTTACTTTTCCTAACGCCACCTCCACTACAACTCCTCAAAGTCTGTAAACGGAATTTAGTTACACCCAACAGGTATATGTATGTATGTTCTACATCTCCTCCGAAACAACTGCATCGATTCCAACCAAATTTGGTACATATATCACTTACTGTCTGGAAAGAATCACTGTGAGGGTAACAAACACGTACTTCTCAAAAGAATGCCGGTGAAGATGAAAACGAAGCGTATCTCACGACGCCCAGTAGATAGACTATGTTCGTCCAATATTTGACAATGAGAGCACTTGCACAGACTTCACACATAATTTCAAAATTTTACTTCTTCGCCTGACACCCCTTTTCTCTCTCTCCCTCCCCCCCCCCCCGCCCCCCCCCCCCCTCACCCCACAAAATGGTGAAAGGAAAAAAGTTATTGCATACTTCATTTTCGCTGATCAAAGCTGCCGAATCATTCAATGACGTTTTAATTTATTACTTCTTTACTACTGTTTCCATTCGCAACACATTTCGAACAATAACCGCACACATCACTGGATGTGCTTTCAAAATTATATTATTTTACGACACATAATTCATGAGATATGACGTCATAAACATTGAGCTATGTGAAAACGAAAGTGCAGGTCGGAATTCGCTATTTCGATGAATATGTTAAATATACACTCCTGGAAATGGAAAAAAGAACACATTGACACCGGTGTGTCAGACCCACCATATTTGCTCCGGACACTGCGAGAGGGCTGTACAAGCAATGATCACACGCACGGCACAGCGGACACACCAGGAACCGCGGTGTTGGCCGTCGAATGGCGCTAGCTGCGCAGCATTTGTGCACCGCCGCCGTCAGTGTCAGCCAGTTTGCCGTGGCATACGGAGCTCCATCGCAGTCTTTAACACTGGTAGCATGCCGCGACAGCGTGGACGTGAACCGTATGTGCAGTTGACGGACTTTGAGCGTGGGCGTATAGTGGGCATGCGGGAGGCCGGGTGGACGTACCGCCGAATTGCTCAACACGTGGGGCGTGAGGTCTCCACGGTACATCGATGTTGTCGCCAGTGGTCGGCGGAAGGTGCACGTGCCCGTCGACCTGGGACCGGACCGCAGCGACGCACGGATGCACGCCAAGACCGTAGGATCCTACGCAGTGCCGTAGGGGACCGCACCGCCACTTCCCAGCAAAGTAGGGACACTGTTGCTCCTGGGGTATCGGCGAGGACCATTCGCAACCGTCTCCATGAAGCTGGGCTACGGTCCCGCACACTGTTAGGCCGTCTTCCGCTCACGCCCCAACATCGTGCAGCCCGCCTCCAGTGGTGTCGCGACAGGCGTGAATGGAGGGACGAATGGAGACGTGTCGTCTTCAGCGATGAGAGTCGCTTCTGCCTTGGTGCCAATGATGGTCGTATGCGTGTTTGGCGCCGTGCAGGTGAGCGCCACAATCAGGACTGCATACGACCGAGGCACACAGGGCCAACACCCGGCATCATGGTGTGGGGAGCGATCTCCTACACTGGCCGTACACCACTGGTGATCGTCGAGGGGACACTGAATAGTGCACGGTACATCCAAACCGTCATCGAACCCATCGTTCTACCATTCCTAGACCGGCAAGGGAACTTGCTGTTCCAACAGGACAATGCACGTCCGCATGTATCCCGTGCCACCCAACGTGCTCTAGAAGGTGTAAGTCAACTACCCTGGCCAGCAAGATCTCCGGATCTGTCCCCCATTGAGCATGTTTGGGACTGGATGAAGCGTCGTCTCAAGCGGTCTGCACGTCCAGCACGAACGCTGGTCCAACTGAGGCGCCAGGTGGAAATGGCATGGCAAGCCGTTCCACAGGACTACATCCAGCATCTCTACGATCGTCTCCATGGGAGAATAGCAGCCTGCATTGCTGCGAAAGGTGGATATACACTGTACTAGTGCCGACATTGTGCATGCTCTGTTGCCTGTGTCTATGTGCCTGTGGTTCTGTCAGTGTGATTATGTGATGTATCTGACCCCAGGAATGTGTCAAAAAAGTTTCCCCTTCCTGGGACAATGAATTCACGGTGTTCTTATTTCAATTTCCAGGAGTGTATGTGACCTATGTGGTCGTGGGTAAAGACGCACGTAAAAGTCTCCTCCTAAGCCCTGAAACTGACTTCAGCCAAACTTTGTAAACATATTTTACACTATATGGAAGGGCTGTGGTGGTAATAACTAGTATGCTTGTGTTGAGGTATAACGTGGAGAGAGAAGGTGGAAGGAGGAGGTGGACAGAGAAAGGGAAAATAAGAGTATGGTCACAGAAAGGAAAGAGGAGGAGATGGACAGAGGGGGGAATGAGCAGATGTACAAAGGGGGAGGAGCTGATCACATTAATTATGTGTTGTGGAGGTGGGCAGAGGGACAGAGAGCGGGGGTGGAGGAACTGGACGGAGAAGGAGGAAGGAGGAGATGGACTAATAGAAGATTGGAATAGATACATACCTGGGCAACACAGGGTACACAGCTAGTAGCGATAAAAACAACAACCTTCATCAATTCTTGTATATACATGGCACTAGTAATAGGATCTTAAAGAATGTAGAAAGCAAGTCAAAATAAAGTTTTATAAAACTATGGCTGTGACGTTTGTGCTGTACGGCAGTGAAACTTCGGTTCTCACAAACAGGAATAAGAAAAAATTACAAGCAGCTGAAGTGTGAGTCTAAGTATAATACAAGGTTGCACACACCGAGACCGGATTAGAAATAAACAAATTGGAGAAGACGTGAATGTGTGTTTTAGGGATAAACAACACAACAGAGATATACACTGATGAGGAAAAACATTGTGACCACCTGCTTAATAGCTTGTTTGTACGTCTTTGGAACGAAGTGCATCACTGATTCTGTGTATCAGGAATCCGACAGTTTTTTGGCAGCTTTTTGAAGCTATGTGACATTACATGTCCACGCATGAATAACGGTCCGCTGATTTGCGCACGCGGTGAAGCCACCGGATAGCGACCCAGATGGGTTCCATAGGATTTATATCTGGCGAATATGTTCACTGAGACATCAACGTGAGTTCACTGTGCTTCTGTAACGACTGTAGCACGGTTCTGGCTCCGAGACACGGACAATTATACTGCTGAAAGATGACATCGCTGTCGGGGAAGACATCAAGCACGAAGGGACGCAAGTGGCTCGCAGATGTCAGTGTGTCTTCGATTACTGTCACAGGTCCCATGCAAGGACAGGAGAATGTCGACCATAGCATAATACTGATCCCACCAGCCTGCGTCCTCATAAAAAGATCCGACACGTTTCTGTTGATGCACGGTCGAATCCCGACGGTCCCGTGGCCAATGCAGTCGCAGCTGACTATGTCGTTGGGTCGACATACGAACGCGTAGGGGTGGTCAGCTGCGGAGCTTCCTGTTGTTGCTGTACGGTGAACGGTGTGTTCCAAAACACTTGTACATGCTCCAGCATTGAGCTCTTTCAGCAGAGATTCCCCAGGTCACCATCTACCCTACATTAAAAAGCAGACGAGCCTTCAAACCCCAAGTTCTGCGAAGACTCGTGGACGAACAACCATTTAGCGCCTAGTGGTAGTTTTACCTCTTTCAGTAGGTGTTCACGATAGTAGTACGTGAACATTCGACCAGCTTCGCCGTTTTCGAGATACTAGTCCACACGGTCTGCGTAATAATAATCCGTCGCTTATTTTTGTTGTGACTCACAATTCGCAATTTTTCACAAACGTAACTTTTATTGATTATAGTTCACAAGGTTGATGACTGAACAACAAACGAAAGGTAACAATAACGATGCCAGTAAAAGTCTCCTAATTGAGCCAAACAAAAAGTTCTCTTCTAATTTTTCATAAACGTTCGTGATAACACACACACACACACTAGTAAAAGTCCAATTCAGAGACGAAGACGCAGTCGTCAGCAATCGAAGTACACGAGGTCGGCATCCGGACTGAACTGCACTTTGGGGCTGGTTCTAGCCCCTAAATACACTACTGGCCATTAAAATTGCTACACCACGAAGATGACGTGCTACAGACGCGATATTTAACCGTCAGGAAGAAGATGCTGTGATAGGCAAATAATTAGCTTTTCAGAGCATTCACTCAAGGTTGGCGCCGGTGACGACACCTACAACGTGCTGACATGAGGAAAGTTTCCAACCGATTTCTCATACACAAGCAACAGCTGACCGGCGTTGCCTAGTGAAACGTTGTTGTGACGCCTCGTGTAATGAGGAGAAATGCGTACCATCACGTTTCCGACTTTCATAAAGGTCGGATTGTAGCCTAACGTGGTTTATCGTATCGCGACATTGCTGCTCGCGTTGGTCGAGATCCAATCACTGGTCGACGACTTTTGCAGCAGCATGGACTATCAGCTCGGAGACCATGGCTGCGGTTACCCTTGACGCTGCATCACAGACAGGAGCACCTGCTGTGGTGTATTCAACGACGAACCTGGGTGCACGAATGGTAAAACGTCATTCTTTTTGGAGGAATCTAGGTTCTGTTTACAGCATCATGATGGTCGCATCCGTGTTTGGCGACATCGCGGTGAACGCACATTGGAAGCGTGTATTCGTCATCGCCATACTGGCTTATCACCCGGCGTGATGGTATGGGGTGCCATTGGTTACACGTCTCGGTCACCTCTTGTTCACATTGACGGCACTTTGAACAGTGGACGTTACATTTCAAATGTGTTACGACCCGTGGCTCTACCCTTCATTCGATCCCTGTGAAACCCTACATTTCAGCAGGATAATGCACGACCGTATGTTGAAGGTCCTGTACGGGCCTTTCAATCACATGTCAGTTGTAGCATAATATGTTTGTTCAATGAATACCCGTTTATCATCTGCATTTCTTCTTGGTGTAGCAATTTTAATGGCCAGTAGTGTAGCTGTCTCCAGCCAGTCTGGTTTTGGCGTAGTGATACATCCTGCAGGCCGTGGCTCGAGCTCCCCCTGCAGGAAGTACTGCTCGGAATGTCTGTTTTCATTATCTTGTATGTAAATAGCCGGTGTTTACCATGGTGCTTTTGGTACGCCTTGTACATAAACAACCCCGTCTTCTGTGGTGTATTATGGGTTGCCGGCCCTCAGGGGCTACCTTGACTCTGGAATAACAATTTCAGTGGAACTTCCTGGCAGATTAAAACTGTGTGCCCGACCGAGACTCGAACTCGGGACCTTTGCCTTTCGCGGGCAAGTGCTCTACCATCTGAGCTACCGAAGCACGACTCACGCCCGGTCCTCACAGCTTTACTTCTGCATGTATCTCGTCTCCTACCTTCCAAACTTTACAAAAGCTCTCCTGCGAACCTTGCAGGACTGGCACTCCTGAAAGAAAGGATATTGCGGATGATTCTAGAATGAGATTTTCACTCTGCAGGTCCCGAGTTCGAGTCTCGGTCGGACACACAGTTTTAATCTGCCAGGAAGTTTCATATTAGCGCACACTCCGCTGCAGAGTGAAAATCTCATTCTGGAATTTCAGTGGATTTCCCCATAGGCGGCATCACGCGCCCGCAGCGCCATCAAGCAGCAGCCAACGTTGCGGTGGGCGTAGTCATAATGTTTTGGCTTATCAGTGAATAGAAACAGGTGGAATGAGCATGCGAGAAGAGGAGACAACTGTTGAGATGCAGACTGAGAGGAAGAAGAAACCAAAATGAGATGGGTTCAACAATAAACTTTTAATACAAAACATGCAGTTAGCAGTTAACGTAATGCCTGGTAGACGATGATGATGAAACAGCGCCGAAGGAAGGTGATCAGTGTGTTGTCCTCTCAGCTGAGGTAGGGACTCTTGTGTCGGTGGGAGGGAGGGTAGCTGAAAATAATGGGAATAAACTTTGATTAAGGAAACCAAATGCTTAACCAATGGCATGTCTTCCCCCATCCAATTTCGGATAGGAGACAGTCCGATGGCACATGGCTTCCTGCTCCAGGGGGAGGACCATCCAGTGCGTGGTGCATATGGCGCACATTAACTGAATGTATTTTCTATTCAGACAACAGGGTATAATTTCGTTACCAGCTGCTCTGTCGTCTTTTTTAGCAAACGATGGGCAGCAAGGGGACGACTTCTGAGTTGTTGTAAAGTGTCTGAGTTGCTCCCTAAACTGTCAGGGAGAAAGTCTTCGTGTGTTGTCAGGGATGCTGGCATAAGCTTTTATTTATTTATTTTTTTGTTAGTGATGAGACAGCCTCACTTTCCTCAGTTATCTTTTCAGCTTTTACTCCATAATTCAGCCAGGATTTTAATGGCACATTATTTTAAATATGGACGAAGATGACAGTTTAACATTCTTTATAAGAAGATATGACTGGATAACTAAATAAGAGAGACAATGAGGGGCACAGAAATAGCAATTTGAAGCGAAATTTAATTTTATGCGCTTTTAGTTTTAGCTGCTTAACCACATTCATCTTGGAATATTTTAGCAATGGTGCCAGTCACCTCTGTTTAGCGCACTAAATCCACTCTCTCTCTCTCTCTCTCTCTCTCTCTCTCTCTCTCTCTCTCACACACACACACACACACACACACAAACACGCACGCACAGACAGACACTCAACACCTGTATGTAGCGTTCTAGGATTAACAAACAATCAGTATCGGTGTGCAGCGTTGTAGATTAAATGACAAAAATTCTTTCAGTATGTCACGTGAACCACGTGGAAAAGTGGGTCATCTGTGGGTGGAAAATCGATCGACAGCGATGACGTAATGAGGGCGCCAAGGCGTTGGTAGGCTCCTCGACCCAATTAGCCCTACCCATCCCACCCTCGCTCCCCCCCCCCTCCCCCCAATCGCTCCCCACCCCGTGCGAACCTGTAGGTCCCGGGGGACGCGGGCTTCCATTAGGCGGGACAAGGTGGCTAACCGAATTGCCCTGTGCCGCCCTTGGCTTGCGCACCCGCTGTCGCCGTGTTGGCGAAGCTATGATGAACTACTGTACATGCCGACTGTCTGCGCAGGCGCACTTGCCACCGGCAGATTTACCCTCCGCGTGGGCCTCTGCTTGTACGGAAGGCATTACCCACAGCTGCCGAGTAAGCTCTGTTAATCAGCTGCATTCGTACCAAAGGGGCGAGGTAAGTTATACCGACCAACATTGAGAATTCGGAGTTACGTGTGGATGTTTTATGGCTGCTTTGGTTGTAGCAGTCCGAGGTACAACAGCAACAAATCCTAAATGAGACTGAAAGTCTTTGCAGAAGCATGCAACCATTACGAATGTAATTATTGGAAAGTATTTTTAAAAGGCTGTGTGGTTGCTTAAAAACAGTTGCTGGTTTTCTGTGAATTTGTGTATTAACTACCATGACGCGTTTCGGTTTCAACCTATCATTTGATGACCTATTATAAACAAACAAACAGACGAAAGTAACAGATGTCATGTGACGCCCGCATCTCGTGGTCGTGCGGTAGCGTTCTCGCTTCCCACGCCCGGGTTCCCGGGTTCGATTCCCGGCGGGGTCAGGGATTTTCTCTGCCTCGTGATGGCTGGGTGTTGTGTGATGTCCTTAGGTTAGTTAGGTTTAAGTAGTTCTAAGTTCTAGGGGACTGATGACCATAGATATTAAGTCCCATAGTGCTCAGAGCCATTGTCATGTGACACAATTTAGAGAAACACAAATTTCTTGGAAAAGTCAGATCCAAACGAACAATATTCAAGAACAAAACGCTTTTTGATACAGAAATACATTTTTTTAGGTACAAATACATTTGACTTTGACTTGTTCTGTTGTGAAATTGAAACTGTAACCTTTCATTTTTGAAATTTTAACTTTATCTAATGTTGTACGTATTTGCACTCGGTCGGATGAGCAACGACCCAAGAACTTTTACTTCGTAATACAAATGAAAATTTATTTTTGTGCTAAGTTACATAGCCAATTTATACTGCAACATGTTTCATTCGATCATATATCAACAGTTTTACATATGCATGCAAACAAAAAGCCTTGCAGAGATTTTGTACGCTGGTATTAAAATAATATGTCACGAGAATTTTTATAAGTAAGACAGAATTTTTGTCTGTATGTGAGCAAACAATTTTTAAAGGTTTCATATATTCACACCCACTTTCGGTAATTGTTTCTTAAAAATTGAAGTGTAATACTTACAATGGCTTCGAATCTGTGTGGCATTGTTTAAACGTGCATCGACACGGTCTCGCCAACTCGCGTGACCGAGCTCTCCTCCAAGCACAGTTAGGGTCGATGTGTGCAACTACTGGTGCTACCTGTTATTCTACGGAATAGCGGTGAGAGTATTTGACGTCTACAACAAAGTATCAGGTGTTTGTATAAAAACGGTAAGTATTTCTGCATCAAAAAGCATTTTGTTCTTCAATATTGTTTGTTTAGAACTGACTTTTATAAGAAATTTGAGTTTCTGTAAAACGTGCACACTAACATCTGATACTTTTGTCTGTTTATAATAGGTCATCAGATGATGGTTTCAACCTGAAACTTGTCATGGCAGTTAATAAACAATTTCAGACAAAACCAGCGACTGTTTTTAAGCAACCATACAGCCCTTTTTTTCTCTTTCCAGTAATTATGCTATAGCAACAGACTAAGTTACCCCGTCGCATTCTTCCCCATTAATACTGTAAGCAGCAAAACATTATAAATATCTAGTTCTTGATCTGTGTGTAGGTCTTCCCGTAAACTATCTGTTTCGCAAACATGAAGTAACGGTTGTTAGACATTACTGATGTCTTGAATTACGGCATTCAACCGTACGGTATTGTTCTTCTGGTCGAACTACGTGTTTCGAGACAACAGGTTCCCATCTTCAGTTTCAGTGGAACGGAACTACATTAAGGCTTTTCCCCCACTAAAGTACATTCGAAATCATGTCATTGACAGCTGTTATACTGACCCTCAAAAGTTATCCTATTTACATGTTAAAGTTTAGGACAATGCAACGAAACTTACTAAACAGTCTTTCTCCACTAAAACACATCTAACATGTTGTCTCTGTCAACTGTTCCACGGCAGAAGAACCTCAATGATTCGTGGGACAGGACAATACAATATTTCATGGTATACGTTGCATCCATCCTTGTATTTCCTTTGATCTGACGTTGAGCGATGTTGAAACGCGTAATAGTAACGACTCATAAATACGTATGCACGATCTAGACAGTTCTGTGTGGAACTGCCACCTATGATCGCCGAACCGGTTCAAGAAGTTTCGTTCTGTCGAATTATTCCGAGGAACTCATCATAACTTTCCAAAATTCTGCTAATTTCAGACTTTTTCAAATGTAAGGAGCGTAATGGTTTACTTCTGATAATTGTGCTCTGTCTCCTATACCAATTTTAAATTAAAGTCCCCTGCCACATTATTCTGTCTATGTGAGGGCAAATTTTAGAAACTACTGTAGCGATTTAATACGGTTGTCATTAATAGACTGATTCGCGCAAAGGGTTAGTGCATATAATTTATTACCGGTACGTCATACAAGTCATTCGGCCGTAGATACTTACAGCACCGGTGCGAAACCGGGACGGATCTTTAGTATGTACTACATCTGTATTACAATAAAAAAGACAAGTTGTAGTTTAACATTGTTACCAAAAATCTCGTGAAGGTCTTGACCAATTTACTTCAGATTCGTACACTACACTCTAATAAACGGTCGGAAAGACGCAGGCTACATATTTTCAATATATAAGGTATATAAATATGTATATAATACGTAAGGAAGAAATGCTCGAGAAGTTCTGGACCGATTTAGTTCAGATTTTTATGTGATTAATATACTTTCAGATGGACTTAGGATACACATTTCTTCAATATATGTGGTATATATATATATAACAGATAAAGCGAAAACGTTGTTAGTAAAAACTTCAAAAAATTCTTGACCGATTTACTTCCAATTTTTACTCGACCCTTGGAACGTTCGGACGTATATGGGCTACATATTTCTTTAATATATAAAGCACATAAATATGTATGCAGTACATAACGGGGAAATAATTATCAGTACGAATATCGAGTAGTTCTTAACCGATTCATTTCCTGTTCGTTACACAATACTATGAAAAACTTCAGAGGGATATAGGCTACGTACTTTTATATACGTATGGTGAATAAATATATGTATAGTACATAAAGGGATCACGTAGTTAGCAAAAATATCGAAAAGTTCTTGACTGTTTTACTTAAAATTTTACACGATACTCTACTAACATTGAAACGGAATAGGCTGTAAATGTTTTTAGACATCAGTGTACAGATTTTCTCTTAAAACCGACAGAGAGAGAGAAAATTCTGTGCTACGAAAATGTGATTTCGTTTTCTTTTTCGTAGTCTGTATTAACATAGATATCGTGGCACTTACATCATTAGACAAACTGGTTTCTTCGAAATATACTCTTTCTCCTTGAATATAGTATTAAATGAAAGTTGTATACGAAACAGTGTGCTGTTTTGTTCTTTCGTCGCCTTCAGTTTTAAGAGGAAAAGAGGAATGTTGAATTCATGGATTATAAACTTACGATTAGACTAATAGTATCGAATCTGAATCATCCGAAACTTTGCAGTCCTACTCGTTCACACATTAAAATTGTGAGAAATATTGTCGTTGAAGCTACTATCCCTACAGCCCTATCAGCTGGGAAGGTCTCTCCTGTTCCCTTTTTATTCATGATACCAGCCGATTTACCCATCATTTTTTTAATTAATAATTTTTTTAAAGTAATTTTTGCATGGATGTGTGTGATGTACTTAGGTTAGTTAGGTTTAAGTAGTTCTACATCTACATCCATACTCCGCAAGCCACCTGACGGTGTGTGGCGGAGGGTACCCTGAGTACCTCTATCGGTTCTCCCTTCTATTCCAGTCTCGTATTGTTCGTGGAAAGAAGGATTGTCGGTATGCTTTTGTGTGGGCTCTCATCTCTCTGATTTTATCCTCATGGTCTCTTCGCGAGATATACGTAGGAGGGAGCAATATACTGCTTGACTCTTCGCTGAAGCAATGTTCTCGAAACTTTAAGAAAAGCCCGTACCGAGCTACTGAGCGTCTCTCCTGCAGAGTCTTCCACTGGAGTTTATCTATCATCTCCGTTGGATCTTCTCTATCTCTTCTATCAATCCTATCTGGTACGGATCCCACACTGCTGAGCAGTATTCAAGCAGTGGGCTAACAAGCGTACTGTAACCTACTTCCTTTGTTTTCGGATTGCATTTCCTTAGGATTCTTCCAATGAATCTCAGTCTGGCATCTGCTTTACCGACGATCAACTTTATATGATCATTCCATTTTAAATCACTCCTAATGCGTACTCCCAGATAATTTATGGAATTAGCTGCTTCCAGTTGCTGACCTGCTATTTTGTAGCTAAATGATAAAGGATCTATCTTTCTGTGTATTCGCAGCACATTACACTTGTCTACATTGAGATTCAGTTGCCATTCCCTGCACCTTGCGTCAATTCGCTGCAGATCCTCCTGCATTTCAGTACATTTTCCATTGTTACAACCTCTCGATACACCACAGCATCATCTGCAAAAAGCCTCAGTGAACTTCCGATGTCATCCACCAGGTCATTTATGTATATTGTGAACAGCAACAGTCCTATGACACTCCCCTGCGGCACACCTGAAATCACTCTTACTTCGGAAGACTTCTTTCCATTGAGAATGACATGCTGCATTCTGTTATCTAGGAACTCTTCAATCCAATCACACAATTGGTCTGATAGTCCATATGCTCTTACTTTGTTCATTAAACGACTGTGGAGAACTGTATCGAACGCCTTGCGGAAGTCAAGAAACACGGCATCTACCTGTGAACCCGTGTCTATGGTCCTCTGAGTCTCGTGGACGAATAGCGCGAGCTGGGTTTCACACGACCGTCTTTTTCGAAACCCATGCTGATTCCTACAGAGTAGATTTCTAGTCACCAGAAAGGTCATTATACTCGAACACAATACGTGTTCCAAAATTCTACGACTGATCGACGTTAGAGATATAGGTTTATAGTTCTGCACATCTGTTCGACGTCCCTTCTTGAAAACGGGGATGACCTGTGCCCTTTTCCAATCCTTTGGAACGTTACGCTCTTCTAGAGACCTACGGTACACCGCTGCAAGAAGGGGGGCAAGTTCCTTCGCGTACTCTGTGTAAAATCGAACTGGTATCCCATCAGGTCCAGCGGCCTTTCCTCTTTTGAGCGAATTTAATTGTTTCTCAAGCCCTCTGTCGTCTATTTCGATATCTACCATTTTGTCATCTGTGCGACAATCTAGTGAAGGAACTACAGTGCAGTCTTCTTCTGTGAAACAGCTTTGGAAAAAGACATTTAGTATTTCGGCCTTTACTCTGTCATCCTCTGTTTCAGTACCATTTTGGTCACAGAGTGTCTGGACATTTTTAAGTGACTTCATTTTCCAATCGAGGTTTCTTTTGCAATAACAATAAAAATGCTGAAGATGGGAAGAGGAGAGATATGAACAAAGAGGAGGAGAAAATGGATAGAGAGAGGGGTAGGGAGGAGATGGATAGGTAGAGAGGTAAGGAGGAGATGGAAAGAGATTAGAGGGGGGGAGGAGATGGACAGTGAGAGGAGGAGTGGGAGGAGTTGGAGAAAGAGAGGGAGAGGGAGAAAAGGAGGAGATGGAAAAAAGAGGGAGAGGAGGAAGTGTGCAGAGAGATGGGATAAGGAGATTAGGACTTATATACAATTACCACACACGTTTAGCAACTGCGAAGCATTACCAGGTTCTCTAGTACAAAATAAAAATAATAGGAAGTTAGAACTGAGAAATGTAACCTTAATGCGTAACAAACTGTCATTCGCCCTCACATGCTTTTACCGAAACCCATCTCAAGTAAGGAATTTTAAAGATGAATTTAAATTTTTTAGTTCCAACATCATGCAGTGATTTTTCATAGGAGCACAATTGTCTTCATCGACTCCTTCCCCTAAATAGCCCATTCCAAATAACGATATGTAGATCTGTGACTGATTTAATATGTTCGAGTAGTTTGTTCTGAGTTATAGTATCTTCCCGTCACAAGCAAACCTATTTTGAAGTTCGTTTCTTTCCTTTTAATCCTCTGAGTCATCACTTTTCAGCCTTCTTTGATGCGGCCCGCCACGAATTCCTCTTGTGTGCCAACCTTTTCAACTCAGAGCAGCAATTACAATCTTCGTTCACAATTATTTGCTAGATGGAATTCCAATCTCTGTCTTCTGCTGCATCTTTTAACCTGTACAACTTCCTCTAGTACCATAGAAGTTACTTCCTGAAGGGTTAAGAGATGTCCTAACATTCTGCACCTTCCTATTGACAGTTTTTTTCCGTATATTCCTTTCCTTGTCGATTCTGCAGACAGCCTCCTCATTCGTAACCGTACCAGTTTTCCTAATTTTCGACCTTCTTCTGTAGAACCACACCTCAAATGCTTCGATTCTCTTCTTTTACGGTTTTCCCACAGCCCATGTCTCTCCACCATTCAATGTTGTGTTCCAAACGTACATTCTCGTGCATTTCTTCCTGAAATTAAGAACAATGTTTGATACTGGCAGACTTCTCTTGGCCACTACGTTCGTATGAAACATTAGCACATTCGAGGACAGCGTGACAACCTCCTAGTCGAAACATTCTTATCGTTCAGCTTATGGAATGATAGTTTTCTGTTACACAGCACATTTTTTATTACGCTTTTATACTGCCGGACAGAAGAGGACTAAGTGAGGTGTAAATGAAAGAGAGGAGCCTGAATGCGTTTATTTTATTTTATTTTTCCTTCTTCCGCCTGACTAGTCTTGACCTTCGAAGGCTGCCTCGGCCGAAGAGTCGGCTGCATTAGGAGGATTGCGCCGTGCCTTTGTAGGGGGAGGGGAAGACCGACCTCTCGCAGGGAGGCTGAACTTAATGATGCGCGGCGAAACGAGCGCGCGAGCTCCGGTATTGGAAAGAAGCGAAAGGGAAAATGAGAAGGCTGAAACTCGAAGCAGCAGAAGAGATAAGGAAGCGGCGCTCGGCGTAATGGAATGGCTTATATCCGCCACCGGCAGCGTGACGACATTAAGAAGTCGCAGACATTAGCAGCTCTGGGAAACTGCTGGCTCCGCGCTATGTCTCTCCAACGGGCCAAAGCGGCAGTCCACCCGTGACGTGTTGCCGGCTCTCTGCAGCTAATATCCTCTGTACCACCCCTTCCTCTGCCTCCAACCCCCAACATTGCCACCTGTCTCTGCGGGGAATGTGTTGGCGGTGAGGCACCGGCAAAGAAAACATTCAGAGTCGCTACTCGTCTGCTACGATATACACTGCCTAAAGATATGAAACTTCCAAAACGGGAAGAGGAAACGAAATGAAACTTCACATGAATTGAAAGGAGGTGTGGCATTAATTCGGTGATTGCAAAATAGATTTAGAGAGAACTTCGCATTGTGAACCCACTTGTCGGTATAACGTTGCATCCTCTCTGGTCTGGATGCATGAACTGATTCGGTTGGGAAGACAGTCATGAACCCGTCGTATCCGCTACTGAGGCAAACTGGACAGCAACTGTTGTAACTAGTGCCTGATATCCTGGATACTAGTAATGGTACAGAGCTGACGTCCGGGCTGGCCTCACAGATGTTCTGTCGGGAAGAGATCCGAGTATCTTTCTGTCCGCGGAACTACTTCGTCATCACGCGCAGTGTCATGCGTGGAAGAGCATTGCCCTGTTGAAAAATGGCACCACAATACTGCTGGATGAGAGGTAACAAATGAGGACGCAGGCTATCCGTAACATATCGTTGTACCATCAGATTTATCTCAGTCATAACCAGCCTTTAACCTGAAGTCATAACCAATGGATCCCCATACGATGATGGCAGGTTTAAATGCCTCTGAGCACTGTGGGACTTAACATCTGAGGTCATCAGTCTCCTAGAACTTAGAACTACTTAAATCTAACTAACCTAAGGACATCACACACATCCATGCCCGAGGCAGGATTCGAACCTGCGACTGTAGCGGTGGCGCGGTTCCAGTCTGAAGGGTCTAGAACCGCTCTGCCACACCGGCCGGCCGATGATGGCAGGACCAACATCGCTATGCCTCTCCAAACCATTGGAAGAACGAGACTCCATCCAGGTCGCCTCAATACTCAGCGACGATGTTGTGTGGAGTGGTGCAGAATCACGATTTATGACTAGTCACAATGCGATACTATTAATCAGCAGTCCATGCTTCACGGTCACAGCATCACTCCGAACACGTCCGTTTGTGGTGCTAACGGCAGCCTAAGCCTGGGGCGGTATTTCCCTAGTCTAGTTGATGATAGTCTCCGGCAAATAGTGCGAGGTGACACAGAATGTCGCAGAGACTACATTACTTCTTCTCGGGTGGTGGGTGGAGTTCTGAAGCAGTTGTGGTATGCTTGATGCACAATACGGTGATCCTCCATTGTAGTGGTCATACGTGGTCGACTGGAAACTTAACGATGAGAATGCCTACCCATATCTTTCCACGCAATCCAATATCGGACCATCCCAGATCCGAATGCCACACAAAACTCGATATTGCGTTACTCGACCAGGTGGCCAAATAGAGACTTTCAGTGAAGCCTCTTTCACCCTCTGCCAGGTGCTGATAACGTTGTTTCATACCAGTACATGACGTCTCTGTGTCGATCACAGTGATTCCTGGTCTAATGCTGTTCACAATCCTTATTTACTCTACGAGATCTGGTGACAGTGCCGGTCCGAGTAGCCGAGCGGTTCTAGGCGCTACAGTCTGGAACCGCGCGACCACTACGGTCGCAGGTTCGAATCCTGCCTCGGGCATGGATGTGTGTGATGTCCTTAGGTTAGTTAGGTTTAAGTAGTTCTAAGTTCTAGGGGACTGATGACCGCAGAAGTTAAGTCCCATAGTGCTCAGAGCCATTTGAGCCATTTTGGTGACAGTACTACAAACTAAGGCATTTTGATAACCACAAGACAGTACAAGGCTGCATGTTGCCCGTGCTAGACTGACATGTATCGGTACAAGGGATGTAGCCAGCGCGTTCTCCAGACCTCTCACGAACTGAAACCATCTAGTGAATTTTCGAGTGACTGGTAGGCCGCCATTCACTAGCTTCAGTGATTGATGAATGTGACAGAGTGTTGAAGCAGCATGGAATGACGTACACATATCTTTAATCGAAGCTCATTTCGTATCGATGTTCAGAGGTCGAAGGACGGTATATAATATTTTACGCACTGTCGTTGTTGGCTATCCTTCCTGGTGTTGCAGTTCTAATGGCCAGCAATATACTCTGCCTGACAAAAATAATGACGCGCCGAAAAGAAATGATCGGATGTCATTGTAACTTCGTACACGTACACACTATCGGCGGTTATGTGCGGGGGTCATTCAGTAAGTAATTCAAGACATTAATTTTCTAAATCATGTTGGTTTTATTCAGAATTCCAATACATCATATTATTTCCCGCTCTTTTAGCTAGAAAACCCTATTTTTCAACATAATCTCCAATGGGACGACCTTAAGCTGCCTTACTGGGAGGGCCTGTATGACGACATGGTACCATTCTATTGATCGACGTAGGAGCCAGCGTCTTGTTGCACCAATAACCCCCACCCCCACCACCCCTCCATCATCCACATACAGCACACACTGCTTTCTGCGGAGGGGATTCTGCATTTGGGCAAACAGATGGCAGTCGGAAGGTACGAGATCCGGGATGTAGGGTGGATGTGGAAGAACGCCATGCTTTGCAGTTTTTTCCGGTACGATGATGGTGGTGATGATCATATTTGGTTTGTGGGGCGTTCAACTGTGCGGTTATCAGTGTCCGTACAAAGTTCCAATCTTTACACAGTCCATACCCACCAAATTCATGAATGATGATGAAATGATGCGGATAACACAAACACCCAGTCCCCGAGCGGAGAAAATCCCCGACCCGGCCGGGAATCGAACCCGGGACCCCGTGATCCAGTGGCAGACACCACGAACTGCGGACATTTCGGTTTGAAGTGATGAACCCATGTTTCATCACCTGTGACGACGTTCGACAAAAAATTGTCACCATCAGCCTCTTAACGCGCAAGCAGTTCCACGAAGACGGTACTTCATTGCTCTTTATAGTTTTCTGGTAAGCGGCGAGGAACTCAGCGGGCGCAATCCTTTGGGTACCCTAACTGGTGGACGAGTTTGTCAGCACTCTAAACAGAGACGTCCATTTGACCATCGAGGCATTTGATTGTGATCCGTCGATCACGTCGATGACAGCGTCCACACGTACCAACATTGCAGCAGTCACAGCTCTGCGATGCGGTCGGCACGCGGGAAATCGGACAACTTTGTGCAATCCTGTTCCGATGATGACAGACGCCTCGCCCAACGAATCACCGTACTTTTTCTTACTACCAGGTGTCCGCGGAAATTCTGCAAACGCCAAAAGTAACAGCTCTCTGCTTGGAGCGAACCTGCGTTACAGACGCCAGTTTCTAGGCCATGTCTAGCGCCGCCTCCTATAGAAGCATCACGAAACTATAGCGGATGAAACGGGAATATTCCACGATTTCCCACAACAAAAGCAGCACCCATAATGAAACTGACCGAGAAAAAAAAAATGTGTTCTAATACTTATGGAACGCCCCTCGTAAATGATTACTGCCAAGAAATGCAATGAGCACAGGACAGCCAGCCTCACTTCACACGCAGCGAAAATTATGTTAAGAATAATTAATGAAAGAGTGGAAAAGGCAGGGGAAGAGAATCTAGCTGAAGAACAATCATGTTTTAGACGGAATACAGGCACACGAGATGCAACAGGACTCTTATGAATTTTAGGGAGAGAGGTTTATTGGAAAGAGAACAGGCCTATATATGCGTTTTATAGACCTGGAATAGGCTGTAGATGATGTGGCTTTGGATACGCTTGCAACTATATTCAGGGAAAAGAGAGCAGACAGGAAAACCAGATACCTTATAGCTCATTATACGAGGGGCGTTCGATATGCAATGCAGTAAATTTTTTTCTGGAAGCAGGTAGGTTTTATTCAGGATTCCAAAACACTAATTATTTACCACTCTTTTGGCTCTAAAAATTTTTTTTTACATAACCTCCGTTCAATGCGACGGCCTTACAACACCTTAATGTGAGGGCATGTGTGCCTACATGGTCATAGTCTACGGATCGACATCGGAGTCAATGTCTTGCTGCATCAATGACCTCCCCATCATCCACGTACTGTTTTCCATGAAGTGCGTCCTTCGTTGGGCCCAACAGATGGAAGCCGGAAGGTGTGAGATCCGCGCTGTGTGGTGAATGAGGACGAACAGTTCACTGAAGTTTTTTGAGCTTCTCCCGTGATTGTCTGCACTACCAACAGAGACGTCCAGTTGTGCAGCGAGGTGTTAGACCGTGATCCATCGATTAACTTGAGTGAGAGTATCCGCACTTTCTAACACTGCAAGAGTCACAGCTGTGTGCGGCTCACCGGTACTTGGGAGATCGGACAGGTCTACACGACCTTGCTGCAATGGTGACGGACGCCTCACCCAATGACTCACCGTGCTTTTTTCACTGCCAAATCTCTCAGCAGTGTCTCATGAAATAAGAGCACGTGACACTGTTGATGGTGTTATTAGGAAAGAGACGCTATTAAGCTATCAGGCATCATCCAACTGGCAACTAATTACATGTGGGGCCCCACAAGATTCCATCTTAGGGCACTTAATTTTTCTTGTGTATATCAATGACATTTCATCAGTAACATTACTTGATGCCAAGTTTGTTTTGTTTGTCGATGATACAAACATGGCAATAAATAGCAAATCAAGTGTACTCTTAGAAAAATCGGCTAATAAAATATTTGTGGACATTAATTACTGGTTCAAATGGTTCAAATGGCTCTGAGCACTATGGGACTAAACATCTGTGGTCATCAGACCCTAGAACTTAGAACTACTTAAACCTAACTAATCTAAGGACATCACACATATCCATGCCCGAGGCAGGGTTCGAACCTGCGACTGTAGCAGTCGCGCGGTTCCGGACTGAGCGCCTAGAACCGCTAGACCACCGCGGCCGGCAAATTACTGGTTCCTAGCCAATTCTTTGTCACTAAACTTTGAAAAAATACACTACATGCAGTTCAGAACTTGTAAGGGGTGTCCCACGAGTATATGCCTAACATACGATGACAAGCAGTTAGAAATGGACAGTGTTAAATTCTTGGCATTACAGCTTGATAATAAATTCAACTGGGAGGAGCACACCACAGAACTGCCGAAGCGTCTTAATAGATCTCTATCTGCAATGCGAATTGTGTCAGACATAGGGGATATAAAAATGAAAAAGCTGGCGTACTATGCTTACTTTCATTCCAAAACGTCATATGGGATTATGCTCCTCACTGCGGATCAATTGGAATGAAAGTAAATCTAATCTAATCTAATCTAATCCGTCTATCGAATGGGGACGTCAAGTTCGGCCGCCTCTTTGGGGTGCTTTTTGTGAAGACTAGGCTATGTGCCGGCACTGGGTTTCGCCCTTTCCCTTCCCTTCATCAACACGGCACAGACACTCACGTGACACTTCAGAACAGGTTAGAAGAAGGCAACGACAAACACCTTCGCTAGGACCTTGCTAGAACAGCGATGCAGGACTCCTGCACCTGCTCTCCTATGCTAATTTCCTGAACATGGGGCTGCTTTGATTGACGTATGAGGTGTATAAAATTGGATGGTACTCCGTCGCGCGTAAACCAAATTCGTTGACTTCCTGAACCCGTTCCCCAACAGCGCGGGTAATTTTTTGGTCAGAAATTTGTGATAAAAAGCGCTTGTTAAATTGTCCAGAGTCGCTAATCTTATTCCCATGTGAGCACAACCTTAAACCGGTACCTACGGACTGGAAGACCTAGAAGGCAGCTGTAAGTACTTTATCTCACAGCAGTGTCACAGTCATTGGACTAAGTACAAATACAAACAGTAATAAAGGAGAAATGAGCGTCAACCGGAAGACGGATTACACTAATGACTGTTACTGGAAACAAGCAAATGGCCCATATCGCAAGCATTTATTACCAAATATGTGTTTTTTCTAGTTTTGGCCATTACTATCGCCAACAAGAACACGGGAAAAATGGGACACATTTTTAAAATAAAAACACCCTGTATATTTTGCCACAGAAGATAGGGCTATTTGGGAGAGTTAATTCCTTACCTTGAAGTGCTCAGTTTAAGTTCCTCTAGCACTTATATAATTTTGGCCGTAAATTTATGGGTCACCCTGTATGTCGCTACTGTTGCCCTGAGATTCATGTGCATTTCCATCCAGAATCCGGTACTCAGATAGAGCCAGGCCTCGCAGAGTGTTCGGCATCTCCCTCCGCTTCCAGTGAAGTCAGGCGTAGTTGAGAGGAAGGTGCCAAATTGCTCCTCGCCGCGGCAGCGTGCGAAGAAAGGAGCTCTCCTTTCGTTGCAAATTGCCTTCTGAAATACGGTAGCCTTATTGAAATTCCCCAGCTTTGTGACTGGAGCCGGTTCAGAGGAGCGCTATCTGACTAAGGAATTTTACCGATAGTTTCTTCAAAGAGAGCTCGATGCAAGTATGTGGGATGCAGCTTTCATCTATTTCGCCAGTAGATACTACATCAAGCGACGTACGGAAAATCCGGTCTGCTATATCGTGCTAAAGAAATATAGTGCAATATAGCAAGGGTTAATGAAGAAAGCTATATTACTGTCCAGACTAAATAGCGACGAAATGAAGCAAAAAAAAAAAAAAGTCGCTTATTCCTTTGCAATAAGGAACTGCTCTCAAAGAAAATCGATGAAATATAAACGACATTGAGGCAGCGTTGACATGTTTTGAATTGTACTCTAGTAAATATATATCGATATTTCTTTTCGAATCCCACATTAAACTCGTTTGGTGTCTTTCTGGTTAACGGATGCAGGGGCCGGTACGTCGCTTTCTGACACTGCTGGCTTCAGAACCTTCACATAAAACGTCACTGTTTACTTTTGGCTCTGTAAAGAACGCTGCAACGTTTAGTTGTTTGCAACTTTGCAGTGTCTGTTTTTGAGTTGAATCACAATTTACTAGAATGTGTACAGGTGGTTGGGTGAAAAGAAATCACAGTTAAGACATACTTCACTTTATTTTATTCATTGCTATTTATTTAACCTGATCTGGTTATGGCCGTCCCAGGCATTCTCCCACATCGGACCGTGTTTCACACATACAGTGCTTTTTTTTTTGTTTGATCATATGTTCCTAAGAAAGAAATTATTCCGACTTGACTGAACGCCAACACTTCTTAACGGCAAAGCGCCAAGTAATATATGCCTACGCCACTCGCCACCCGCGCTACTTGCGCCACAGTCACAACATGTAAGCAGTCTCCTCCAAAATGAATAAAATTTTTAAAACAATTCACACATTCTGGCGTTACAAAATGAACTGCTGTGTGTTTCAATGTTATTTTAATTGCTGTTAATAAAATACAATTATTTTTTTTGAAACTCAGTGGGAACGGCCACGGTAACTTGTCCCATCGACTCTGGTTCATTCGACTTGCGAGGCTTCGTTACAGCTTCTTCGTTCACTGAATACTAACCTTTGTCCACTAGTTTGATATATAGAATACATCACTGTGCAATGGAGTTTTTTTTTTTGAAGCTAATAGATTAAAACTGTATGTCGGACCAAGAATCGAACGCGGAATCTAGTTTTTCGCCGGAAACGCTCTTACCGACTCAGCTACGAAAGCACCAGTCGCGACACGGTCTTACACGTTCATAAGATATTGCAGTGCCTCTCTTATTCTCAATTACAATGCAATATGCATGTTTGGCACAAATTTTCATTGTAGTCATTCCATTATACAGCTGTTGGTTGTCCACATTAGCAACTGCGAATACATTTCATATATTTCACAACGGCTGCAGTCTCCGCAATGCCTGCTTGTCCGAAGGAACATTGCATGGGAATTCGGAATAACACAGGCACTGCAGTACGGTGTTTATCTGCCGACACAGGGAAGTGATTTAGTAAAATATCTCCCCTGTACAGGAATATACATAATGCATGTACGAGTACAGGTTGTAGTCACATGGTTCACAACATATGGATGTTTTGGTGGGGGCGTGAGTCGAGCTCGGATAGCCAAATGGTAAGGCCACCGCTAGCGATAAGCTGCAAATCCAGGTTCGAGTCTCGGTCCGCTACAAATTTTCATTGTCGTCGATCCATTATACATCTGATAGTTGTCCATAGTCGCAACTGTGAATACATTTCTTGTATTCACTTCATTTCATGTTTTCACTTCCGCCAGTAGCTCAACTCTCACCTTCCATACTTCACGAAAGTGCTTCTGTGAACCATCCTAGAGTACCTCTCTTGGAAGAAAGGATGTTTGGGAATTTAGCCTAGCCACAGCCTAGAGATGGTTTCCAGAACGAATCTTCCACTCTCTAACGACTTGCGCCCTGGTTTGAAACTTTCTGGCAGATATAAATTGCGTGTAGGTATGCGAGGGAGGTTCTGTGAGGTCTGCACTGTAGCAGGGAGGTACTAGCAGATTTGAAGTTACAAAGGCACGTCAAGAATCGTGGTCGTTGAACCGTGGTAAAAATTGCTGTTTTGAAGAGCGCGCCGCAGCGTGTAGTCTGAAGCAGTCGCCCTCCGTTTCTGGCGGTGGCGTCGCAGGGACAATCGCAGCTTTGGTGTCTCCCTCTGGTGGGAAAGGGGAAAGGTTGCCTGTTCACGTGCATTTAAGGGGCGCTATGAGCTCGCCAGTCGGTCAGTCTGGGTCAATCTCTCGTCCCCAGCTTGCTAGTCTGTCTCTCGTCCGCATTTGTTAGGCAGTTAGTGTCTGTCTGTCGTTCGGATCAACCTTTAAAGCCGGCAAAATGAGAGTCTTTCCACTCCGCCAGTAAGAGAACTTAGCGAGTGGTCACCCGGTCGGGGCTTAGTTCCTGTTTCTGCGTGTTAGGCCGCCAGTCTACTCGAGTTTGCTCAGGCAATGGTCATTGGCGGCTAGATCGATCGCTTGGTCGGTCGCGCACTGAGATACGCTTTTATTTAAATGATAATTTTAGTATATAAAGATAAAGTTGCCACCCTTTCACAGTAAGAATTTTCTTAGAAGTTAAAGTCAAGTTGCACCTTCGGTGGCAAGGTTAATATTTTAATTGTTAGTGTTTTGTACCATTTCCATCCCTCCTACAGGGGACGCGGGGGGAGGGTGTGCATAGTTTGTGTGCTTGTGTAAATTGTTAAAACTCTTAGTTGAAATTATCTGGTGTGTTGCAGATTTGTTGCACCAGTGTAGTCTTTCAGAGGCTGTTGTGAGCGGTCGTAACTACCACCGTGTCAAAAAGGAGCGGGAAGGTTCTCTGCCCGAAAGCTCATACAGTCAAAACTTGTTTCTTTCTGCCTCTGAATAAATTGTGACTTTGATATTTAGAAGGTGCTTTCTGATTATAATTTTAAATCTTTTTCTTTTAAAAAATGCTTTAGGCACTATTAAAGTGAATAAGTTTCCCATTTTTTAAAAGGAATTTGGTTATGATTTCATCAGTCCCTCCCTGGCAACCACTTCCATACTTACATAGTGTGATTAAATGTGTTAATGTTCTTGGTGAATCGCTAGTAAATAAAATAAATTCTTAAGAATATTCTTTGAAAATAAATCACGGTTCAGTCGTATTGCTCAGTCTCCCTGGGCACTGATCGCACAAGACTGTTTCCCTGCAGTTCTGCACACGACATGTTTTTCCCTCCCCACGTCTTTAAGTAATTATGAAAATAACAAATCAATCATTCTATAATGATAGTTTGCACAGTCATAATAATTAAGTGGTAGTAAAAAAAGAAGTGCAGCCAGGGATATTCGATCCACTTGGTACTCAGCCCCCTGATATAACCGCTTAACACTCTCGGCTGCGGACTTCTTGAGTACTAGTTACCATAGCTACATATAAATAAGTGTAAAATCTTCAAACTCCAGCCGGCCGCGGTGGTCTAGCGGTTCTGGCGCTGCAGTCCGGAACCGCGGGACTGCTGCGGTCGCAGGTTCGAATCCTGCCTCGGGCATGGGTGTGTGTGGTGTCCTTAGGTTAGTTAGGTTTAAGTAGTTCTAAGTTCTAGGGGACTTATGACCTAAGATGTTGAGTCCCATAGTGCTCAGAGCCATTTGAACCATTTTTTTTTCAAACTCCATTTTCTCGAAAACGGTTGTAAGTTGCATCTACCTGTTTACATATGTTGAAGTCGTAACCGTGCCCTATACATCCTGTCAGTATGAATACAATCGTTAAGGGAAAATTCGTATGGTCCGTTGTAAGAGAACTTGCCGCAGAGCAACATGACTATCGGAATTTTTTACGGATGGACAAGGAATCTTTCAACGAATTGGCGAACCTCGTTACACCTTATGCATACGGTAAAGATACTGTTCATACACTTATCGGATTTCACTTTCCACAGTACTGGAAGTGATCTACGCGTACAAACCTGAAAAGAGTGAAATACTTTATTGTACACAACCGATAGGTAGTACTGTTACGTATTTCTTCAAAATAAATAATTAAAGCTTCTGAAATGAACAAATAAGCATTTGCAGTGTTATTTCTCTGCACTAAAGCATTTTTGTCTAAATGAATAAGTGTTAAATATGTACGAAACTTCTCCAATTAATGCACTCCAGCAGACGATTGCTTTCACCTATCATTTCCTGACGTATTCATATTCATATGGTGTTGCTGTATGACTTGTTTACAAGTCCGCAAATCACGAGGCTGCAGGCGGTACAATACACTCCGTAGTATACTGAGCGAGCGTCAGTATTTTTAAAGCTCTAGAATCTCTTTCAGTATATGACGTAGACCATCAATACCGCTCTCAGGCAGTCAATACAATGTGTATCAAGAAGAAGAATCCGATTAAAAAAAAAAAAGAACTAATTTGTTATTTGAGGTATGTGCGTGAACAACGTACTGTTGGAAATAGCGAACTCTTGAGTTTTACATGGTTCCCGCTAGATAGCAGCAGTGTGCGTCCACTTCAGTTCTAGTAAAACTAGTGTCGGGGCAGTATGGGTCAGTAATAACTGTCCAGCGTAACTTTCGTACTACGTATGATCCGTATTCTCGTACATAACAGCGCATTAGAGGATGGCATGAACAATTCCGAGAAACGGGTTGTTTGTGTAAAGACAAATCACCCGGCCGTCCCCGAGTGTCTGACACAGACGTCGAACGCATCCGTCATAGTTTCACAAGGAGTCTGCAGAAATCCGTTCGCCGTGCAGCTCGACGGTTCGAAATGCCTCCGATATCCGTATGGGGTGTGTTGCGTTGGTGTTGACACATGAAACCATTCAAAATTCAGCTACTACAAGCTCTTCGTGAAGGTGACAAACAGCGTGTGGAGTTCTGTAATTTCGTTTTTGGCAAGATGCAGGATGTCAGTTTTCGCTTAGTGTTTAGTGACGAGTCAGAATTCCATTTAAATGGAAATGTGAACTCTCATAATGTGATAATATGGGGCACGGAACAACCACGTGAAGTTGTACAACATGAGGGGGACTCTCCAAAATTTAATGTGTTTTACGCAGTTCGAGGGGAAAAGATCTATGGTCCATTTTCCTTTGCCGTGAACACTGTTACAGGAAGCACATATCTCGATATGCTTGAGAACTTTCTTTTCCCACAATTGGAGACAGATTCGAACGACTTCATTTACCAACAGGGTGGGGCACCACCACACTGGCATCTGGAAGCGTGGGACTTTTGAAATCAAATGATTACTGAAAGATGGAGCGGTCGCACTGGACCAAATGATTCAGCCTTACATTACTGGTCTCCAAGGTCATCGGGCGTGACGGCATGTGATTGTTTCTTGTGGGGGTTTATAAAAAAAAGACTGGCTATGTGCCTCCGTTACCAACAACAATGAACGAACTGGGACATCTCATAACAGCGGCTGTAGAAGCTGTAACTCGAGACATGCTCGTTGCAGTGTGGGGCAATTTGAATACCGCATTGACATATGTTGTGCATCTCAAGAGGCGCATATTGAACAACTATGAAAGGTATGAAAAAGAATATGAAAAGAACTTTTCGAGTTTGTAGTTCAACAAGAAATAAAATTCATTGCATATGTTTATTGCTTTCTGTGATATAGACGGTCCAAATCTGATGATTTTTTTGATACATCCTGTATTGCGCAAAATTCTTTACAGAACAATAAACACTGAGCTTAAAAATGCTCAAAACGCTTAGTTATACACAGTTGTCTTCTAGTCTGGAAGATTTGCCCCACCTGTGGGACACTTCCGTGGAGCTGCTCCGGAGGACACGTACGACACGATCCTTCCGTTTGGTGCAGCGGGCGGCATTTCGAGAGTTTGCACTGGTAGGGGGAGGCGAGGCAGGTGGCGTTGGAGGGCACGGAGGGTTCAAGGACCGTCGTCGACGCGTTTCTGAAAGGGCGGCCTATCTGCCTGCCGGCTGCACGTTATACGAGCGCCGGCAGAGGCAGCGGGCGCCAATATCGCGCCGCCCGTATTGGTCCTCCTCTATTCAGACTGCGGGGAGCTGAGCAGCTGGGACCGCACCTGGCCGCCAAGGGGACCCCCTACGCACGCCTCCAGGTTAGAGGAATACTCTCCCGGCAAAGATACCTTGGTGCTTCTCGAGAGAGAGAGAGAGAGAGAAAAAAAGTAAGAAGATGCCCTGTCAAACTATTGGCTACTATAGCGTGAGGGGCTGTTTAGCTATCTAATGAGGGAAGTTCTCTTCCTCCATATATATGGCTTATTTAATCGGTGAGTGCAGAGTTCTGTCTTAAGCAGATCGATTTAAAGCACGTGACAGCAATCAATGGGTGTGTAGTATTGTCACATTTGTGCTGTATGATGATAAGAGAATGAAGAAGGTAATACCCAGTACTGGAGGGGAACGTATTCCCATCGAACTGCACCGAACAGACCACTGAGTTTAATGTCCCCATCCGATGTGCCAACAACGCTTCAACAATAAACAATCTTGACCGTGTTGTGCTTTCACAGCTGATTAGTCCAATACAATTGTTAAGAAAGCACCACAGCTTTTAATTTAAGAGTATATACTTCACAAGTTAAATAATTCCGCCGGCCGAAGTAGCCGAGCGGATTTAGGCGCTTCAGTCTGGAACCGCGCTGCTGCTACGTTCGCAGGTTCGAATCCTATCTCGGGCATGGATGTGTGTGATGTCCTTAGGTTAGCTAGATTTAAGTAATTCTAAGTCTAGGGGACTGATGACCTCAGATGTTAAGTTCCATACTCCTCAGAGCCATTTGAACCATATTTCAAATAATTCCATGAGACCTATCATAAATTTTATGAATGCACTATCATGCGATGTGTAAAACCATAAAACAAAACCATAACAGAACACCATGAAATGAAGAACAGCAGAACAATGAAAAACGCAAATGAACTTACAAAATGGCTCTGACCACTGTGGGACTTAACTTCCGAGGTCATCAGTCCCCTAGAACTTAGAAATACTTAAACCTAACTAACCTAAGGATATCACACACATCCATGCCCGAGGCAGGATTCGAACCTGCGACCGTAGCGGTCGCGCAGCTCCAGACTGTAGCGTCTAAAACCTCTCGGCCACTCCAGCCGGCAATGAACTTACAACACAAATAAAAAAAATGTGCTGATTCCGCAAACAGCTTCACGCATTTCTTTTGACATAGAGACTGTAGACACTTGAATCAACACAGGCACAACAAAAACAAATGAAGATTATCTGTTGGTATGTAAGAAACTACCCAAAGAAAACGTAAGAGCAATAACGAAAACCCCTAAAGTAATCAGATTTCAAAACTACTGCCAACATGAAAAGGAACATAACAAAAAGATTACCTTCGAAATGGGATGCACCATCAGCCACATCGAAAACACAATGATTAGAAAGGAAGGATATAAAATTGTTTACTGGTACAGGTTTGTGTATTATATGATTTGTATGATAGATGAACTAACAGAAAAAATAAATAGGTATTCTGTTATCAATAGGGAAGCGGTAACAGAGAATTCCAGTGTGGGCTAGCCATAACCATTAGATGTCACCTGACCAAACAAATACATCAGGGACATTCCAACCATTCTACAGTTGTCTAAGCCAAGTGTTTGTGATGTGATTGTGAAGTGGAAACTTGAAGGAACAACAGCTAAACCAACACCATCCAGGTCTCATACATTGGCTGACTAGACCATCAAGCATTGTCGAAGGTGACTGTACAAAATAAAAAATAAAAAATAAAATAAAAAAAAAGGAGCGAAAGAGAGAGTCAAAAAGAATGGACTGCAACGCTCGAGCAACTCCTCGTAAGACACACATTTCTGTAGCCAAAGCTAAGCAATACTGGACAGTGGGTGACCGAAAACCAGTGAAAACCAGTGACTGAGAGTCATGAATCACGCTATAACATGAGGTAATCTGGTGGAAGAGTTTGGGTGTAGTACACAGATGGAGAATGTTACCTGCCATCATATACATTGACAACAGTGAAGTATGGAGCAGGTGAGGTTACGATATGGAACTGTTTGTCATGGTTAGGGTGTGGTCCTCTTATCGGGCTTAAGAAAACGCTAACTGCGAAAGTATATGAACAGATTTGGCAGCAGAGTGTTCTGTGCATACTAGAGAAACAATCCAGAGACGATGATTGTTTGTATCAACCTGTCAATGCACTCTGTTTTAAAGCAGCATCTGTGAGGGAGTGGTTTATGGATAATAACATTCTGGAAATGGACTGACGTATCAAGAGTCGGATCTTTAGAATGAGTTAGAATGTCGAGTTCGCTCTAGATCCCAGCTGCTATTCGTCCACAAACATGTAGACACCTGACTGAAGGTGCCTCCAGCAGAATTCAAGCAGTCGTAAAGGCGAAGGGTGAAGGGTGAACACTGGTAGGTGTCTAGAATCGACAACTGAAAATTTATGATGCAAAGTGTGCAATCGTTAGAGTAGGTCGCCATAACGTCTGCCACATACAGGAAGGAGTGGAATAATTTGTTTGGTGGCTGAGTGTTCCTACAAATTAGAGCGTGAAAATCGCAGTTTTGCGTTGGTGATTACGTCAGTGAGCACGCCAACAGTTTGCAGAACTTTCATCACTTATTAATGGCATTTTATTACGCGCCATTAATAATGGAATTTCGATAATTTTTCAGTTCGCTGCTCGGCGTTCCAGATATTCGTGCCCCTGCAAAAGCTAATCGCGTAACGGATAATCGACAGAGAATTTATAACTTGCTAAAAATTTTCACCAGCATGGAATATGGTAAGCAAACATAGTTTTAAATTCTTCATATCTCCTAAAATTTTTTGCAGAGGTATTAATTTCATAAATATTATTGTAGATACACTGGTACAAATTAAAGCTTTGAAAGGCAAGGGTTATATTAGTCAAAACATGTAAAAGAGGAAGCTGTGTGTCTTATTTAATATTTTATATGTATGAGTATAAAAAAGATAAACTCTTAGTAGGTGTCATACGCTGAGGATATAATTGCATGTACTGTTTCTGACGTACCGCCTTAATATTTTCTTTGTTTATTCTGTAGGCATGGACATGATATCACGAAATATAAATAATCTGCACAAAAGTTGAAAGGAAAATATGTAAACCAACGCAGCTGCAATACACCAAGCATGTGATCTAGGAAAACTTTTCTTTTAGCTGGACGGAAAAGTGACAGTTGGGACATAAACACAGGAAAGAGGTGATACACTTAGGACATAAAATCGGTTTTTCGATATAGTTTTGAACAGAATAAACACCTTAACGAAAAGGGTAAGTAGGTACCAAATAAGGTAGTCAAGTGACGTGTCCAGGTAAACGAACAGTATCTGCGCCCTTGTTGTAGTAATAATTACTACATTGCAGGGCTGGACACCCTACAGAATCACTAGAGGCTCTTAGCATACTCTCCGCGTACCTAATCCGCAAGTAACTGCCAATATTATCCAACAGATAATTCATGGCATTGTATCTATAAGAAACATTGGCCGTAAACTAGTGTCATTTCTTGCATTTCGTTACTAAATGTTTTAACATTATTATTGGCCAGGTAATGTTATGTGGAATGACGAGACACATTTTACACTACGGGGAGCAGTGAATGCACAGAGCTGCTGAATTGTTACCACGTGTTGTCTACAAAGAGCCATTGAACTCGCTATACGTGACTATGTAACGTGGATTCACAAGCATATTTACTCTTGATCCATTCTTCTTTGAAGAGAATACACCTGGATGGCCTGACAGCTGCATCCTGATTTCTGTATGTTACCGAGACCTCCTTGTACAGCATGTGATTCCTGCTTTCGAAGAGCGCAACTGTGTGAAAACCACTGTTTTCATGCAAAATGGGGTAACACCTCATATCACTCGCCCAGTGAAAGATTTGCTTAATGCAACCTTCCACAGACGTGCTATCTCCACCGTGCATAGCCTGCAAGATCACAGGATCTGAATCCATCTGACTTTTGGATCTGGGAATACCTGAAATAACACATTTACCAGGGACGCATTTGTTCTCTACCTAATCTGAGGGCCGAGTTGCTCAGATTTGACTGGAACTGCTGCGAGAAACTGTTAATCAAGTAGTTTTACGGACGCAGCATCTCGTTGAGATCTCCGGTGTTCGTATGAAATAAACTGTGTAAGCAGCAGTTAATAATAAAATCAACACTATGCCTTTTTTACTTGTTTGACCTTTACTGTCCGTGTTCTCTGCCTACTCTACTACATATGTACATATTTCTATACGTCTTTCTTGTATCATAGCGACAGATTTGCACGTGGTGGCCCATATATATCGGTTCCGCATTAACTCATTAGCACAACTACCAAGCTTTGCTTCTATAATTACAGCTCACAGTGGACTTCCGTGAGTAGCTGCAATTTAATTATAACCACCCAGTACATTTTCTCTGCAAAAACATGGATATAGGTTTTTTAAAACTTTAATTTATAACAAAATTTGATACATTTTACCCAACTAATTATATTTACTACTGATTCAGTAGATCATCTGTTGATAAGGGGCAGTCGTCAAACAGCAGTGATAAAAATTTGTTCTAAAACTTTCATTATGTGGCAGCATCTTTAATAAACAAGAGAGCCGATTAATCATTTTTATGGTTGCATTACCTGCTCCTTTCTGTGCGAGAGTAAGTTTTCGAAATGTTCAAATGTGTGTGAATTCCTAAGGAACCAAACTGTTGAGGTCATCTGTCTCTAGAGTTACACACTACTTAAACTTGCTTATGCTAAGAGCAACACACGCGCACACACACACACACACACACCCATGCCAGAGGGAGGACTCGAACCTCCGGCGGGAGGGGCCGCGCAATCCATGATATGGCGCCTCAAACCGCGAGGTCACTTCGTACGGCAGTAAGTTTTCGTTTTGGATACTGGAGCCTATCTTTGTTCCTAGTGCTGTATTTGAAGGGGTTTATGGGACATCGATGCAAGTCATATTTAGACGAAAATGAGTCAAGTACTATGTTACGTAGTAGAAACTGCACTCTCTTGCAGGGCATAGTGATCTTCGTCTTTCTTTATACGAAAACACCACAAATGGCTTCACAAGTTCTACTGTGAAATGGTGTTTATGATACATATTCTGGAAAATTGAAATATGTCTGACTTGCACCATACTGCCATGAAACAATATATTACTGACTCTTAATAGTGCTCATGTATTGTTAATTCCAAGTAAAGTTGTTAAATCAAAGTGAAATTCGTGGAATTTTAATAACTATGGTATGGTGAATATATCAATATTTCTACCAATAATTTAATCTCCAACATTAATAATATCTCTTATTAGACTCAGTATTTTTATATACACTGCCATTCGGCTTTCCTGATTTTTCTGCGTAATCTTTCATAAAACTTAAATGAATAAAAATTGAGTTACAGCATTGTGCCACAAACCTCTTCATTTATGAATGCTACTATTATTTTGAAATTGTACATTCCTCTTCACAACGACTAAAACAGTAAACGTTTTTCACGCTGTTGTTAGCATGCCTAATTTTGTAAACAGTACATGAAATTCGAAGATAGACGGCATGTTTCGTATCTGCATGTGGCATGACCTCAGAAGGTTATTCTGTAGGAAATTAATCGATTTACAGGCAAAATAAGCTAATTCTTAATGCGTTAATCGACAGAATCAGCAATTTCACATAGAGCAAATGCTGCTGAACACAAGCATTTGAGACGATCCATAGTGTCAGATTCCATTCCATCTGTGATCAATATGAACAGATAGGAATTTCGAACAATTAGTTTTACATGTTCCTCCCACTTCCCGCCCTCCCCCAAACCCCTCTTCTGCTCTATTATTACTGATGATGAAATATACTGAAGCGGCAAAGAAACTGGTATAGGCATGCATTCTCAAATAATGAGATACGTAAACAGGCAGAATACGGCGCTGCGGTCGACAACGCCTATCTAGGCGTCTGGCGCAGTTGTTAGGTCGATTGCTGCTGTTACAATGGCAGGTTGTCAAGATTTAAGTGACTCTGGTGCTATAGTCGGCGCACGAGCGATGCGACACAACATCTCCGAGGTAGCGATGAAATGGGTTTTTCCCGTCCGATCATTTCACGGATGTACCGTAAATATCAGGAATCCAGTGAAACATCGAACCTCCGACATCGCTACGGCCGGAAGAAGATCCTGCAAAAACGGGATCAACGACGACTGAAGAGAATCTATCAACGTGAATGTGCAACCCTTCCGAAAATTGCTGCAGATTTCAATGCTGGGGCATCAACAAGTATCAGGGTGCGAATCATTCAAGGAAACTTCATCGATATGGGCTTTCAGAGCCGATGGCCCACTCGTGTATCTTTGATGACTGTACGACACAAAGCTTTACGCCTCCCCTGGGCCCGTCAATCCCGAAATTGCACTGTTGATGACTGGAAACATGTTGCCTGGCCGGACGAGTCTCGATTCAAACTGTATCGAGATGGCAGTACAGGAATGGAGACATGAATCCATGGACCCTTCATATCAACAGGGGACTGTCGAATCTGGTGGAGGCACTGTAATGGTGTGGGACGTGTGCAGTTGGTGTGAATGGGACCCGTGACACGTCTAGCTACGACTGGGACAGTTCATACGTACGTAAGCATCCTGTCTGATCACCAGCGTCTATTAACGTCCATTGTGCCTTCCGACGAACTTGGGAAATTCCAGCAGGACAATGCGACACTATACACGTCCAGAATTGTTACAGAGTGGCTAAAGGAACGCTCTTCTGAGTTTAAACACTCCTGATGGCCACCAAGCACCTCAGGCATGAACAGTATTGAGAATATCTGGGATGCCTTGCTACGTGCTGTTCAGAAGAGACGTCCATCTCCTCATACTCTTACGAATTTGTGGTCAGCTGCGCAGGTTTCATGGCAACGATTCCCTCCAGGACTATTTCATACATTAGTCGAGTCCATGCCACGTCGTGCTGCGGCACTTCTGCGTGCTCGCGGGGGTCTTACACGATATGTGCCAGTTTCTTTGGCTCTTCAGTGTATCTTGTCATGAATGTTTATTCTAAAGGATATAAGATTTACCGAGAATGATTGGTAATCATTTCTGTAGCAGCTAAAGGTGGTTCAACATGATTTTCGATAGTGTTCCTTACAATACTGTTGTCGACTGATTTCTCCTTTATTTCGTCTACCTTATGTTGCACCTCCGAAGCATTGCGGCGGCTGGGTGTGTAGACGCTGCAGTTTCTCAGCACGCAAGGTATTCTGCGCAGTAGCCTCGCCTGGCCAGCCCGATGCGATGCGATATTAATGCCCGGCTGTGGGCTGCGTGCCCAATTGGGCGGCTGCGCGTTTGCTCGCTCCTAATGGCGGACACGCCGGCCTGGCCTGCTCTGCGCCTGCACGGCTCGGCTCAGCTGCGCCCGGGGAAGCCGCTGCGCGGGCTGCCTACCTCCGCCCCTGAATATCTGCGATGCGGAGCGAGAAAACTTTTCCAACAGGCACACAGAAGGTGCTGGTACTACTAACACTTTATTTCTGCCGCTTTGCAGCAAGTCGCGCAAGAACCAGTGTCTGTACGACCTGGACGTAGAACTCAGGTATCTGAGCATAGATCTTCCGCATACCTGCCAGTTCTGGTCCACTGGATCGACTGTCGTAATGCAGTTAACAACAAGTTTCAGTGTCCTGCTTAAGGATTACTTCAGTATATCTAGTTACTAACGTTGATCGTTGGCCACCTTCTATTCGTCTCAACGATTCTACCAACTCGACCTGATTAATTTCACCTCCTGATTGAACCGATGACACTTCTCCATCAATCTACGTGGCATGCAAAGTAAAACTGGCGTACCTGTGGTGGAAGATGTAAGTTGGGTTGCCTATCTTAAAGAGCGTGAAATATTGCGAGGCTGGTTATATTATCCCTCTCTTGTATGTCCACATATTTACACACATGCTCTGCGTACCCGTGTCAAGTGCACACAGGAGGCTACTTATCACCAGTCTCCTTATTAGGATTTTATCCCACTCCAGGCGCATTCGACTGCTTAAATGCCTGTGAGCGCTCTACAGTTAATATAATCTTGTTTCTACAGTCCCAAGGGGGTCGATACGTTAGGGGCTGAAGAACACATCTAGGTATTTCACTCACACTCAGTTCTCCATATGTCAGAGTCTCAGATTGGTCCCAAACGTTGTATGTCGACAGTGTAGCAACCAAAACACTGATTTAGTTCCTACTGTGTGCTGTCGTTCATCAGAGCAGGCGTAAACGTTAATTAAAAGTAACACCAGAACTACGGAGCACAGGAAAGGCGTATCTGTGAATAGGAGGAAGTTGGTAGAGCGTTAACTCGTCCTACCAATGGTCCTGGGTTCATACCCCAATGAAGGCAATTTTTTTTACTGTATTATGCGTGCAAGTGTTATATTGGACTATTAATACTTCGGCACTGGTGACGCAACTGTTTCTTTATTTAGCTGTTCGTCACTAGTGGTGTCTCTCCTGCCGCTCATGTCCGGCAGAACACTACAACTATCTGTACAAATAAATGTACTCTATAGGTTTGCTACTTTCAACTAACGAAGTGAAAGCAGACTTACAAAAGAAAACTGCTACAAACTCCGAAAACTCCATTTACATGTCAGGAAAATGTTCTCCCATATAACAGTTTTCTCTCATAAATAGTTAAATTAGATTACCATCAGTGGGGTTTGAATGTGGGGCCTTTGGTACGACTACCTCACGCTCTACCAACTCACCCACGCGACATTTACAAAACTACCACTCACAGATACGCCTTTTTCGTGCTCTGTAGTTTTGGTGTTACTCTTAATTACCATTTACACATGTTCTATCGGGCGACAGCGCATAGCACGAACGAAAAGGGTGTTTTGGTTTATACTCTATCTACAATCAACGTCTGGTACAATTTGGGTGTCTGACATGTGGAGGTTTGGGTGTCAGTATTGCTTGTTGAAACTTTATAAATAGGCTTTCGCGGGATAGTTGGCATCTGTATTCAATTGTCTGCCAACTCTTGTTTCACAGCCTTTCCGTGAAGCCCCCACGTTCGCCATACAATTGCCCTTCCTTGAACACTTTCAGTGTGCTGTCAGTCTCATTTGTATCCGACCAATGACTCGAAGTCCGCTACCTGCTTTACCTACGAGTGAGCCCATGTCAACATTCCATTGCATATTCATAGAAATTAAAAAAAATGGTTCAAATGGCTCCGAGCACTATGGGACTCAACATCTTAGGTCATAAGTCCCCTAGAACTTAGAACTACTTAAACCTAACTAACCTAAGGACATCACACACATCCATGCCCGAGGCAGGATTCGAACCTGCGACCGTAGCAGTCCCACGGTTCCGGACTGCAGCGCCAGAACCGCACGGCCACCGCGGTCGGCATTCATAGAAATTGTTTTACCCCTGTACGAGTTGGTGATTGCAACTATGAGTAACTGACATTATAATCACGGATATATAATTATCTGTGTTTTATGAAGTGCATAATTTTATATTTCTGTACATTCAAAGCTAGTTGCCAATCCTTAACTCAATTTGAAACCGTATGATGATTTAACGGTATTTGTGAAGCTTTCTTCAGATAGTGCTTCGTTATACTAGTGGAAAACAACAAACACTCACGCACTAATTGTAGAGAAAACAACCTGAGCTTCTCTTCTTCGAATCTCCTCCTCATATTTCACAACTATTCAATCTACCTAAGGTTTTTTAATTTTTCTATTTTGAGTCAGGAATCTTCTGACTGTTTCGATGAGACCTAACACGAGTTCCTGCACAGTGGCAACCCCGTCACCTCGGAGTTGTAATTGCACCCTACGTGCTCAAAAATGGCTCTGAGCACTATGGGACTTAACATCTATGGTCATCAGTCCCCTAGAACTTAGAACTACTTAAACCTAACTAACCTAAGTACAGCACACAACACCCAGCCATCACGAGGCAGAGAAAATCCCTGACCCCGCCGGGAATCGAACCCGGGAACCCGGGCGTGGGAAGCGAGAACGCTACCGCACGACCACGAGATGCGGGCGCACCCTACGTGCTCATTTAATTTCATTCATTTGTTGGATGTATTCCAGTCTGTAGCTTTCTTTAGATATTTTAGCCTCCACGGCTCCCTCTATTGCCCTGGAGGTATTCATTGATGTCTTGATACATGTCGTGTCATCCTGTCCTTTCTTCTTGTCAGTGTTTCCAAATGTTCCTTTCTTAGTCGATTCTAAGGAGAACATCCTCAGTCCTTTATTTTTATTATTTTTATTATTTACACGTCACGTTCCGTAGGACCAAATTGAGGAGTAAATCTCCAAGGTCATGGAATGTGTCAGTACATGAAATTACAACATAAAAGTAATAACAGATAAAAATAAATGTTCATGAACCTGAAAAAAGTCAGTCCATAAGTTTAAGTAAACGCTATCAGCAACACAATAAGAATCAGCTTAATTTTTCAAGGAACTCCTCGACAAAATAGAAGGAGTGACCAATGAGGAAACTCATCAGTTTGAAAGCGCGTGGATTACTGCTAAGGTTTTTGAATTCGAGTGGCAGCTTATTGAACATGGATGCAGCAGTATACTGCACACCTTTTTGCACTAGAGTTAAGGAAGTCCGATCCAACTGCAGGTTTGATTTCTGCCGAATATTAATCGAATGAAAGCTGCTTATTCTTGGGAATAAACTAATATTGATAACAAGAAACGGCAATATGGAATATACGTATTGAGAGGCCAATGTCAAAATACCCAGACTCGTGAACAGAAGTCGACAAGAGGTTCGTGAACTCACACCACTTAGTGCCCGAACTGCCCATTTCTGAGCCAAAAATATCCTTGTAGAATGGGAAGAGTTACCCCAAAATATAATACCATACGACATAAGCGAATGAAAATAAGAAAGTAGACTAATTTTCGTGTCGAAGTATCACTCACTTCCGATACCGTTCGAATAGTAAAAATGGCAGTATTAAGTCTTTGAACAAGGTCCTGAACGTGGGCTTTCCACGACAGCTTACTGTCTATCTGAACACCTAGAAATTAGAGTTGTTCAGTTTCGCTAAACATATGCCCGTTCTATTAAATTAAAACGTCAGGTTTTGTTGAATTGTGTGTTAGAAACTGTAAAAACAGAGTCTTACTGTGATTTAACGTTAGTTTATTTTCTACAAGCCATGAACTGAGGTCATGTACTGCAATGCGGCTTTTCGCGGATGATGCTGTAATACACTCCTGGAAATTGAAATAAGAACACCGTGAATTCATTGTCCCAGGAAGGGGAAACTTTATTGACACATTCCTGGGGTCAGATACATCACATGATCACACCGACAGAACCACAGGCACATAGACACAGGCAACAGAGCATGCACAATGTCGGCACTAGTACAGTGTATATCCACCTTTCGCAGCAATGCAGGCTGCTATTCTCCCATGGAGACGATCGTAGAGATGCTGGATGTAGTCCTGTGGAACGGCTTGCCATGCCATTTCCACCTGGCGCCTCAGTTGGACCAGCGTTCGTGCTGGACGTGCAGACCGCGTGAGACGACGCTTCATCCAGTCCCAAACATGCTCAATGGGGGACAGATCCGGAGATCTTGCTGGCCAGGGTAGTTGACTTACACCTTCTAGAGCACGTTGGGTGGCACGGGATACATGCGGACGTGCATTGTCCTGTTGGAACAGCAAGTTCCCTTGCCGGTCTAGGAATGGTAGAACGATGGGTTCGATGACGGTTTGGATGTACCGTGCACTATTCAGTGTCCCCTCGACGATCACCAGTGGTGTACGGCCAGTGTAGGAGATCGCTCCCCACACCATGATGCCGGGTGTTGGCCCTGTGTGCCTCGGTCGTATGCAGTCCTGATTGTGGCGCTCACCTGCACGGCGCCAAACACGCATACGACCATCATTGGCACCAAGGCAGAAGCGACTCTCATCGCTGAAGACGACACGTCTCCATTCGTCCCTCCATTCACGTCTGTCGCGACACCACTGGAGGTGGGCTGCACGATGTTGGGGCGTGAGCGGAAGACGGCCTAACGGTGTGCGGGACCGTAGCCCAGCTTCATGGAGACGGCTGCGAATGGTCCTCGCCGATACCCCAGGAGCAACAGTGTCCCTAATTTGCTGGGAAGTGGCGGTGCGGTCCCCTACGGCACTGCGTAGGATCCTACGGTCTTGGCGTGCATCCGTGCGTCGCTGCGGTCCGGTCCCAGGTCGACGGGCACGTGCACCTTCCGCCGACCACTGGCGACAACATCGATGTACTGTGGAGACCTCACGCCCCACGTGTTGAGCAATTCGGCGGTACGTCCACCCGGCCTCCCGCATGCCCACTATACGCCCTCGCTCAAAGTCCGTCAACTGCACATACGGTTCACGTCCACGCTGTCGCGGCATGCTACCAGTGTTAAAGACTGCGATGGAGCTCCGTATGCCACGGCAAACTGGCAGACACTGACGGCGGCGGTGCACAAATGCTGCGCAGCTAGCGCCATTCGACGGCCAACACCGCGGTTCCTGGTGTGTCCGCTGTGCCGTGCGTGTGATCATTGCTTGTACAGCCCTCTCGCAGTGTCCGGAGCAAGTATGGTGGGTGTGACACACCGGTGTCAATGTGTTCTTTTTTCCATTTCCAGGAGTGTATACAGAGAAGTTGCAGCATTAGAAAATTGTAGCGAAATGCAGGATGATCTGCAGCGGATAGGCACTTGGTGCAGGGAGTGGCAACTGACCCTTAACATAGACAAATGTAATGTATTGCGAATACATAGAAAGAAGGATCCTTTATTGTATGATTATATGACAGCAGAACAAACACTGGTAGCAGTTACTTCTGTAAAATATCTGGGAGTATGCGTGCGGAACGATTTGAAGTGGAATGATAATATAAAATTAATTGTTGGTAAGGCGGGTACCAGGTTGAGATTCATTGGGAGAGTCCTTAGAAAATTTAGTCCATCAACAAAGGAGGTGGCTTACAAAACACTCGTTCGACCTATAATTGAGTATTGCGCATCAGTGTGGGATCCGTACCAGATCGGGTTGACGGAGGAGATAGAGAAGATCCAAAGAAGAGCGGCGCGTTTCGTCACAGGGTTATTTGGTAACCGTGATAGCGTTACGGAGATGTTTAACAAACTCAAGTGGCAGACTCTGCAAGAGAGGCGCTCTGCATCGCGGTGTAGCTTGCTCGCCAGGTTTCAAGGGGGTGCGTTTCTGGATGAGGTATCGAATATATTGCTTCCCCCTACTTATACCTCCCGAGGAGATCACAAATGTAAAATTGGAGAGATTAGTGCACGCACGGAGGCTTTCAGACAGTCGTTCTTCCCGCGAACCATACGCGACTGGAACAGGAAAGGGAGGTAATGACAGTGGCACGTAAAGTGCCCTCCGCCACACACCGTTGGGTGGCTTGCGGAGTATAAATGTAGATGTAGATGTAGAAGACTACTTGAAACCGAGTCAATGTTGCACACAACATCCTTTACTACCAAGCTAGTGTCATCAGCAAACAGAAATATTCTAGAGTTACCCGTAATATTAGAGGGCATATCATTTATATAAATACGGAACAGGAGTGGCCCCAGTACTGTTACCTGGGGCACTCCCCACTTGACAGTACCCCACTCAGATACCACATCACAGCCGTTATCAACATTGTGAATAACGACCTTTTGCTGCCTGTTGCTAAAGTAAGAGGTGAACCAATTGTGAGCTACTCCCCGTATTCCGTAATGGTCCAACTTCTGGAGCAATATTTTGTGATCAACACAATCAAATGCCTTAGTTAAATCAAAACATACGCCAATCGTTCGAATCTTTTTGTTTAGCCCATCCAGTACCTCTCAGAGAAAAGAGAATATAGCATTTTCAGTTGTTAAACGACTTCTAAAGCCGAACTGTACATTTTATGGAAAATCGTAAGATATAAAATGATCAATTATCCTTACATACACAGCCTTTTCAATAACTTTTGCAAACACTGACGGCATAGAAACAGGTCTAAAATTATCTACATTATCCCTTTCTCCCATTTTATAAAGCGGCTTTACTACTGAGTACTTTAATCGCTGAGGAAACTGACCATTCCTAAAGGAAAAATCACAAATATGGCTAAATACAGGTCTAACATTTGGAGCACAGTACTTTAATATTCTGCTAGACACTCCATCATAATCATGAGAGTCATTATTCTTCAGTGATTTAATTATTGCCGGCCGGTGTGGCCGTTTCGTTCTAGGCGCTTCAGTCTGGAACTGCGTGACCACTACGGTCGCAGGTTCGAACCCTGCCTCGGGCATGTATGTGTGTGATGTTAGTTAGGTTTAAGTAGTTCTAAGTTCTAGGGGACTGATGACCTCAGAAGTTAAGTCCTATAGCGCTCAGAGCCATTTAATTATTGAGTGAATCTCCCTCTTGTCTCTATCACAGAGGAGTATTTCGTGCTTTTGTTCACTGCCAGGTCTCTGCAGACACACTGTTCGAAGTGTTTAACCCGTGTTTCATAGCCTCGCTCAACAACTCACCGTCCTTTTGTTCACTGCCAGGTCTCCGTAGGCATTTTGAAATCGCCTATGAATATCTGCGGTGCTCTGGTTTTCCGCCAAAAGAAACTCATTGACGGCTCTGCTTGGAACGCACGTCGGTTACAGACGCCATTTTGAAGGCTACGTAGCGCCCCGCCACCTATCGGAACTTTATGAAACTATAGTGGCTGAAGCGGGGATATTCCGCGATGTCTCGCAACAAATTCGGCACTTTTTCATTCGAAATTGGCGGAAAAAAAGTGTTGCATCATGTATTGAACGCCACGCATATAAGACGTCATTCAACGGTCGAAGGAAGGCAATGGTAGTCCTTCCTCGGTATAGCCTAACAAAGAATCACTGCGGAATTCTCGCGACGTCGTCAGAATAGGTACGTTTCTTTGCTGTTCCGTGTTAATGAAAGGCGTGGCTTTGAGCGAGTGAAGAAGCTGGTTATCACTTGGGAGTAGTGGCGCGCCACACTGCAGCCTGCGGGGGAGGGCACAGGTCGGCGTTCGTGTTTCCGATATCGGCAATGCGTGGCGCGCCTGAAGGAGGGGTGCGTGGTCGCACGGCGCCTGCGTCGTAAACACAGCGCCGATGCCGGCCCCAGCAACCGGATATAACACTCGTGCCCAGGGCCGCCTTCTGCCTCGGTAATGCCAGTCTCGTCATCGCGTGAAAGGAGGGTGATGTACATGCAGACGTATTTACGGAAGCTGATGAAGTTGGTGAAAGGAGGAAATATAAAAATACAGCAAATGAAGCACGCGGAAGGGAATACAAATGTCAAAAAACCAATTGCAAGAAGTAGAAAGGGCAAAGACAGCTACCGTCTGTGGGAAGATTATATAAATGTTTGAAGAAAAGAGAAGCCGGTCTGTGAATATCAAGAGCTCATATGACAAGCCAGTACTAAGCAACGACAGCAAAACTGAAACGTGGAAGGAAGATGTAGAGGGAGCTCTACAAGGGAAATGAACTTACAGGCAATATATAAAGGGAGGAGGGAGAGATGAAAATGTTGTGTGAGATATGGTACTGCGAGGCCATCTGTTGCCATATCTTCGAAGTATACAATCCCCATCGAGCGAGGTGGCCAATGGTTAACTCACTGGACTTGTGTTCGGAAGGACGACGCTTCAAACCCGCGTCCGACCATCCTGATTTACCTTTTCCGTGATGGTTCCTTCTTCGAAAGGACACAGCCGACTTCCTTCTTCATCCTTCCCTAATCTGAAGGGACTGATGACCTCGTTGTTTGGTCCCCTCCTCTCAAATCAGCCAATCAACGAACCTACATAATCCACAGAAAAGTCACTTAATCCAGGCGTTGATCGCTCCGGTTATGCATGCGTCGATGTATCTGATTCTCTATATGTGGAATGCATAGGGGCTTGAAGATGGCATTAATTAGATGCCGAAACTGAGCGTGTAAATAAGAGAACAACTTCTGAAAACATACGGCTCTTTGGTGATTTTTTTTCGTAAATATCTGTCCCGTATCCGAGATAAATCAACAAATTAGTTTAGTAAGTCATGATTGTAAAACTGACAGGAATTAGTTACAGAAGACTGGAAAGTTTGGTAAAGATCGATCTCATGGGGGATCAGTTTGTGTTCCGGAGAAATGTAGGAACTCATGAAACACTATTTGTCTTAGGATATCTTAGAAGATAGATTAAGAAAGGTAAACCCCATGTAGATTCTATACACGGTCGTTAACCTAACTGATGTTACAGGGGCGTCTTTCCGATTGTTGTGTGTGCCTGTCATACGTCATAATGTCTGGTGGTCTCGTAAGAGACCGCATACTTCGAAACCAAGAGGTCGTGTGACGGAATCCTGTTCAGAACGCGAAAATTTTTAGTCTGCCTTTAATTTAACCTTCATGGCTCAACGATGTCAGGAGTCGTCATGAAAGACATGTGGTTCGGATTCCAGGTTGAACTGTAGGTCCCTTATCCCCTGTTGCATAACCGGGGTAGGTTACGGACACGCAAGTGGCCACAACAGCGCCCGGTTGAAAGACTTGCACCAAGCCATAGAGCCACACGAATTTATTATTCTTTTCATTATTGTACGTGATAATATGTCACGTTAATGTGATGTGCAATGTAGAGAGACGCCTTTTGATTTTAGTTCCAGTGAAAATACTACAAATATGTTTACACAGGACTGTATCTTTGTGAATTGTTTCAGCAGAAGTGGGCCACCACTTGCATGGTGTCGGCAGTACAACCGCACAGTGAACTCCGTTGTTCAGCTGATGTACACTGCTAACAAAATTTGGAATATTATCATAAAACGTAGCATACGATGCTAGAGGTCTGACTGACCTAGGTACTTCGTGCCTTATTGAGTTAGAGCTCATGTACTAGACGGTGTTTACTACTGGCGTGCTTCATGGCCGTTTCACAGCCACGTAAACATACCGCTGTCACAGTGGCACACTGCGAGCAATTCTGTATCAACAACAGCTTCATTCAGTTTCTGTTCAGCACTGCTACAACATGCCCGTAGAGACATACCACACTATGATAAGAGTCAGGACAATGGCTCTACTTTCAGCAGGTCATACAAAGTAAGATGTTGCCGATCAACTACATTTCACTCAAAGTGGTGCCCCTAAGGTGTAGAGAAAGTACAGAGAGGCGGGAAATGTGAACAATAGACCTCTCAGCGGTCGTCCTCGTATGACAACATCAATGCAGTATTGTTTCCCCAAACTGTCGACTCGCCCAACATTAGCTGCCAGAAATATTGGAAATGACTGTTCCCGGGAAACAGGGATTCGTATCACAGACCAAACAGTGCTAGAAAACTGCATCCGGATGTTCTTCATTCAAGAGGACTAATGAGAAGTCGAAGGACCTGGGTTCTTGCACATCAACATTAGACCATTCCAGAATGGAGTAATGTGACGTTTGCTGACGAGACTAGGATTGGTCTGCGACCGGACACTTGCCGTGTTTGGATTTGGAGAAGCGCTGGACGACACCAGAAACGTCGGTATGTTCAAGAAATCCATCAGTTTGCAGGTGGAAGTGTAATGTTCTGGGCGGTAAGAACGATGGGACGGCGGACCCTTCTGATTCCAACCTACTGGAATTTGATTGGTCCCCGTTACCTCCAACTCTGTGACCACTTCACCCTAGTCAATGACAATGCAAGATCCCACCGTACTCTAGAAGCGTCTCGGTATCTTCAAAGATGCAACATTAACCGAATGCGTTGGCCATCACATTCCCCAGACATGAATGCAACTGAGGATGTATAGGACCTGTTGGAGGTGGTCATTGCACAGCGTCCGAGTCTACCTGACAATCTTCAGGATCTCACCGAATCTGCAATTGAGACGTGGGGTCTCGTACCCCAAGATAAGCTTGATCGTTTCATCCAGAGCACTCCTCGCAGAGTGGAAGAACTCATCGGTGTGCGGGGCAGACATACTCGCTATTAAAGAGTGATAATCACCTTCATGAGAAAGATTTTCACCGTTTCTGTTTTCAAGATGCACAGTTAGGAGAGAGCCAGTTTTTTTTTGTAACGATATTATTATTATTATTATGTGCGATTGGACCCATACGGATCACGCAAAGCTTTTCCGATTCAATTTTTTAATTCTCCAAACTTCTCTCATTCTTTCCCCATGAATTCTCTTTCTTTCCTCTGTCCATTTTGTCCCCTGTCTCTTGCAAACTTCATTCTCGGGTTGTACTTTCCAACTATTGATTTTTTGCCTGTATACATTTCTGTTTATAACTTCTGAAGAATTTATTTGTGCATTTGCTAGATCTGTTTTGGTTTCTTGTATCCAGGGTATGGTTTTCAATTTTTCAATGTATATTAAAATTTTGTGGGAGAGTCTGGGTGTTGGGAGTCTGTGGATATGACCGTAAAATTTTAGTCTTCTTTTCCGGATGTCTGCGGCGAGGTTAGATAATTTTTCTGTAGTTTTCCGAGACTGTAACCTGTATCCATCTTCCGTTCTTTTTGGGCCAAGAATCTTTCTGATAATTTTGCGTTCCTCTTTCAGGATGCCTTCCAGGTCGCCTTTTCTATGGAGTGTGAGTGTTTCGCTGGCATATAGTGCTTCGGGCGTGATTACTGTATTGTAGTGTCGTATTTTTGAGTGAATGGAGAGACACTTTTTATTGTAGATGTTGTGGGTTTTCCAGTATGCTCTTTTCAGTTTTTGCAGTCGAACTTTTTGTGCAGTTTTCTCTCCCCCTGTGGGTTCTAGGACCTCGCCTAAGTATTTAAAGAATGGAACTCTCTCAATTTGTCCATATTTTGTAGTCAGTTTTTGAGTTTCAAATTTTGAGCAGATGAATTTGGTTTTTTGGAAGGAAATTTGTAGCCCAACTTTTTCGGCGCATTCTTTGACAATGTCTATCTGTTTAATTGCTGTGGTCTCGTTTTCTGCTAGAATGGCCACGTCATCTGCAAATGCCAAGCATGAAATTTTAATACCATCTTTAGATCTTCCTAGTTGTATAGGCTTCCAGTAATTTTGATTCTTCAGTTATTTTTCCCATTCTCGGATGACTTTGTCTAAGACAAGGTTGAAGAGGAGTGGAGACAAGCCGTCACCTTGTCTGACGCCGGTTTTGATCAGGAAGGGCTCTGATATTTCACCCAGGAATTTTATCTTAGAAGTTGTGTTTGTGAGCGTTTCTTTGATAAGGTTTAGGGTTTTCGGATCGAGTCCTAGCTCGTCAAGGATAATAAAGAGAGATTGCCTATCGATTGAATCATAAGCCTTTGCGAAATCAACAAAGGAACAAATGATCGGACTGTTTCTGACTGCTTTGTATTCTAGTGTTGTCTTCAAATTGAAAATTTGTTCTGCACAGGATCGGTGAGGGCGAAAGCCAGCTTGGTATTCACCAATACTGTGTTCGAGTTGTTCTTGTGTTCGTTGAAGAAGACAAGCTGAGAGGATTTTATAAGTGACTTGGAGAAGGGAGATTCCTCGATAGTTGTTTATATCTGCCATGTCCCCCCTTTTTTGCAGTGGATGAATTAGGGCGCATTTCCAATCTTCTGGTAGTTTTTCTGTCTGCCAAATGTCTGTGATGATTTGAGTGAGTTCTTTGAGGGAATTTGGTCCAAGATTTTTAAGTAGTTCTGCAGTGATATTATCTTCTCCGGATGCCTTGTTGTTTTTCAGTCTATGAATATGTCTTTGGATCTCCTCTAGTGTAGGTGGTGGGGATTCTGGATTTGTGTAGATAGCAGTTTCTTGAGGGAATCTTGAAGAAGGTTCAGGGCAATTGAGGAGTCCGGAAAAGTATCTTGCCAGCTCCTCACAATTTTCCCGATTTGTGAGCGCTAGTTTTCCATCTGGTTTTCTGAAACATAGATTTCGTGAGCCGTATCCATTGATTCTCCCAGCAAAGGTCTTATAGAAGTCTCGTACATTATAGTTACGGAAATTTTCTTCAATAGACTCACACTGTTCCTTGAGGTACTTCCTCTTGACTTGTCTGATTGTTTTTGCCACTTGTCTTCTGGTGTTGTGGAAGTGATCTAGATTTTCTGGGGATTTTTTACTGTTATACTTCAGAAAGGCTTTCTTTCTTTCTTCCAGCGCTTTTTCACATCCAGAGTCCCACCAGGGGTGTTTTGTGTTCTTTTTCAATGGGATCAGTTCTTTTGCCTTTTTTGTAATTTTTGTTCGAAATTTTTCCCAAGAGTCAGCTGGTTCCTTTTCCCACTCCTCCTTCAGATTGGTTTCTTTGATTGTTCGTGTGTCAAATTTTATCATGTGTGTTTTCTTCGGATATAATTTTTTTGGGGTGAATTTCACTTTAATGCGTGTTAAGTAGTGGTCTGAGTCAATGTTCGCCCCTCTGCGGACTTGGACATCATGGATCTCTTTCTGTACGAAATAGGAGATGGCAATGTGGTCAATCTGATATTCGCCGATCTCTTGTATGGGGGACCTCCAGGTCTTTTGTTTTCTAGGTTTTTTTCTCAAAGATGTAGACATTATTTTTAGATTATTTTGTTGGCATAGTTCAATAAATCTCAGTCCGTTTCTGTTGGTGAATCTGTGTGCTGGATATTTTCCTACAGTTTTTTGGTGTTCTTTCTCTCTGCCAATTTGTGCATTGAAATCTCCCATTAAGATATTTTATAACTAACCAAAATCATTCTTATTTTATGAAGGAATTATATTTACTTTGTTAGTAATGTACTGAACAAACCTCGATGGGTGCACTATAAGAAGTCATTGTAGTAAACTCTATAATACTCCAAACTTTTGTTGAAGCGTGTTTTTCTGTAGTACTTCTACAGACATACAGTTTTGTTTCCATCGATGCCATGCGTGCTTCTTATTTTCCGGAAGTTATATGGAGATTAGCGTATGAGCTTGCGTATCTTCTTTACGTATAAGATTAGTATCTTCTTTCATGCAAGACAACATACAGTTCCGTGGTGCAACATATTCATCATAATAATTTGACATATCTATCCACATTTGTTGCCATATTGACCGGAAACTAGCTTACTTTAAGTCTGCCAGCAAGGCTAAGTGTATCACGCCGCACTAGTGGACGTCTATCCACCGCCGATACCACAAGAGAATGTTCCCTGTTGCGAAAACTGAACGGGATCAACTTAGCCTCAAGAGGGCAAGCGAGGAAATACTCTGATAAGCCAAAACATTATGACCACTGCCCACCGAGACGTTGGATGCCGCGTGGTGGAAAAAATTGGAAATTTGTGGTAAGGACTATGGGACCAAACTGCTGAGGTCATCGGTCCCTAGGCTTACGCACTACTTCATCTAATTTAAACTAACTTAACACACAGTCATGCCCGACGGAGGACTCGACCTGTGACGGGGGGGGGGGGGGGGGGGGGGATCCGCGTGAACCGTTACAAGACGCCCCGGAGCGTACGGCTACCCCGCGTGGTGGCTTCGCGGGCACGTGACACGGTAACAAAAGTAAGCAAGCGGAGCATACACGGACCAGGGATCACCCCAGCAAAGATATGGGCTGAAAATGGGAAAACCATTGAGATAAGCGACTTTCACAAAGAGTAGACTATTATTACGCAGAGCCTATGAACGAGTCTCGAAAAAGACGAGTCTGGTCGAATGTTCGCGTCTACTATCGTGAGCATCAACGGAAAGAGGTAGAAGGACAGTGAAACTACCACTAGGCAATAAATGGGTGGACGCCCACGACTCTTCAGAAAACGTGGCGTTCAGGGCTTTTCTGCTCTGTACAGTAGGATAGATGGTGTTCTGACACCTCTGCCGGAAAAGCATAATGCTGGTGGACATACAGGTGTAACGGGGCACACCGTTCATCGTTAAACATGGAGCTCCGCAGCAGACCACCACTACGTGTTCACATGTTGACTCAACGATATCGTCAATTACGACTGCAGTGGAAACGGGACCATCTGGATTCGACCGACGATCGATGGAAAAGTATCGGCTCTTCGGGTGAATCACATTTTTGCTGCACCAGGTGGCTGGTCGAAATGCCGTCATGGAGATTGACGGCGGCTCGAAACGTGCAGCGCGCACGGACGCAGGCTGGTGGGGGGAGGGTCAGGCTATGGGAGACATTCTTCTGCGCTTGCGTGGGATCTGTGGTAGTAATCGAAGACACGCCTACAGCTACAAATCATCTGCATACCATTATGCTTGATGGCATCCCCGACGGCGATCTCATCTTGTCCGTGTCTCGGAGCCAGAACCGTGCTACTTTCGTTTGAGGAGCATTATAGTGAACTCACGTTCATCTCTCGTCAACCAAATTCGCCTGCTGTAAAAGGAATGGAACCCATTACGGTCGCTGTCGGCCGGCAGCACAGCGTACACAAACCAGCGATCCGTTATTTACGCGAACAACTGGACACGTGTGTAGACATATAATGCCACCCACCTTCACAAACCTACTAACAAACTGTTGGATCCCTGATACGCAGAATCAGTGAAATATTTCGTTCCAAAGATGGACAAGCAAGCTGTTAAACAGGTGGTCATAATGTTTTGGCTCATGACTGTATTTTAAGGAGACATTAATGGCCGGGAAGTAGATCCCTAAGTACATTATATCAATTAGTGCCTTTGGTTGACCAGATAACGGAGGCTGGTCTTCACGGCAATTGTATATGGGATCGCAACGCCACATAATCTACATGTGTACAATTTAATTCAGATCTATCCAAGGAATGGAAAGCCTAATATCAAAACTCACCTACCAACATCATAAACGTGGGAAGGACGAAACTTAACTGTTCTTGGCGAACAGGTTTGAGTCCTGCCTCGGGCATGGATGTGTGTGATGTCCTTAGGTTAGTTAGGTTTAAGTAGTTCTAAGCCTAGGGGACTGATGACCTCAGATGTTTAGTCCCATAGTGCTTAGAGCCATTTGAACCGTCTTCCACTGCTAGAGAAAGATAGGAAAAATTTATGATTAGTCTCACACGGGAGATGGATTAACAGGTTAATTCGTTTTTTAGATAGGCTGAGAAACAGGAACTAAGGAAGTGACGACTTACAGTGAACGTACTACAAACGACCGGCAACTTCACCCATGCAAGGCGGCAGGGAAAAACTTCATGCACCTGAAGACATTCAGCGCTACTTGCATTACTCAAATCCAGAACAGATGATGCAATTTGGGTTGCCCATCTTAAGGTGCATGAAGTGTTTCCCGTGCCAGATTTATTTTGCCAGTCTCGTATGTGATCTAATTAAAGAAGAGGTTTTTCTTATAAAAATGATGAACTATGTCTTATTCATGCACGGAATTTTTGTAGTTCGTCGCACCAAAATTTAAAACTTTAATAATCGTAATGTTACTTCGTAATCCCAAAATTTTTGTTTAATTTTCAGTGAATATTTTAGACTACAAATAAAAGTTGCTGTACAGTACTGATGGCTACCAAACTGAGAAGGAAGAAAAAAACCTTGGGCGACTTAGGCAGCGAATTCAGTGACAGAGCATATCTTTAGTTATCCCTCACATTTCACTACGTTGACCGGGTATGTGTGTGGGCATCTGTGTGTTTGTGCCGCTGTGTCGTTCTCTGCCAAGGGCGTCATTGAATGAGGCATGGAGGGGCATAACACTACGACGGATGTGACGGGAAAGAAATTAGGTCAAATGGACTTTACTTTTATTCTGAAAATAAGTGACCTAATTTTTCTGTTATGTGTATATATTATCGTTAAAAATACTTGACGTTTTGTTGCCAGCATGAGGGTTATTATCTCTGAATACTTATACCACAAATTTTGTCATCAGCATCATCATCGTTTTCTTCCAGTTTCCCAGGCGTGGTTTACAAGCGCTGCCCACCTCTGCCTGACCACGTACCGCTCTCCACTCAGGGCTGTACTCCATCTGACTCCTCTTGGTCTATCCTCCCTCACGTACGCCAGCCATCTCTTCCTAGATCTTTTAAAAATGGCATCTTCGTGCAGCCATTGTTTTGCTATCCTATCAACTTTCATTCGTTTGATATGGTCAAACCATTTCAAAGGGTTCATTGTCAATTTATCTTGCAAGGATGCATACACTCCAGTTTCTTCTTTTATTTTTTCATCTCTTATCCTATGCTTCCTGACCCTCTGGACCACAGTTCATATGAAATTCATTTCTGGGGCTTGCAGTTCGTTGTCGATCTGTTTCACTATCGTCTCCGTTTCTAGAACATACGTTATTACGGGGATAAAGTATGACTGTCTTAAGGGGACATGTAAGTTCCAGAGTAGATTCCAGATTAGATTGATGGTAGAGCTCAACTGATTTTTATGTACGGTTACTGGTCTCATGTTGTATCCTGTTATCACTTAAAATGAAGTACTTGTGAGGTGTCAGTTTAGCAGTTTATCATACCCTCAAGGTGCGCTGATCCAATCCCCGGTGACCTACGGGGAGGGGAAGCTGCCCATAAGATCATGCAAATTTATTAAATGTCTTATTAAATGAAAAAGGGCTGGCCCAATTTAGCATAAAAGTATCGTACAACACCTCACGCCGATACCTAATGTAACTACAAAAGAAATCTCACGATTAGTATAAAAATTTGGATTATTGCCATAAGACACCAAACAAAATGATTTACCCACTGAAAAATAGCATATAAATATTTAATAAGTGGACAAGATATTGCAAATAAAAACTATGGACTTGGCACATGTGAGATGACATATGAAAGCATAATATGAAGCTACATCGCGGATATGGACAATGACTGCGAAAATGGATTTCCATTTAAAAAAAGATCCTCAGAAAAGCAAGAATGAACACCAATGCATTCGCCAAAGTGCATGTAGTGTATAAGTAGCTGGTTGTCATTGTTAAATCTGTGCAATGAAATTCTGGTGCAAATTAACTAGCTTCACATTCCTCTTGCCTCGGTGGATGCACTGAGGACACATACTTATCAGTTATCACTCTTCGATGATGTGGGTGTGAAAGGTGGCTGCAGTAGTGGCTGGAAATTCTGCATCCAGCTCAGCCTCTGTAGTTTGCTCTAAGCTATCTCTCTCTGAGGTGACGTACATCCTTTGCAGCACCCCCGAAGCAAGCTCTTCTTTGACTTTATGAAACTTAGCAGGTTCTGCCATTGATGGAATCTCGCCGGTCAATTGCAGGAGACCTGAGACCTTACAAATTCTGACCAATAAATAATTTATAAACAGATTTAACAATTTTCTATTCTCACGGATTTTGTCTGGTTAACCAATAATGGTATGGCATGGGAAAGAAGGCAGAAAATCTGCATAACAGGTTTCCGGCCACAGCCAGCCAAATGTCTTGCACATAGTCTCTTCTGGCAAATATCCCTTTCTACCGAAATAATTACTGTGAACCAATCACGGAACCGTTTAATGGATTTGAACAAATATTCCTGTGCAACACTGTAGCGTCCAATGGCTGGTTCTATGATCTGAAGCTCTGTGTTTCTACCTGGTGTTCAGATCTTATCTAGCCAATAGGTTTCCTTTTAGCATCTTGCACAATGCAGCTTTTATGGGATGTAGACTGGCCTCTCCTGAGCTCCTGCTGTGCAGACATGGGAGACTGCCATTTCCCTGTTCTATACCTGCACGGATACAATTTTCAGCACCAAACAACCATATGGCACTCTGTTCCTTCTAAATTAACTTTTCCGCGGTGACACGGCAAAAAAAAGCCCCTAAGGATGTCTCCCTCACCATATTAAGGGGAAAGGAAAAGAAAAAGTACTTACGTGTGTAGCCATAAACAGTAATGAATACAGTCTGTAAAATATGGAAATGAGCATTTGGCGTCATTGGCCGGGAGGCCCCTTACGGGGCAGGTCTGGCCGCCTTGGTGCAGGTTTTATTACATTCGACGTCACATTGGGGGACTTGCGTGCCGGATGGGGATGAAATGATGAAGACAACAAAACATCCAGTCCCTTAGCGGAGAAAATCCCCGACCCAGGCGGGAATCGAACCCGGGCCCCTTAGGACGGCAGTCCGTCACGCTGACCATTTTTTAAAATTTTTTATATTTTTTTACATTTTGTTCGTTGTTGATCGTTGTGTTTGGTCGTTGCGGGCGTCACATGACATCCTTTAAAGTTCTTTTGCTGATCCTTCCAGTCAGTTTTTTTTATTACAGATGCCAACCAGCTCTCTGACTGAACACCTGAGCTACCGTGCCGGCAACTATTCAGCTGTAATTTTCATACAGCGTTAATGAATGTGATGTACTGACTCTTGGGATCTGCATATTACGTTATAAAAATAGGTTACTTGATAGTTTTGGTATGAACTGCCAAGTAACATACCCAAGATATTGTACTGGTCTTCTGTTTACAGCTGTGTGTCTTCCAGCTGTATTGTTTCTTTCTTGTTCTGCCCGTTGACTGACATAGAAATCGTTTTTCGTTTATTGTTAATCCGAGTGTTTCTAAACGGTCATTGCAGGTGACCAGCCTCTCCTTGTCGTCTGATGTCCATATCGTTGCTCTGCTTCATTCCTGACATCATCCATGATAAAAAGAGATGAGGAAGCATCACTCCCTTATTGAACTCATATAGTTGTCTGGAAACAACCAGAATTACCATTACCTGTCTGTCTGCAACTGGAGACCAACAGCATTTGTATGCTGTATATTTACTACAAAGCCACCAGTAGCTCTCCTGTCCGCCCCTGATAGCTGAGTGGTCAGCGCAACAGAACGTCAACACTGGGTCCGGGTTCGATTCCCGGATGGGTCGGAGATTTTCTCCGCTCAGAGACTGGGTGTTGTGTTGTCCTAATCATCATCATTTCATCCCCAACAACGTGCAAGTCGCCCAAGTGGCGTCAAATCGAAAGACTTGCACCCGGCGAACCGTCTACCCGACGGGAGGCCCTAGTCACACGACACTTATTTTTTTTAGTACATCTCCTGCAGAAGTAAAACAAATAACTTTACTGGCAATTCACACAGCTAGGGATGAAAGAGAATGCGAGATAGGAATGGAGTCTGTTGCACTGACCTCCCACAAACACCGTTAATCCTCGTTAGCGCAGTCTGCGCTGCTTGGCTGTATCTGTAGATCTGTGGCACGCTGGAGTTTGTGTGTGTGTGTGTGTGTGTGTGTGTGTGTGTGTGTGTGTGTGGCACACAGTGGAGACATCGGCCGCGGAGAGCTGTGTCAACACGCGCGGCGCACAGCCGGCAAACAGCCAGACCGACATCCCGCTCACCGCTCACCGCTCACCGCTCACCACCTGCACCTGCCGGAGGTTGCTCGCCGCACCGACCGCCGACTTACTGCCTGCGCACTCGAGGCCTCCTCAACGGCGCTTCACGAGTGGTGTCAGGCATGGAGCGGTATTTCCGTGCCACTGAAGGCAGAGTCTCCCAACGTCTTCGGTGTTACTGGAAACACGGGAACTTCAAATAGGTGGATAGAGCTGACTGTCTTCTGCTTGTGTAAGACAAGCCGCGCGGGGTAGCCGCGCGGTCTGCGGTGCCTTGTCACGGTCAGTGTGGCTCCTCCCGTCGGAGGTTCGAGTTCTCTCTCTGGAATGGGTGTGTGTGTTGTCCACACTGTACGTTAGATTAAGTAGTGTGTAGGCTTAGGGACCGATGACCTCAGCAGTTTGGTCCCATAAGATCTTAATGCAAACTTAAACTAAACTCTGTGAGACATTTAAGTCACATTTCTACGTAAAAATCTCAGTAACGTTTCGTCTATGTATGTGATTCAAGGGGCTGAACATGGCAATGAACCGTCCACACTTTGCAGTTGATCGCAGTTGTTGACACAGCGCCTCCGTGCCAAGTTGTAGGCAGCGGACGAGAGAACAACGTGTGGAGCCAAAGAACAATTGATAGCGTACCAATTAACCTTATTTTGTCAACGCCTTTTCCTTTACATTCTATTTTTGCCGTATTTTGACGTTTCTGTTACTGGCGGAAAAAATTTAAAAACCAAGGAGTTGTGTGACATAAACGAAAGTTGGTAGGCGTGTTTGGTTGGTTCAAATTGCTCTGAGCACTATGGGACTTAACTGCTGAGATCATCAGTCCCAGAGAACTTAGAACTACTTAAACCTAACTAACCTAAGGACAACACACACATCCATGCCCGTGGCAGGATTCGAACCTTCGACCGTAGTGGTCGCGCGGCTCCAGACTGTAGCGCCTAGAACCGCTCGGCCACTCCGGCCGGCTGGTAGGCGTGTTTCTACATCCGAAATAAGCACCTATTGAAATTTCGTGCTAGTCTCATAATAGTGGCGTTCGTAGCGACACTGTGAGAATGAAAACCAAGCTTGAATACAAGCTGTAACGGTTGTAGCGTTTGAGATTTGACGTGGTGAGTTGATGTTAGTCAAGAATCCTTTTAGACGACAAAGACGCCATTATCAACAACTCACTGAGTTTGAACGATGTCGTGCAATAGGGCTACGAGGAGCTTGATATTCCTTTTGTGATACTACGGAAAGACTCGACAGGATTGTAGCCACTGTAGTCAAGGGAATGTACGGCCGCAAGAACACCGGGCACCGGACGGACACGCGGCTCTACCTAGGGAAGACCATTGCGTTCTGCTTACGGCTCTGGCGCGCTGTACTGCATCCACAGCAACAATTTGAGCAGCAGTTGGCACCACAGTGAGACAGCTATCTGTTACAAATCCGTTACTCCAAGAACAGCTCCGAGCCGGATGCCCTGTAGCGTGCATTCCGCTAACCCCATACCATTACCGTTTGCGACTTCAATGGTGTCAAGGGAGTGCTTATTTGAGTGTGGGGTGGTGATCTGTTGTGTTTCCTCATGAAAGCTGCATGAAAGCGTCCAGAGTGATTATGAATCCAGAGAAGAAGAAGTGTCTTTAAAATCTTCCGCTGTCTCCTGAATGTATACTAAAAAATAAATGTCTTGTGACTGGGGCCTCCCGTCGGGTAGACTGTTAGCCGGGTGCAAGTCTTTCTATTTGTCGCCACTTCGGCGACTTGCGCGTCAATGGGGATGAAATGATGATGATGAGGACAACACAACATCCAGTCCCTAAACGGAGAAAACCTCCGACCCAGCCGAGAATCGAACCCGAGCCCTTAGGATTGACCATCCGTCGCGCTGACCACTCAGCTACCGGGGGCGGACAACGGAAAACCGTGAATAGTGAATTCTGTATGAATATTGACTTAAGTGTTTTCCACTGCACAAGCAGACTTCCAAAGGTATTTAAAAACGATCCGTGATACTACAACTACTTGCATAGATGGAATTTTAAATACTTTTATTATTGTGGCCAAGCAAATGGACAATTAAAGAGGATTTCATATAAACTATAACACAAAAGTAACTCCTACGACGTTGGATGGATTAGAGGTGGTGTATGACGTATTATGTGACCTTCTCCTTCACTGTAAGCCCAACTCTTACAATTATACTTCATAGGAGTTCACTTTTATTGCTATCTTGCTAAATTCACATTTTCATTTGTTTGCTTTGATGAGTTCTTGGATTCTGGCCGAAGTATGACCATCTTGATAAGTGGTACTTATGTTAATTCGTCGTTTGCAAATTCTTTCCAGGGTGGGACCAGTGGCTATTTCGTGTTTTAAACATATTCCAGGGATATGTATTCTAGGCAAACATCTGAAGGGGGCTTCGCAGCTAAAATTGTGCAGTGATAGAAACAAAATAAAGGGAAGTTGTAAGTGACCTGGTGACAGTCATTGTGTTATTTTCTTTCTTTTTCTTTTATTGTATTTCAATTCCCCCCCCCCCCCCCCCCCCCAGAGGGCAACAGCGTAGTACGCCGCTCTGCAGCCTACATATAAAGTTAAAAAACATAATGAGGAGACATAACAATAAAAATATGTGATAAAACGGTGACTTTAAAACTGATACATGGCGAAAAAGTTGTGAAGAAAACATAAAAAAACAAAGAGGTCAGTGACGCTGATTAAAAACACTTAGGAAATAGACAGGCACAACTAAAAACAGGGTGTCAGTCTGGTTTCTGTTTGCAGCTCTCTAAAAAGGGGATGCATGACACTGAACACTCACAGAAAACACTGCACTATAGAGAACAAGGGTATATTGGTATGGGGGGGGGGGGGAGGACCCGGACAGAGGATGGGGGGGGGGGAAGGGGGCAGCTGATGGAGGGAGAGGGCACAGAAAAAGGGGAGGAGCAGGGCAGACGCGAGAAAGGAGTGGGGAAGACAGTGAAGGGGAAAGAAAAAGGACTCAGGGGGAGGGAATGGAGTAACGGAGTGGGTAGGTGGAGAAAAAACAGGATGGAAGGGGGGAGGAGAGGGAGCCTGGGAAAAGGACAGAGGGAGAGAGGAAGAGGTGAGGGTCATAGGAGGGATAAATGGAGGCAGAGAGGGCATCATCCGGGAGGGAGAGAGTTGATGGAAGCCATCTCAGGGAAGGAGATGAAGGGTGTAGAGGTAGAGGGTAGGAGGGACACAACGGTGAAGGCGTGGTAGTTGGCAGGAGTTGGAGAGGAGAGGAGCAACAAGGGGACGAGGGGGATCAAGTCGGTGGGAGGTGTAGAGGACGCGGACATGTTCGAGGGAAAGGAGCAGATGGGGAAAGGATCCGCGTGGGGGACGGGAGGTGTATACGGAAGGCGAGGCGGAATAAAGGGCGCTCGATGATCTGGAGGGACTTACAGAATTTGGGGGTGTGGTGGGCGGGGGGGGGGGGGTGGATACTCAGGCAGGACTGGCATAACAGAGCATGGGACGGGTTAAGGATTTGTCACTGTGGTAAAATGCTAACATTCTTGTAAATTAAAAACTAAAAACATAATTTTTTGGGCTTAATATTAATGAGGCGAAATGCTAACACATCGTATTCGGTTGTAGTTACCACGAAAATGCAAAAGTAAATATACTGACGAAAGAAATAATCGTAACACCAGGAAGGAACTAAGCGACAGTAGCAAAAGTTGGTAGGCGTGTTTCTGCAAGTGTAAGCTGATGTCTACTCAAATTTCACGCCAGTCGCCCATGAGTGCCGCTAGCAGTGCCACTATCAGGATGAAAATCAGGTTTGATTTAAATATGCGCTGTAACGGTCGTGAGCGTTAGTTACCTTGGACGTGGTGAGTTGATGTTATTCAAGAATGTCTTTAAGGCGACAAAAACGCCATTATCAACACCTTACTGAGTTTGAACAACCTTGCGTAATAGAGCTACGAGAAGCTGGATGTTCCCTGCGGTACCGCAGAAAGGCTTGGTAAGAATGTAGCCACTGTAGATGATTGCTGGCAGCGGTGGTCACGAGATTGTACGGTCACAAGAAGATCTTGTTCCAAACAGTCAGGAGGCTCACTCAGTCGAGAGCGAAATCCATTGTGTTTGGTGTGATGTTCTGACGCATCGTACTGCATCTGCAGCAGCAATCGAAGCAGCTGTTAAAGGCACTGTGACTCAACGAACTGTTACAAGTCGCTTACTTCAAGGACATCCTCGAGTCAGATGCCTAGTAGTATGCGCTCCATCGCCGAATTCGTCCAGATTTATGGTACATGTAGGGCGTTGTGAGACAAGAAAGTGCCCCAAGTGGGAACTCAAGATGGTCAAGCGTTTAGGAAATAAAAGGAAGTTTGATACGAATCTATCACCATGGGGACCTTATCAGTTGTTCCTGTGACAGTGTGTTTGGGAAGCGGGTTTTGGCTAAGCGGTAAGCGATCGGATTCGCATTATATGGGTTGCAAGTTCGACTCCGCCCGGAGGTAAATATTTTTGTGCTCGTTGGCAATGCGTACACTACTGACATCTCGATTAACCGAAACATCATATAGGTTGCTTTATTAATTTACACAAGCACAAAAAATATAGGCATAGGATGCTAACATTTAAATAGGGATTATAGTTAACGAACACGGAAACTTCGTTACATGTGCCGGGGTGATATTCATGAAAGAAACGGGAAGAAATAATTTTGAGCGCATCTTGTGCACGTTATAAACGCCGCCTTTTTTCAGTGACATGGTTTTTTTAATGTCTCCATAGAAAAACAAACTTGATTGACAATCTGAAAATAGCTTCTTTCATCGCACAGTCCAGAAGCGAACCACGCGTAACGCAGCATGTCGCTGAATATGAGCGAGGATAGCTGGTGATGTATATTGGAATGTAGTTTGATGCAAGCTTCTCGAGAATTGATTTCTTCTTCTTCTTTCTGGATGAGGTAAGTGCAGTCTAGACATTTTTTATCAGATTTTTTCCTGACGATAAAAATATACGTCGCAGCGTTGCACTAGTGGCGTACATTTGGGGGCAATTATTTTGATGCTGCACTTTGGCAATCCGTCTTCATCTTGGAAGAGTTCGTCGTATATTTGTGGATTTGTTTGTCCTCCTGTAGTGGGACGCGAAATTGAAGCGTCACCCATCCACCAGAGTCAGCCCAGTTTGCAGGTGAATATAAGTCTAATTTAGTTTTTTGTTTATGTATTTTTGTAATATTTGTGAATTGTCTAAAGTTTTGTATTTATTTTTTATGTTTCATGTACGGAGAGGGCGGCGCAACGAACGGAGACAGCATCTTCGCTGCCGGGACCAGAGAGAAAATTGCTGGCCACTATACGTCGCGGGTCGACAGCCAAAGAGCAACAGAAGATCCTGAAACCGAGTTGTTGCGTCGTGCTTCTAAAAATTGAAAATTAAGAATTTGTAATGTTTCTACAACAATGACGTCATAGAAAGTTTAATCATGTTGTAAATGTTCAGTTCTGTCTAGTCAAGGCTCAGGTTCACGTCTATATGTAGGAAGATAATAAACTAGTGGATGCTACTAAAGTTTAAATACGTGTTCCGAGAATTTATTTATGCACTTTATTTGACAAGATTATTAATTTTTGACAACGTCCATCGCGAGTTTGAATCTCGAAAGTTTATTCAGTGTGGTTCTAATATTTATTAAAGCAGATCACTTGCATTAATATAATTTCTGAGGAGAAACAAACGACATCTAACTTGAAAAAAGTTTGCGCAAACCAATTGGACTGAGTGACGTAATTCTGCGCATACAACTCAAATGATGATGTTTTAATTACAGTTTCGTTCAAGAACCATTCAGAGACAAATTTAAAAAACGATTTAAATAATTTTGAAGTGTGTTGTAACTGACGAAGGTGACGAAGTCTGCACATGGTCATATGTCAAAAGAAAATCATTCATACAAAACGTACGTCGTTACACTACACTCCCCACGCGTCAGTCAACAGAAGACATTTACTCTCTTGCAAGTAGAGCTTCATCACATCAGTTAAATATTTTTTGTAAAAATCTGTTGTCAGTTTACCGCATTTTGAAGAAGGAGCACAAAAATATTTGCCAATGGGCGGAATCGAATCTGCGACCCTCTTAAAACGAATGCGTTCTGTTACCAGTGAGCCAAACACTGCTTCGTACACACATTGTCACAGGGACAATTGATAAGGTGCACATGGTAACCACCAGAGTTCGTACGCTTAGATTGGGAGGCGTCGCTAAGACATGCTGGCGCACTCTTAGAACCAGGGGACACCTGTTGCCTTCCTTGACGGGGGTCATATAACGAGCCTCGTGGTGCACGCAGAACTCCGAGGAGCACTGCCCACAAATCGAATAGGATGTCAGCCGGAGGAGTCATTAGAAAGGTTCACGTGAGTTGTGTGCGGAGTGACAGAGACAGACATAACGTCGTGTGAAAGAAAGTAATGGCACTGAAAAGATGGCAGTGAGAACATATGCCTCGTATGCTTACAGTTCAACCCGTTATAAGTGTTTACTCAGCCTAACGTTTCTAACAATATAACAGTGATGGACGACATACTAGGAGTACGCAAAGTTGTGGGGAATACCAGAGTTCTGCTACGTAGTTTCTTGTAGCGATGTGACCTGTGCTAAATCCCTTTACGTACACTGCCTGACAAAAAACGTGATGAAAGCAGGTGGGCAGGAGAAAACGAAATAAAGCTTTATGAGTTGAGAAGGTATCGTATGAGATGTTATTTATCGAGTCAAACTGACAAAGAACTGGGTAGTATGAGCCCACTTATTAACATGACAGCCGTCCGCTGTAGCCTAGCGGTTCTATGCGCTTCAGTCCGGAACCGCGCTGCTGCCACGGTCGCAGGTTCAAATCCTTCCTCGGGTATGGATGTGTGTGATGTCCTTAGGTTAGTTAGTTTTAAGTAGTACTAAGTCTAGGGGACTGATGACCTCAGATGTTAAGTCCCATAGAGCTTAGAGCCATTTGAACCATTAACATGACGTTGCACCATGTCTGGGGTGGATGAAAACACTCATTCGCTTGAGAAAGATGCCAAAAAACCGTTGCAGCCTCTCGTGAGGCAAGGTGGCCCACAAGAATTGTAAGTGGTCCTTGCTATTCTGGATACTACGTCCGATCGGGGACAGATCTGGAGATCTTGATGGCCACATTTATATCTCAACGTCATGCAAACAGTTCGCAGAGACAGGCTGTGTTTGGACGAGCGTTGTCCTGTTGAAAAATGGCACCACGATACTGATGCGTGAGAGGTAACATATGAGAACTCAGGATATCTGTGAAGCACCGTCGTGCTGTCAAAGTTCCCTCGATCACTACCAGCTGTGAATTTAAGTCATACCCCATGATTCCCCACACCATGACACCTGTAGTAACATTGCAGTGCCCCTCCAAAACACTGGAAAAATCGTACCTCTCTACTGGTGGAGTGGATTTGGGTTTTCTAGGTGCAGGCGAGACGCTAGTTCGATGTGCTCTGATGAACGTTCGCCAGTTGATACGCAGAGAAAGAAATCAGATCGCTTGGAAAGCAAAGACAGTTCCAATATAAAAATTTTAACAGAAAATTGCAGAGGCATTCGATAAAAGTTTCCGAATTTGTAAAACGTAAACTTTCACGGCTGGAAAAGTCGCAATTAATAAAATAATCTTCCGGGCTATTATGCTGTCGTCGGATGTATTTTCTATTAAAACCCAGTTATACGTGATTCCTTAATCGTACCACACTTACACACCATATCTAAAATACCATAAAAGAGGAAGCGGGATGGAATCATGGTTGGCAGTCACACTTCCTAATTAAGACAATTTATTGACATTACGCCTTAAAAAATTGAGAATTACAAAATGTGGACGAGCTACTAGATATTCACTCCTGGAAATTGAAATAAGAACACCGTGAATTCATTGTCCCAGGAAGGGGAAACTTTATTGACACATTCCTGGGGTCAGATACATCACATGATCACACTGACAGAACCACAGGCACATAGACACAGGCAACAGAGCATGCACAATGTCGGCACTAGTACAGTGTATATCCACCTTTCGCAGCAATGCAGGCTGCTATTCTCCCATGGAGACGATCGTAGAGATGCTGGATGTAGTCCTGTGGAACGGCTTGCCATGCCATTTCCACCTGGCGCCTCAGTTGGACCAGAGTTCGTGCTAGACGTGCAGACCGCGTGAGACGACGCTTCATCCAGTCCCAAACATGCTCAATGGGGGACAGATCCGGAGATCTTGCTGGCCAGGGTAGTTGACTTACACCTTCTAGAGCACGTTGGGTGGCACGGGATACATGCGGACGTGCATTGTCCTGTTGGAACAGCAAGTTCCCTTGCCGGTCTAGGAATGGTAGAACGATGGGTTCGATGACGGTTTGGATGTACCGTGCACTATTCAGTGTCCCCTCGACGATCACCAGTGGTGTACGGCCAGTGTAGGAGATCGCTCCCCACACCATGATGCCGGGTGTTGGCCCTGTGTGCCTCGGTCGTATGCAGTCCTGATTGTGGCGCTCACCTGCACGGCGCCAAACACGCATACGACCATCATTGGCACCAAGGCAGAAGCGACTCTCATCGCTGAAGACGACACGTCTCCATTCGTCCCTCCATTCACGCCTGTCGCGACACCACTGGAGGCGGGCTGCACGATGTTGGGGCGTGAGCGGAAGACGGCCTAACGGTGTGCGGGACCGTAGCCCAGCTTCATGGAGACGGTTGCGAATGGTCCTCGCCGATACCCCAGGAGCAACAGTGTCCCTAATTTGCTGGGAAGTGGCGGTGTGGTCCCCTACGGCACTGCGTAGGATCCTACGGTCTTGGCGTGCATCCGTGCGTCGCTGCGGTCCGGTCCCAGGTCGACGGGCACGTGCACCTTCCGCCGACCACTGGCGACAACATCGATGTACTGTGGAGACCTCACGCCCCACGTGTTGAGCAATTCGGCGGTACGTCCACCCGGCCTCCCGCATGCCCACTATACGCCCTCGCTCAAAGTCCGTCAACTGCACATACGGTTCACGTCCACGCTGTCGCGGCATGCTACCAGTGTTAAAGACTGCGCTGGAGCTCCGTATGCCACGGCAAACTGGCTGACACTGACGGCGGCGGTGCACAAATGCTGCGCAGCTAGCGCCATTCGACGGCCAACACCGCGGTTCCTGGCGTGTCCGCTGTGCCGTGCGTGTGATCATTGCTTGTACAGCCCTCTCGCAGTGTCCGGAGCAAGTATGGTGGATCTGACACACCTGTGTCAATGTGTTCTTTTTCCATTTCCAGGAGTGTAGCTTTGCAAATACAGTTAGAAACCCAACGTACTCAGTACTCAAAAAGTCGCTTATTAAGAAAACAGAGTTACTGTCAAACTTCATAAATTCAAACTCCAATGTAGGATTTACATGAAAATGCATATAATAAAACAGTTTCAAGTAAAGGGTGACTCAATGATACTTGAACACTAGTGCCAAGCTAAGATCTAATTACATAACATTATTGGACCACTTAAATAAAAAAAAAAACTACAGCAGAAACACTGATCTTTAAAAGTAAACGTTCACGTGCTCTTAATAAAAAAAAGTAATAGAAAAGGCTGCACAAGGAACTCAGCCGATGCTATGGAGTTTAAGGTTTCTGCCAGTTGCCAGTCCCTAATATTTAAGGAAACAAGTTAATGTACGAACAAGTTACATACAATATGTATTTATACATCCACCAGCTGAAACCGCCTTGGTGAAAGGAAGATAAATACTAAACTTTGGAAGGCGATGTGCGAACAACTCCCGGTAGTGGCCAGGTTCTTGGACATTGCCAGGCCTAGACCTCGGGTGACATTTCTCTCCCCGTCAAGACGCTGGCACAACCGAAAGTTTCTGCCCGAATCACAAAGACATTCCAATAACTCTGAAACATAGAAACACTCGGCAGAGCCTTTGACTCACTTACACATGGACAACTGTATTAGTAGAGTGCAGGCGTTAAAAACGGCAACACAAAATCATTTGATTTCAAGAGACACAAAGCACTAGTAAAACGTCTGAGAAAACTTTTCAAATAACGGCCACCATTTAACATGGTCAACTGAACTCTTCCACACCGTCTTAAGGTTCGATTATGAAAGTCTCACCATAATATTAAAGTTTAAATGGCTCTGAGTGCGTCGGCCAACAAACACAATTACGACGACTTACTTCATATCAGGTTCACAATATGAGGGAGCGGGTGATTCCCTTCAAATTTTGTTCCCAGCGAAGTCACATAACTTGTATCTCCAAGTTGCCCATGGCGGCAAAACGCCCAACCAATTTCACACCACAACATGTAACGGTCATCAAGCTCGTTCGGCAGTCGTTGACACTCGTCTCCCAGCGAATGTCACGAGATCTCGAGGGTTACCCGTCGAAGGCTCACAACCAACTCGCTTCGCCCGCCAACCCGGAAGAGAAGACACGCGAAAAGCAAAGATAACTCGATCTCAACGATATATGAACAAAATAACACTGGCGCCATTTCGTCACGGCTCATCTAGGGTTTCGTCCCAATCTGCGGAGGACATTTTAACGGGGGATCGCAGCTTCTTTGAATGTCCCATTCACACCCTGGCTCGATACTGATTACAGAAAAATTTCGTTTACGCTTGCTTCCGCGCAGTGGGGTGATGACACGTGCTTTGAGTACTCGGATGCAATTGGCCGTTGTGGTTTGCCGTCGTCCGCTGTTGCTATCACCCCATCGTGGAAGACACGTACACATATTCTTCAGTACCGGGATCCAGATGTCATTGAATTTCACACCCTTCTCCTTCCTATTCAAACTAATGGGTTCATTTCACAATATATTTGGCCTCTCTGTGTAGCCTTTCACGGTATTCGCTTGAGGCTGCTAGTACTTGAGTCCCGTCAGCCTCTTGGCTGCAAAGCATATCCCGCAACAACTGATCTCTCAAACTCTCCCCTTCTACAGTTGCCCTCGTAATATTCTAGTCGTTTTTGACAGTTCATTTTTGCAGTACACACGTACATCTCCCCACAACTGCGCAGAACTCTATAAATTCCTACTTTTTTCCAGCGGTTTGTGAGCGATCATTGGCCAATTGTAGTTGGTCCTATATCTTCCACTACGGTGTTTCGTTTTGCCAAAATTTTTCCTATCTCGTAAGTAATGTCCATAACGAAAGACAGGAAAACTTTCGATTTCACAGACGCTTGTGCATCGCTATGATTTTTGCCCGGCAGCCTTAACGCTCCTTTTATCACAGCGGACCAATAACCTTCTTAAGCAATGCATTGATGAGGTGTTTTAATTTCACGTCAAGCAGCTCTGGTTCGCAGATGTTCCTTGCTCTCCCCGCCAACGTTTTTATGACGCCTCGCTTTTGTTGTGGGTGGTGATTTGAATCCCGGTTCCTCTTCATAATACGATGTACTTACTCCCCTCTACAAGTCCTAAAGTCTGTAAAAATTTCCGACCACCCTGTACAGAACATCTGGTTGTGCAATGACATCTATTGCCCATAGTGAAGGAGGCAGGAGCAAACAAAATGGAAGGTGGCAATCTGCCGAAGCAGATCTCGGATATTCATCAGAGTAACAAACTAGCGTGAGATGATCAAGGAAAAGCTGAAAAGTTGGGTCAAATAAGCTGAAAAGGCAGTAGTGGCTAATGTGTAGGAAGTGTCGTGATGTTGATGATGTTATTGGGAATGGTGGTGGTGGTGATGGTGATAGTGGGTCGAGAATGATATAACAAACCCCGTGAGATTTTTTGTGATGCTGATGGCTATGAGGAGCAAACGTACTTCTGCCACCGAACATTTTTGTCTAAAGACGTCTTCTGGAGAAACTATGTTCCAAAATAATAATTTCAGTTTCCATGCTGTCAACAAAACCATTGAAACTGAATTCCTGTGTTTCTTCAGGAAGGTCGTGGGTGGTTGCTCCATCATTTTTCTTCATTTCAGCATTTACTCCCTCTCGAATTACTTCGTTGTTCACCACAAGTCACAGATTAGTCATCAGGAATGAATTGTGTATGAAATTATTACTGATTAGTTTAAACGTGTGATAGACGTTATATTTACAGATGTACTCCAGAGGACAGGGGGAATAGAAGAATATGGCTATTGTCAAACGAGTAAGGGCATACAAAATGAGAATAAGAGTCAATCCCGGACTTCGCAAAACGAAGAAATAAAACCTCAGAAAAATAGCCACATCCAAATCATGTAAACACGAAGATTCCTCATCTCTCCCTGTCTGGTTCCGCCTGTCAACAAAGCAGACTTTATCGAATGAAAATGTTACAATTTTGAATTTTTTGAAAGCTGATAGAATGACTTGTTGCAGCATTTGCGGTTCTTGTGATGATCAGCGTGGGAATTTTGGTGCACATATGAACAGCAACATGAGACAACAGAAAGCTAACTAATGTACAACATTTCAGCGAATTCACATCATGGAGACGTCTACATTCTGGTAGCCAAGAGTAAAACGTTTATTGTAAACTACATACGACAAAATAAACCTCGATGAATAATTTTTTAATTTCAGTCTTCTGGTAGTTTTATTGACGTAACTGTGGTTATTATAAATAGTATTGCACACTGAGGTGAGCAAAAGTCGTGAGATATCGATACGTACACATATCAGTCGCGGAGGTACCACGTACACAAGGTATAAAAGGGCAGTGCATTGGCGGAGCTATCATATTTACTCAGGTGATTCATGTGAAAAGGTTTCCGACGTGATTGTGATCACACGACGGGAATTAACGGACACTGAACGCGTAATGGTAATTGGAGCTAGAGGATGGGACATTCAGTTTCGGAAATCGTTAGGGAATTCAGTTTTCCGGTCTCCACATTGTCATGATTGTGTATAGGATACCAAATTTCAGGCATTCACCTCCCACCTCTGACAACGCAGTGGCCGACGGCCTTCACTTAACGACCGAGCGCAGCGGCGTTTGTGTAGAGTTGTCAGTGCTGAGAGATAAGCAAGACCGGCTAACATAACCGCAGAAATCAATCGGGGCGTATGACGAAGGTATTCGTTTGGACACTGTGGTGGAAACTGGTGGAAAACAGTGCCTGGTCAGATGATTTCGGATTTCGGTTGGTTCGAGTGTGGCGCAGACCCTAGGAAGCGATGGACCCAAGTTGCCAACAATGCACTCTGTAAGCTGTTGGTGACTCCATAATGGTGTGGACTCTGTTTGTTATGGACTGGGTCCTCTGGTCCAGCTGAACCGATCATTGACCGGAAATGGTTACGCTCGGTTATTTGGACATCATTTGCAGCCAAACAACAATGAAATTTTTGTGGATGGCAATGCGTCGTGTCACTGGGCCACAATTGTTCCCGATTGGTTTGAAGAACATTCTAGACAATGTCGTGAGACTTTAATCCCATAGAAAATTAATGGGAAATAATCGAGAGATCAGTTTGTGCACAAAATCCTGCACCGATAACCCTATCGCAATTATGGACGGCTACAGAGGCAGCACGGCTCAATATTTCTGCAGGGGACTTCAAGTGACTTGTCGAGACCCTGTCACGTCGAACTGCTGCACGACGCTGGGTAAAAGGAGATCCTGCACGATATTAGGAGGTATCCCATGGCTTTTGTCACCTCATTGTACAACTCTAGTATTACAGACTTTCACTGATTGATGTTTACATTGGAACATTATCTTTTTGTTTATCTAACATGGCCTAAAACAAGTAAACGACGCTACGTAAAATTATTTACCCTTTCTTCTTGATTTGCTAATATTGTTGCTATTTTGTACTGCTCATCATTTTATGTCTCAAGGGATATTGTTATATCATTTGATTGTTGCGTCATTGCAATAAGAAGTATGTGCTGTCTGTTATAGTTTTTTCCTTGTTAAAAGTGTGAATAGAAGGAAAGAAAAATATATAATACATAAAACAAGAACTCCGCCAAAGCCGGTCCCAAGCCCGGTTGAAAAAGGAGGAGGGGGAGGAGTAACACCTCGTTAAAAAACCTTGGTTCACCTGGCCCGGGTGATAGTACCTCGTGTGGGTTCCTAGCCAGGGAAACGGTGAAGACCTCAACGGCAGTGAAGGCGGCGATGAAGATCATCAGAACGGCGGAACTGGCGGAAGAGGCAGGCTTTTATATAAAAGCACCAGACTGTAGCGTCTGTTCCCACAGTGGGCGGCTGCAAAAGGCGTCTGTCCCACATGTTAGTGGCGGCCTCACTTATAATTCTAAGCTAAATGCTTGAATTTTTATCATCGAAACGTTCAACTACCTTTCCCCAAACCAAACTTTAACCTAAGACATGATGGTAAATTTCAAAATGGAAACTACTCCAGGAAGTAACCAATCTTCCATCGCTATTCATGGCGGTGCAACTAGGCCTTTGGATTCTGGAGAGCCTAGAACATCATGTAAGGAAGAGTCGGAGCTTCCGAGTACTTCTTCAAAGATAAGACCCAAGAAAAAACATCTACTGGGGACTCTGAATATCAACACACTTATGAAAGTTGGAAAACTAAAACAACTAACGGACGCTCTCAATCAACGCAACATACTTATATTAGCTCTTCAAGAAACAAGGTATCTGGATGAAAATGCATTTGAATCAGGTGGATACAGGATCTACAAAGGAAAACCAGCCATTAAAAATTCCAATAATACGACTATATTAGGGACCGCATTTATGGTCAAACAGCAACTTACGGAATCAATAACTAATTTTAGCTCCCCATCAGAACGAATTTCATTTCTGACGTTCAAGTCAGGCAATAAACGCTACACTATTATAAATGCACATGCACCTATTAACCAACATAACAGAACAAATGTTGACAAAGTGGAAGATTTCTGGGAAATGCTTGAACACGAAACATCCATATTACCAAAAGAACATATAAAAATTTTAGTGGGAGACTTTAATGCACAAGTTGGCAAAGAAATAAAATTTAAATCAGTAGTTGGAGATTATCCAGCACATCCAAGAACCAACAGAAATGGGGAAAGACTCATAGATTTTTGTAGACAGTTTAATCTAAAATTAATGTCGACATGTTTCAGGAAACTTGCAAGAAAGAAAAAAACGTGGGTATCACCTAATCCAAATCAAGGTGAATATCAGTTGGACCATGTGGCAATAACGACTCGCAACTACAAGGAAATCTTGGATGTCAGAGTGAGGAAGGGCCTAAACATAGACTCAGATCATTATCTGACAGAAATAAAGACCATGTTCCAACCAAACAAACCTAAACCAAAACCAAGAAGATTTCCAAGAGTAAACACTAAATTTCTCCTGCAAAAGCAGGACAAATTCTGTCATATACTAAACACAAGAAAAATGGATAATTGGGAAGAAATTAAAGAAACAATGATAGAGTCAGTTAAAGAAATGGGACAGCCACGAAGAATACCAAAACACAGATGGTGGAATGAGCTGTGTGATGAAGCAATTGACAATCGACTAAAGGCATGGAAAAAATGGAAGAGCAATAAGAAACACGAATACTGGGAAGAGTTTAAAGAAGAAAGGAAAAAGACAGCAAAAATCATCAGATCAGTGAAAAGAAAATATGACAAAGACAGATTAGAAGAAATGGATTCTGATTTCAAAAGGAACAACACTAGAGACTTCTATAAGACTTTCAGAGAAGTTTTAACAGGATTCCAGTCACCAAGTTTACATTTTAAAGATAAAAATGGAAAAATGGTTTTAAGCAATAAAGAGAACTGCCAAATCTTAGCTGAATACTTTGAAAATCTATTAAATTGTGAGGAGCCTAATGACAGGTTACAATTTCAAAAACCACAACATGAAAATCCACCGTCTGAACCACCTGCAGTAGAAGAAATAGAAAAGATTATCGAAGCATTGAAGAATAACAAAGCACCAGGTGAGGATGGGATAGTGGCAGAAATGTGGAAACTAGGGGGCTTATCCGCATGTCAGAAAATTCACAAAGTAATTAAAGACATTTGGACAAAAGGAATCATACCCAGTGACTGGAAACAAGCATTGATCCGCCCTCTCCATAAAAAAGAAGATAAAACAGACACCAACAACTACAGGGGCATATCCTTGTTACCAGTGACATACAAAATACTTTCTAAAGCACTTTTAAATAGAATAGAGGAACAAGCAGGACCTAATATAGGAGATTATCAAGCAGGATTTAGAAAAGGTAGATCATGTGCAGAACAGATTCTTAATTTAAAAACAATTTTGAGAGTGAGAGCTATACAAAATAAAAATACAGTAGTTACTTTCGTAGACTTCAAGAAGGCCTACGACTCAGTTGACAGACAAACACTATTCCAGATACTTTATGAATCAGGGATAGATGAAAACACCAGAAGACTTGTTGAACAAACGCTCACAGATACAACATCAAGAATTAAGTTTCAAGGCGAAATTTCTGAACCATTCAAAATCAAAACAGGAGTTCGACAAGGTGACGGACTGTCCCCAATTCTCTTTAACTTGGTTTTAGATAAAGTAGTAAAAACATGGGAAAACGCATTAAAAACAGAGGCACAAAGGGTATAAGCATGGGCCAAGGAAAGAACAAATTTGAAGTAAAATGTTTAGCCTTTGCGGATGATATGGCATTGATAACTGAAAACCGAATAGACGCAACAGTTATGCTTGATATGTTGCACGAGATTGCTGAAAAGACTGGGCTAAAAATATCCTACGAAAAAACCGAGTATATAGAACACAAACATAATACAGAAAAGTTTATGAAAACAAAGTATGGAAAAATTAAAAGAGTTGATAGATTCAAATACCTGGGGGAGTGGATCCAAGCCAATGGACTGGATAACACAACAAATAAAGAAAGAATAAAAAAGTTGGAATTTGCATATAAATTAACACAAAAATACTACAATAAGAAATCAATATCCATACAAGCAAAGATTAAACATTATAATTCAGTTATTAGGACACAAGCAACATATGGATCAGAGTGCCTAACATTGAATAAGAAAGGCGAATTAAGAGAACTAGAAAAAAGAGAGAGAAAAATATTAAGAAAAATTCTAGGTCCTGAGAAAAACAAGGAAAACAGGTGGATTAAAAGGAGAAATGAAGACCTATACAAAAATACAGAAAAGATCATAGATACAATGAGGAAGAGACGGCTAAAATTTTATGGACATTTAAAAAGAATGGAAGAAACACGAATTACAAAGAAAATTTTTAATTACGTTAGTAAGCTGAAAAACACCGTAGGATGGATAGAAGCAGTAAAGAAAGACGCCAACAAAACAGGTGTTACAGAAGAAATAATACGTGACAGGAATAACTTTAGGCTACTTATAGAAAACGCAAACTATGAAGAAGATGCGCCAAAACCTCGACCCAAGAGAGTGTGGTCAGATGAGCAGAGACGAGCAGTTGGCGAGAAAATGAAGAAGTACTGGGAAGAACGGAAGAAAAAGAAACACCAGAAGTCTTAAGTTGTATGCGGTCCATAGCTGGCCAAATTCATAATTTAAAAAAAAAAAACAAGTTACATAACGTAAACATATCCAGTTATTAAACATGTCTATGTACAGGAATATTTAAGATTAAACCATGGATGACCAAATGCGGAAAACTTGAAGAGCATTTCCGTCGTAAATCTTTCCCGTTTCACTGGAAGAGCACGTGATTGATAATCTGTGCTTCTTTTCAGTCCAACATTCGTGACTTACATCTTCTGTTTACAGGGCGTAGGCAATTGAGAGGACGATACGTAATCCATTTCTCTTGGTGGCTAAGAAGGAGATTTTCAGATCGCTGAAGCCAGTGAGGATCGTCTGCACTTTGTGGTTTCCACGTTTCTTACCTTTGCGTGACACATCGCTCCTTACTACCCTTTCCTCGTTACCCACTGTCCGGCGTCGTCGCTCCGTACGACACCTCAAGCGTCGCTTAGGACTATGGCTGCTCGACCGTAATGACCCATTTTTTTAAACTCTCTACGCACAGTCATTGGGCTAACTAACATTTTGGAACTCGCGACTGGTTTCTTCCGGTGATTTTAGGCGACTTTTTACAACCACTCTCCACAGTACTCGACGGTTCCTGTCCGTTAGTACATAACATTTGCATACTCTTAAATTTTTATTGTACCATTGTCGTGAATTCACGGTATGGAAAGAAATTTTAGCTCGTAGTCTGCCAATAGCCAATTACGAGTTAATAAAAGCCGAACCACTTGGTTATTAGTATCCACTAAACTTTATTACTACAGACTATGAAGTCGTGGGAGCCTGAAATGAGACTGCTTTTTCTTGTACTCTGTATTTCCTACTCCAAGGAGCAGTTGTGAGATGTGACCTTTTGTAGAGCCAAATCTTTTTTCAGCCGGTTATGCAGCAAATGCAGCAATTTGGTAGTGGGGCAGAGGTGTTTTAATTTATTTCCGGGTGAATTTCGTCCAGTCTACAAGTTAAAAAAATATCGCTTGCCATGTAACGAGCACCCCTTAGTGGCTCGCCATCACAGTTTTCTTTATCTTAAATATCTTTGTGACCAACGCCCTTCTGGCATATTTATTATTTTATAAATGACATATAAGTACTGCCAGTCTTTCCGTACTTATACTCTACCATACATTTTAGTCATAACTCTGTGACCATGTTATAGAATGTAGATCATTCTTTGTTTTATATTCTGAGGAAGACACTCCTAGCAGTGTCGAAACCAGGTTAATTTGTTAAAAATAATGACCGAGGGCTGATCTTCTTTGTGTGTGTGTTTTTGTTTTTGTGTTTTTGCATGTCGGTGCCTACTTTTTCGTATATTTTGTGTGGTTGTGTGTTTGTGGTTGTACGTGTGTTTTTAGCATATTTGTGTGTTTTGTGAGGCATGTATTTTTGTGTATATGTGTGTTTGCGTTTCTGTTAATGTGTATTTGTAATTTTGTGTGGTTTGCGTTTTTGTACAAGGGGCGTCCGACAAATAAAGCAATATATTTTTTTCTTGGATACTTTTGGATGGTAAAGTGCAGAATTTGTTGTGGTACATCGTGGAATATTCCCGCTTCAGACATTATAGGTTGATGAGAATCTGATAGGTGGCAGCGCTATACGTAACTTTCAAAATGGCGTTATAAGAAGAGACTTGTAATTTAGTTTCCTTTGGCGGAAAAGCAGAGCATAGCAGATACTCGTAGGCGCTTGCAAAATGTCTACGGAGACATGGCAGTGAACAATAGCACAGTGAGTCTTTGGGCGGGGCAAGAAGGTCTCGCAAACCTGTCGGATTTCCTGCCTACCGATCGGCCACATAAAGCTTTGGCTCCTGCAGTGTTGCAACGTGCACAGCACGGGTCTCGTACCTTTCCGACTTCCATCTGTTTGGGCCAATGATTGATGCAGTGCACGGCAAGTAGTATTTGGACGACTTGCAGGATGTTGATGCAGCAAGACGTTGGCTCCGATGTCGACCAGTAGAGTGGTATTAGGCGGGCATACCGGCCCTCACAGTAAGGTGGCGTATGTCCGTCTTACTGAACGGAGATTGTGTTGAAAAACAGGGTTTTGCAGCCAAAAGAGTAGGTAATAATATGGTGTATTGGAAGTCTAAATAAAATAAACCTGCTTTCAGAAAAAAAAGGTGTTGCATTACTTAATGAACGTCGTCGTATGTTTCTGTATCTCACGTTCTTTGTGTGTTTACGTGTTTTGTATGATTAGTATTGTTTTCGTTTTTTTAAACCCCGACGCAAATAGAGGGCTGTTGTAAGTTTAACGTGTGTATCTGTGAATCTGCCTGTGGCACTGTAGCTTGCAAACGAAAGGTCCGATTTTAGTACATATTTTTATTTGAAAGCTGGTTTAATCGGAATTGTTCTTAGTTATGTCTTATGAAAGTCAGTTGAGCTGTTTAAATTTCATCATCTAAGCAAAGTAAAAATGTTTCCTACCAGCGAGATCTGTTGATATAAGCTGCGTAATGCATAAGAGTTACATCAAATTACGTAATACCATTTCGCAGAACTCATGAACGTCCAAACAAAACTCCGAGAGAACATATGTTTATCCTTTACCGTTGAACAACAAGGGTGATTTTTGTCTTCTGTAGTCCCCGTTTCAACACCTACAAAGCAGGAAAAGAATCATTGTGAGTCAACTGTAAAAAATAAACTTATGTTCTGGCAGACATTTTTTAGTTCTCTTTGAGGTCTACAGTTCATTACTAAATCAAATGATTTTGTATTAATAGCTTAAGTGGCAGCAATGGTAGCCCGCTTTCTTCCTACTTGATTTGGAATCATCGCCACTGTTCACTGCTTATGTTACTTACGTTATCTAAATATACACTAAAACATAGTGAATGAATATACGTGCCAACTAAAAAGAGAAACACGTAAATCCCATAAGTGAAAAAGGTCTTGAAAAAGATCTTGGGTCGCAATTTCGTGTTTCGTCGTGGAAACTATTTCTGTGACTCTGGCGATACAGTGACCATCGTACTGTGTTAACTAGCAAACCATGAAGTTTAAAAACCATGAAAAAAAATTTGAATTAAAAGTTTAAAAAACCGACAAAAACTGACCCGTGAATTTACTTTCAAAACTATTCTTATGAATTTACTTTATTTACTAGATTCATCAAGAACAATAACACATATAATCACACTGTGTGAGCGTGGAAGTAGTTTCCAGTGGCTAACTGATGAAAACAAATTAAATTTCATTCAACAAATGGAAATTTTATTCCTAAAGGCCCCCATTTTTTTGAAACAGATTTAAAATTATAATCAGAAAGCACCCTCTAAATATCAAGTTACAATTTATTCAGAGGCAGAAAGAACAAATTTTGGCAGTATGAGCTTTCGGGCTGAGAACCTTGCCGCTCCCTTTTGACACGGCCGTAGTCACGACTGCTCACAACAACCTCTGAAAGACTACACTGGTGCAAATCTGCAACACACCAGATTACTTTAAACTAAAAATTTTAACTCACATAAGCACATAAACTATGCACCCCGTATGAGGGTGGAAATGGTACAAAACACTAACATTAAAAAAAAAAATTAACTTGCCACCCAAGGTACAACTTGATTAAAAAAAACTCTTACGGTGGGAAGGGTGGCAACTTTATATACTAAAATGACCATTTAAATAAAAAACCCATGAAATGCAGTCTTACATAAATTATACAAACATGCTCTACATTACACATATACCGCCTCTCAAGATGATAAGATAAGAAAATATTTCAGAAATTCGGCCGTTACACTTCAAGGAATAAATCCGTTAACACCGAATCCGAGAAACATGAAAAAGGCAGCTATTAACGTACGGCAGACCGACAGACAGACAGATAGACACTAACTGCCTAACAAATGCGAACGAGAGACAGACGAGCAAGCTGGGGACGAGAGACTGGCCAAGAACACAAGTAGAATTTAACAAGTAAATGAAACAACATATCACGAATCACTTAACTTTTAATAAACTGGGATGTCTGGCGAAGACCTGACGCAGCACGCCCAAAACGCTCTCCCGAACCGTCCGTTGCGAGCCGCTTCAACAGACGCAGGAAGGCGCGCCGATCTCCTATTGCTCTCGTGTCGGCCGCGAAGCCACTACCCCTCGCTATACGGCGCGGCCCACTGGACTCATGTGACGACCTCACATGCACCAACGCTCGAGACGGACAAGTCATCTTGTGTCCCAGTGCGCGACCGACCAACCGATCGATCCAACCGCCAATGACCATTGCCTGAACAAACTCGAGCAGACTGGCGGCCTAGCACATACTAGCACTCCGGACGAGAGACAGACACTGACTGCCTCACACTGACCCGGCTGACCAACTCACCAGACTCACCACCTAGCGAGCTCATAGTGCCCCTTAAATGCACGTGAACAGGCTACCTTTCCCCTTTCCCACCAGAAGGAGACACCAAAGCTGCGATTGCCACAGCGGCGCCACCGCCAGAAACGGAGGGCGACTGCTTTACACTACGCGCTGCGGCTCGCTATTCAAAACAGCGATTTTTACCACTGCTCAAAAACCTTAAAAAATTATGTATTTCCCCTTTAGGTTTGATATAAGTAGTAATATTTCGATCCAAGCGTCGTCGCGTCGGGGACCGCTAAGAAGATAAAATAACAACTGGAGAAATCTAAAAACGATACGCCGGCCGGTGTGGTCGAGCGGTTCAAGGCGGTTCAGTCCCGAACCGCGCTGCTGCAACGGTAGTAGGTTCGAATCCTGCCTCGGGTATGGATGTGTGTGATGTCCTTAGGTTAGTTAGGTTTAAGTAATTCTAAGTTCTAGGGGACTGATGATCTCAGATGTTAATTCCCATAGTGCTCAGAGCCATTTGAACCATTTTTGCAATATAGACACAATTGTCAAGGACACCTGCCCTCACGCGACAACCGGATTACGTCGCCCCATTTGGTCAGGCTCCGCGCACCGCATGCCACTGGACTTACGCTCGCAATCTAATGAGGCGTGAGTTAGTACGCTATCATCAAACCACTGCGGCACGTGAGCCTCGTAAAACAAACTAGTGCATGAAACGAAGTTGGTACGTAATGACGTATGAATAGGATATAAGTAGGTAACTCTGTTCCTTAACAATGATAGGCTCATTAAAGACGGATTAGTTTTCATATTTTATATAACCAGTGATTATAACTTCAATAGATATTTTGAGGTCTGCACGTGGGAAGTGCAGGTGGAAGAGATGACGCCAAACAGAGGAGGCTTATCCTCAGCTGTAATGGAACTAAGCTGTTCTAGAAAGGACAGCTGTTCTTACCTCCTTATATTTTTTCTTTACTTAGCGGTCACCGATGCGACGACGCTTGCTTCAAAATACACTGAAGCGCCAAAGGAACTGGTACAAACATGCGTAGTCAAATACAGAGATATGTAAACAGGCAGAATATGGCGCTACGGTCGGCAACGCCTATATATGCCCAGAAGTGTCTGGTCGGTTACTGCAGCTACCATGGCAGGTTATCAAGATTTAAGTCACTATGGTGTTATAGTCGGGGCACGAGCGATGGGACACAGCATCTCCGAGGTAGCCATGAAATGGGGATTTTTCCGTACGACCATTTCACGAGTGTAGCACGAATATCAGGAATCCGGTAAAAAATCAGATCTCCGACATCGTTGCGGCCGGAAAAAGGTCCTCCAAGAACGGGACCAAAGACGACTGAGTCAATCAACGTGGCGGAAGTGCAGCCCCTCCGCAAATTGCTGCAGATTTCAATGCTGGGCCATCAACAAGTGAGCGTGCGAAGCATTCAACGAAACACCATCGATATGGGCTTTCGGAGCCGAAGGCCCACTTGCTTACCTCGAATACTGCACGACACAAAGCTTTACGCCTCCCTGGGACCGCCAATACCGACATTGGACTGTTGATGACTGGAAACAATTGCCTGGTCGGACGAGTCTCGTTTCAAACTTTATCGATCCGATGGACGTGTACGGGTATGGAGACAACGCCATGAATCCATGGACCCAACATGTCAACAGAGCACTGTTCAAACTGATGGAGGCTCTGTAATGGTGTGGAGCGTGTACAGTTGAAGTGCTATGGGTCCGCTGATACATGTAGATACGACTCTGACCTGTGACACGTACGTAACCATCCTGTCGGACCATCTAAATCCATTCATGGCCATTGTGCATTCCGGTGGACTTGGGCAATTCCAGCATGACAATACGACACCCCTCACGTCCAGAATTGCTACAGAGTGGCTCCAGGAACACTCTTCTGAGTTTAAACACTTCCGCTGCCCACCACTTTCCTCAGACATGAACATTATTGACCACATCTGGAATGGCTTGCAACGTGCTGTTCAAAAGAGATTTACACCCCCTCGTACTGTTACTGATTTATAGACAGCCCTACAGGATTCATGGTGTCCCATCCAGCACTACTTCAGACATTCGACTTGTCCATGCCACGTCGTGTTGCAGCACTTTTGCGTGCTTGCGGAGGCCCTACACGATATTAGGTAGGTGTACTAGTTCCCTCGGCTCTTCAGTGTATTACTCCTACATGAAACTGAAAGAGGCAATACATGTTATCTTTTTATTTTTTAGAGGTCTTTTTGTGTCGTTCATTTTTTAACGTAAGTTTTATACATGTTTCTTGTGAGACTGTTGCGTATGTATGAGTCTGTGAAAGTGATTGATGTCGATTCAGAGTTATCTCTTAAGTCAGAGAGGAATAGTAAAAACTTGTGATGATGATGATGATGTTTGGTTTGTGGGGCGCTCAACTGCGTGGTTATCAGCGCCCGTACAATTTCCCAACCTTTGCTCAGTCCAATTTCGCCACTTTCCTGGATGATGATGAAATGATGAGGACAACACAAACACCCAGTCATCTCGAGGCAGGTGAAAATCCCTGACCCCGCCGGGAATCGAACCCGGGACCCCGTGCCCGGGAAGCGAGAACGCTACCGCGAGACCACGAGCGGCGGACTAAAAACTTGTGGGAGAATGTGGATAAAAAGAGGGTGTAAGTGAGCGAAGCAACAAGCTAGTCTAACCGACGACGTGTTGAAGAGGAGTAAACAGGGCGAGTGAGGCCGCCTAGCCTGTAACGGCTCCCTGCCTCTGTCCCAGTGCGCACATTTTGGGGGTTGTGCAGACGGGCTGGCCCGGGCGTAGCCGTGTTAACGTCGCCCCGGTGCCTTCATTAACGCCGACAGCCGCGGTGGCGAGGAGGCGTGGCACGCAACTCTGCCTCCTCCACAGGCTGCGCCCGACCGCGTCGTCTTCCCTAAGGCCTCTCCTGCCTCAACAAGCGTCTACAGTACATGGTCGTAAAACCTGTCGGCTCGGCGAAGTCGTCTCTCGCTTATCATGTTCGCACGGAAATGCAAGATATTGTAACGTTGACTGCTCTTACAGCCACATTACTTTATTACACTGTCCAATCACATTGATGTGACCACCTGTGAAACGCCTGAATAAGACCTTTTGCCGCGCGGGACGGTGCGAGATGTACAGTAAGATAGGGCAGTGAAGATCCGGCGGGGATGTGGAGCCATGCTGTCTCCAGTGCCGTGATCTGCTGACACGAGCAGCCCGATCGAGGTGTCCTCACAGATTCTCCACTGGCCTTAAATCTACGCCAGGTTGGGACGATAAACTCATCCTAGTGCTCTTAGAACCACACACGTATACTGTGAACTCTGTCACGTTGTATTGTCCTGCTGTCGGAAAAATCACTTATAGGGATGGACACGGATCCTTGAGTCTGTAACAGAACACAGCGGTTATATACTAGGGAAGGTTTAATCTTTTGTTCATTAGTGAATCAAAAGCCTGAATGACATTTTCACTCAGCAGCGGAGTGTGCGCTGATATGAAACTTCCTGGCAGATTAAAACTGTGTGCCCGACCGAGACTCGAACTCAGGACCTTTGCCTTTCGCGAGCAAGTGCTCTACCAACTGAGCTACCGATGCACGACTCACGCCCGGTCTCACAGCTTTACTTCTGCCAGTATCTCGTCTCCTACCTTCCAAACTTTACAGAAGCTCTTCTGCGAACCTTGCAGAACTAGCACTCCTGAAAGAAAGGATATTGCGGAGACATGGCTTAGCCACAGCCTCGGGGATGTTTCCAGAATGAGATTTTCACTCTGCAGCGGAGTGTGCGCTGATATGAAACTTCCTGGCAGATTAAAACTGTGAAAGCCCGCGAAAGGCAAAGGTCCCGAGTTCGAGTCTCGGTCGGGCACACAGTTTTAATCTGCCAGGAAGTTTCATATCAGCGCACACTCCGCTGCAGAGTGAAAATCTCATTCTGGAAACATCCCCGAGGCTGTGGCTAAGCCATGTCTCCGCAATATCCTTTCTTTCAGGAGTGCTAGTTCTGCAAGGTTCGCAGAAGAGCTTCTGTAAAGTTTGGAAGGTAGGAGACGAGATACTGGCAGAAGTAAAGCTGTGAGACCGGGAGTGAGTCGTGTGCATCGGTAGCTCAGTTGGTAGAGCACTTGCACGCGAAAGGCAAAGGTCCCGAGTTCGAGTCTCGGTCGGGCACACAGTTTTAATCTGCCAGGAAGTTTCAATCAAAAGCCTGTTTATTACATGTGTGAACTGTTTTGCGTGTGGATCTGTAGATCCCCTATCGATGTAAACACACTAGTTTGTACTAACTGTGGTATTGCTATTTTAACCAACATTCATTTATTAAGTAAAATAACTGCAATTCCTCTTGAAATCTCGACTACGCAACTTTAAGAGTATTCTGTACCTAAAGAGCCGTGTCACATGAAGCAGTAATTTATTTCATCCAACAGTACCTGCTCAAGATCCAACGCGTCGTCTTTCACTACGCGCGGGCAACAACTTGGAGTGAAGCTATCAGGTCAGTGCCAATTACAAAACTTTGCGATCTTTTCCGATACGCCAACATCCAACTACGCCCCTCGCGGACTGCAGTTTCAATACGGAGAGGTCAATACCGTGGATACAGTGATAAGTTTATTGTTAAAGATATTCAGCGCATGATAATTTGTGCTAAGGCTATGAATGCATCGAAGCTGTCACCCACCAAAGATTATTTCCTCTCTTAAAACAACAAATAATATAACTTTTTATGAAAACCTTCGTAACACAGAGTGGCCAAAATAAAACTGTCGTGCAAAATATTTCATACATTTTAAATTAGGCACCCCAACTTACATAATTTTCTCCCAGGGCGGGTGATGTACATTGGGTTACTTGTCTTAAGGTGTATGAAATATTTTCCAGGCCAGTTTTAGTTTGGCCATCTTATACAGTTTATTAAGTGCGGCACGGTAGTTCACTTGGGAAGCATTACACCTATGTGTCTTCGACTCTGCTGTTCTAGTATGATGTGTTTCTCAAGCATTTCGAGAATTCGAGGTTTATTGTCTTATGAGCATGTTGAATACCTTACAAGAGCGCCAGAAGTCAAGCAGTGGTGTTGGCGTAGACAATTAAATTGGACAAGTAGAAGTCTGTCCTTTCGATTTTTTCTTAATCTTCTGCCAAACACATGTATCACTGCAGCGAATAATGTTTCTTGAAAAAAGTTATGCTAATGGTAACCATTTTGGTAAATTCATATTGAAATATTATCCAGATATAATGAGGAACCAGTGATGATCATTTATCGATACATTCATGCATGTATCACAGTGAAGTCACAGCAAGCTCCACCAACTCGGAATAAAGTGAACCGTATTTACAATACGCGTTTACATGTACTGGTAAAGAATTGTTTATTTAGAGCACAGTTCCTTACGTTATCTCGATTATATCTGGTTCAAAAATGGTTCAAATGGCTCTGAGCACTATGGGACTTAACAGCGGAAGTCATCAGTCCCCTAGAACTTAGAACTACTTAAACCTAACTAACCTAAGGACATCACACACATCCATGCCCGAGGCAGGATTCGAACCTGCGACCGTAGCAGTCGCGCGGTTCCAGACTGAAGCGCCTAGAACCGCTCGGCCACTCCGGCCGGCGATTATATCTGGCCACGAGTGTACCACAGTAATTATCCTTGTTGTTGTGACTCTGGGTGGCAACCCTGACACGATAGACTTCCCGCCAGGCACGGCGGGTGAACAGGCAACCTGCATACCAGGCGAAGTGTGTTCGCCTGCAACTTCTAACGACCGACTGCATGGAACTACATTTCAAGTCACCAGTAAAGTCCTTAACTTGTTTGAAAACGATTTTGCCTCAGAAGTAACCCATATAAGGTGCCAATGATTACTCAAGCAATAAACGTAACTTATACGACGAAAAGGTACCGGTATCTTTCAGACGCCGCTCTCATGGAAATTGGAATTTTGTGGTAAGACCTTCTGGGACCAAACTGCTGAGGTCATCGGTCCCTAAGCTTACTCACTACTTACTCTAACTTACGCCAAGGACAACACACACCAATGCCCGAGGGAGGACTCGAATCTCTGACGGGGATAAGCCGCGCGAACCGTGACAAGGTGCCTAAGACCTAGTGGCTACCCCGAGCAGCCCGCTCTGATGTTGATGCTGTAGCTCATCGGAGAATATGAAATCATGTATTAAAGATAGTACTGCAGGTATAAAAAATAAACTATGAGAGAAAATAGTCACACCAGGTCCAAAAAAAAAAAAAAGGACAACATGGAATGTAGTGAGGGAGTAAAACCGGTGGAACCAGAGATGGACCTGCGGTAATATGAATATGTCCCTCACTACATCAGTAGAAAACCACAAAATATTTATAGTAAAAGAATTATAGTTAAATGTGTTCTTCTGAGTTTAGTAACAGTCATTTATCAGTGGAACATTTCCCAAATGGCTGAAATATATGCCAAAGTTAAGCGTATTTATAGGAAAGGATACAAAAGAAGTAGTGTAAAATTTCAGTCCATTTTTTATTATGGTGGCATTCTCAAAAATTGTACAAAAGGTAATATACAACTGGCTTATTAACCATCTGATTACAATTAATATATTGCGAAAGTCACAGTTTAGCTTTCTAAAGGGTTCTGATATTGAGAAGTATGGAGTAGAAGTATGAAACCGGAATTTCCCTATAGATGGTGCTAGCCGTCCGTGCAGGACCCGTGAGGCCGCGTCTGCAGCGCCATCTGCTTCTTGTAATGGCTGACGATGAATGTCAACACACAGTAACCAAAGTTCCATACATCGGTATCTGTTTCAAACCCGTAAACATGTCGAATTTTGTGCCTACAAACTACGATTTGCGGACAGCATTGTTTTTTTTCTTATCATTTTAAGAAAACTGCTAAATCGCATCGAATGCTTCTCGAAGCTTTCGGCAAACATGGTCTTGGGAAAAAATAGTTTTGAGTGGTTCAAAAAATTCGAAAGTGGTGATTTTGACGTGAGAAACGTCTTGCGCGGAAACCAACGAAAACGTTCGAGGTTAACGAATTGCAGGCTTTATTGGATGAGGATAATGCTCAAACTCAAAACAAACTCGCGGAACACTTGACTGTGACGCCGAAAGCTGTTTCTCTTCGGTTGAAAGCTATGGGAAAGATGTAGAAAGTGGGAAAATGGGTTTCGCATGAACTGAGTGAAAGACAGCAAGCAAATCGAAAGACCACTTGTGAAATGCTGCTCGCCAGATCGAAAAGAAAGTAGTTTCTCCATCGTATAGTGACAGGTGATGAAAACTGGATATATTTTGAGATTCCCAAGCGTCGTAAATCATGGGTGGATCCAGGCAAACCATCGACATCCACTGTAAGACCAAATCGCTTTTGAAAGAAGACAACGCTCTGTGCTTGGTGGGATCAGAAGGGTGTCATCTATTATGAGGTATTAAAATCTGGTGAAACCGTTAATACTGATCGCTACCAACAGCAAATGATCGATTTAAATTGAGTATCACGTGAAAAACGACCGGAATATGGAAAAAGGCAACACGAAGTCAAATTGCTCCATGATAATGCCCGATCACACACAGGAAAACGGGTCAGGGAAACGATGGAGGCGTTCAGTTGGGAAATACTAGGGCATGCGGGTTACTTCTAGACTTGGCTCCATCCGATTATCATCTATTTGCATCACTGGAACACGCTCTAGCCGAACAACGCTTCAATTCATATGAAAATGTACGAAAATGGATCGCTGACTACTTCGCTTCAAAAGAAGAACTGATTTTTTGGCGTGGCATTCATAGCCTGTCGGAGAAGTGGGTGAAATGGAAAAATATCAATGGAGATTATTTTGAATAAAATATTGTTTCTCAGTTTCAAACAACAGGTGTGTAATTATTGCAACCAAATTCCTTTTCCATACTTGTACACCTGGTCTTTATACATACAACGAGAATGTACATAATTCATTAGACAGTAATTTGTAGGTTACTGATATATTCTACGATCTGAAAAGGGAATTTGATTGTGTAAATCACAATATCCTTTTAAGTATGTTACAATATTAAAGTATAAAGGTAAGTGCTGCGAAATGGTTCGAATTGTATCTCTTTGGCAGGAAATAAAATGTGTCAGTAGGAAACAGTCATTTATGAAGCTATGAGGCAGAGAACTAATTACATGTGGTGTGCCACAAGGTTTCATCTTAGGGCCCGTATTTTACCAGACGGAAAGTTTGTTTTATTTGCTGATGAACGAAGCAAGTATAAATTTATAAAAATCGGTTACTCAAATTTTCGCAGTCAATCATAAATGGTTCGTAGCCTATTATTTGTTGCTTAACTTTGAGAAAAACACTATACGCAGTTCAGGACTTATAAGAGGTTTCCTCTCAATACAAGCCCAAAACAGGACGACAAACAGATAGACAGATTGACAATGTTAAATTCTTGGTATTACTGCTCGATAATAAATTCAACTGGCAGGAGCATGGCACAGAACTGCTGAAGCGCCAAAACAAATCTTTATTTGCAATGCTGGTGTTGTCAGATATAGGTTACACAAAAATAGAAGTTGTAGCATAGGTCACTGACTTTCATTTCATAATGTAATACAGGATCACTTTGTATGGCTACTCGTGAAGTGCAGCTAAAGTTTTTCGAGTGCAAAAACGTGTAATAAGGATTATTTGTGATGGGAAACCAAGAGCGTCCCCCAGAGGCTACTGTGTATTACTAAATGGCTAAAGCCACACGATCTCAGGTAGAGGTTGTGTATCTAACGGTTTCCAGGGGCAACAAAATTTGATTTTCAGAACTTCATATACTTATTGACCGCACTTAAAAATTTGAAATGTTGTAAGAATCTAATCCTTAAGAGGTATAATCCTGTTAAAATTGTGACACGAGAAGTCAAGTATTAAAGTTAGAAACTATGTACCGTGTTTGACTTGCAGCAGCGTTAATCATGGTGCACAAATTATGCAGACTATGCTCTTCTAGTATTTGAGAATGAGAGCACTTAGCGAAATCCAACAAACTTTACACTTAATTTCAAATCATTCTGAAATATTTTATGGCTGAGAGCTCCCACAAAAGGAAAAAACAATATCACTTATAAAATTTTTGCTGTTCAGGCAGTAAAATTCAGCATCAAGCAAAACGTTTTATTTATTACTAATTCAACTCGCAACACATTTTGCAGACGGTATCCACATATACAGTTGGAAGTGCCTGTAAAACTATATCATTTAATGACAGATAGAAGCTATGACGTCATAAACACTGAGATGCGTCAAAAACTAGCTTTTGCTCAAGCGGAGTGCGTATTACATACAACGTACTCATTAAGTGTTTGGTAATGAGAGCAGTTAGCGGCTTCCAACAAACCTTAAACATAATTTGAAACTTTCTTCTCCCTTACATTCTTAACGTCGAATAGTTAACACGTTAAGTTATTTCTGGTGTACTCAGATGTCTGAAGCTGTTTTATTCGTGGGAGTTTGATTCTTTACGCAATCGGAGGTTACTGATAGCGAACGTTTTGGGTACAGTATAAATAATAAAAAACATTTCTAAATTTTGCTCTTAACATCTTTTCAGAACACAAAATGCTATTGTTATAAGTATTCAGCACGTTAACGGTCTCCAAAGTCACGTCTGACAGCAACGAGATCGACAACGAAACCCGCCACTGCATCTTCTACGCTGGCGAAGGCTTTTTCCGATTCTACAGCTAAATGCGGAATAAGGCGCCGCAGAGGAAATACGACTCTGCAAAGAGAAATAATGAGAACTCGAAAGGAAAACCTCAGCCTCAAGAAAATCTCGGTTTTCCGCAGGGGAACGTCAACATTTGCTCAGGCATTTGCTCTGACGGGCAAAATCTGGCCTCGGGAGAATCAACAGACGAAATGAACCTGCGAAACTTCTTGTGCGCCACGCTCACGAATTTTCGGCCTTGCACGCCGAAGCGTACCTCACAGCCGCCGGATTGAAAACAGTTTGCGGAAAGTGACAAACTGCTACTAACCGTCTGTTGCCTTTCCATTAGTTCCGTGGATGCCAGCTTTTGGTCCGGGTGAATATGTTTAATGCATTTAGATCCATGTTGTATAATTTGTGTTACCTCTTGTAGCATTAATAACTTTTCTTATCAATAAAGGATTCACTCTTTCTTTCATACAGAAGTGAAGATTACTTACAGAACACTTCAACAAACAGAAATTTGTACGTTCATCATTAGCCTGAGTTAGGACTTGATATGTCAAATAACTGAATATTGTACGAACATAATTCACGCGTCCTTAGATATTTTGTGCTCCAGTCTTATTACACTAGATGAACGTTGCAATATTAGCCAAGATCTGATGCTGTCATAACTTTACGCTTGTTACATTCTTTATAATAGTGATGATGATATCAAATCAAAAATTATTTTGCAACAAATGATTCTATCATTCGTACGCTACGTAGAAGGGGTGTAGGGGCAACGGAGGATTTGAAGATGTCGACCAACAAACGCTTCGGGAAGGCTTGAAATTACGGGTAAAGTTGGTCGGAAGTCGCTAAGTGCCCTCTTTGTCAAATACTGGATGAATATAGTCTGGGTTATTTGCGGCCCGTGGGTTACTCCGTCTCAGGACGTAACACAGTTTCAAACAGTAACACTTTTCCTATTGTGTTGAACCTTTATATTAAATTTATACCTCTTAATGAGCAAATAATGAGTGCAAATACTGAAAACAAACATTTTGGTAACCCCTGGAAGCCTCTAGATAGACAACCTGCAACTGGCCTTGGTAGCCGCACTTCCCTTTAACTGTATAGTAATATAGATTTGTTGGTCGGAGCTGTTCTTTTCCACGAAATTAAACTCGTCGATTGACTTCTTCCCTCATGTTTAAGTAACTTTGGACAATGATGAAGACAAATCGCGTTTCTCTCTCTCTCTCTCTCTCTCTCTCTCTGTCTGTGTGTGTGTGTGTGTGTGTGTGTGTGTGTGTGTGCGAGTAAGAGATATTGACGAAAAAGACGATTTTAATGCAACGAAATGTACACTACTGGCCATTAAAATTGCTACACCACGAAGATGACGTGCTAAAGATGCGAAATTTAACCGACTGGAAGAGGATGCTGTGATATGCAAATGATTAGCTTTTCAGAGCATTCACACAAGGTTGGCGCCGGTGGCGACACCTACAACGTGCTGGCATGAGGAAAGTTTCCAACCGATTTCTCATACACAAACAGCAGTTGACCGACGTTGCCTGGTGAAACGTTGTTGTGATGCCTCGTGTAAGGAGGAGAAATGCGTACCATCACGTTTCCGACTTTGATAAAGGTCGGATTGTAGCCTATCGCGATTGCGGTTTGTCGTATCGCGACATTGCTGCTCCCGTTGGTCAAGATCCAATGACTGTTAGCAGAATATGGAATCGGTGGGTTTAGGATGGTAATACGGAACTCTGTGCTGGATCCCAACTGCCTCGTACCACTAGCAGTCGAGATGACAGGCATCTTATCCGCATGGCTGTAATAGATCGTGCAGCCACGTCTCGATCCCTGAGTCAACAGATGGGGACGTTTGCGAGACAACAACCATCGGCACGAACAGTTCGACGACGTTTGCAGCAGAATGGACTATCAGCTCGGAGACCATGGCTGCGGTTACCCTTGACGCTGCATCACAGACAGAAGCGCCTGCGATGGTGTACTCAACGACGAACCTGGGTGCACGAATGGCAAAACGTAATTTTTTCGGATGAGTCCAGGTTCTGTTTACAGCATCATGATGGTCGCATCCGTGTTTGGCGACATCGCGGTGAATGCACATTGGAAGCGTGTATTCGTCATCGGCATACTGGCGTATCACCCGGAGTGATGGTATGGGGTGCCATTGGTTACACGTCTCGGTCACCTCTTGTTCGCATTGAGAGCACTTTGATCAGTGGACGTTACATTTCAGATGTGTTACGACCCGTGGCCCTACCCTTCATTCGATCTCTGCGAAACCATACATTTCAGTAGGATAACGCACGATCGCATGTTGCAGGTCCTGTTCGGGCCGTTCTGGATACAGCAAATGTTCGACTGCTGCCCTGGCCAGCACATTCTCCAGATCTCTCACCAACTGAAAACTTCTGGTCAATGGTGGCCGAGCAACTGGCTCGTCACAATACGCCAGTCACTACTCTTGATGAATTGTGGTATCTTGTTGAAGCTGCATGGGCAGCTATACCTGTACACGCCATCCAAGCTCTGTTTGACTCAATGCCCAGGCGTATCAAGGCCGTTATTACGGCCAGAGGTGGTTGTTCTGGGTACTGATTTCTCAGGATCTATGCACCCGAAATGCGTGAAAAAGTAATCACATGTCACTTCCAGTATAATATATTTCTCCAATGAACACCCGTTTATCATCTGCATTTATTGTTTTATTGTTGATGCAGCAATTTTAATGTCCAGTAGTGTAAATAACAGCACTAGATTAACGTTTAAAACTTCACCTAAATGAGCAGATCTTGCTTAACTTAGACCAGATTTTATAAACAAAACTTTTTTTTGTTCTTTATTTCAGCCTCAGATCGTACAAATGGTATCACGATAGGTTTCGTTGCAAGTCATCATCACATGGCTTTGAATACATGGTATCTCATGAAAATGCAATTGTTTAGTTGTACTTACAGTTAGCCGAGTTGCTAGGTAACGAATTCAGATTATCTTATTACATCAACTGTTTGATCTGATACTGAAATAAATAATATTTCCGTCACTACCTTCCGCTAAGGCAGTATGTTTAATCTGTACATGTTTTGTCTGTTACAAAGAATGGGCTACGTTCCGTTGATTTAATAATTAAACGTAAATGGCTGTCATTACTGCCGTTTTTTCCGAGACTTAACCAAGTACAATAAGTATAAAACCTTATGTGTGAACACTTTTCGTTAGGCTTTACCGTGAGTAATTGATATCGAGGGAAACAAGAAGGTTTCTGTTACCAAACACTATTTAATTGTTTCATCAATGTATTTCTAAGGTTTAGGCCTCCATCATCATGTAGATTTACGTTGATTAACATGACAGGTAAATGTTGCGTTACAGCTTGGAGTAGCCTGTGGCACTGTCTGCAGTGGTCAGATACTGTTTTTACTGTCGCGATACATCACGAACACAGTCATTAATTACGAGACGGCACTGTGTCCAGTGGTCATAGGCTCCTACCGCTTGCGTGATATAAAACATACACCATCATGAGTTTCAAGACGGGGAAAGGAGCCTGTGACTACTGAAGACAGTGTCACAGGTATCTAGAGAGTCGCTTCACAACAGATAAAGGATTTATTAATCAACAGAAACCAACATGATGATGCAGGTTCAGATCTTCGAAACGTGTTGCGTACGTCAATAAACAGTGACTGATAACTGAAAACTTGTATATCATTCTAAGTAGAAAACTAAAAATAATATAAAGTACTAATTAATTTTCAGACTGACATATAAATGTTAATCTGCTTTACCTTTGTTACAGACAAATAAGGAAACAGAACGCTGTCGAAGGTTTTATCAGCATCTTTGGCAGTACACTGTATATGGGCAGTGACAAGATTTTGTTCATATTTGTTTACGTGGAGCTCACAATGGAGATGTCAGAGCATGACTGTCATTTTTGGAATTACTGAAAGTCCTACAAGAATTTGAGCTTTTAAAGATTTTATTAATTTTATTTAGCTAGAAATTTTACAGAATTTTTGATTATTATGCTACATGTTCAAAGTATTACATGTAAACTGATATTATATTTAAGTGACCTTGTGTTTTGGAAACTGTTTTTCTATTGGCAGTTGTCGTTAATTGTCTAGACGTCAAATCGTTTGGGTGTTGTTTACCATTTTGCCCTGAAACATTAACAGAGCAAAAATTTACTAATCAAAGCTGTCTTCGGCTTAGTAATGAAAATGCAACCTGCATGTACACTGACGTGACGAAAGTCAGGGGGTACCACCCAGTATCGTGTCGGGCCTCCTACTGCATGCTGTACTGCAGCAGTTGGACGTCACATGGACTAAACAAGTCGCTGGAAGTTCCCTGTAGAAATATTGATCCATGCTGCCTTTATAGCCGCCCATAATTGCGAAGTTGTTGCCGGTGCAGGATTTTATGCACGAAATGACCACTCAGTTACGTCCATAAACGTTCAATGGGATTCAAGTCGGACTATCTGGTTGACCAAACCATTCGCTCAAACTGTACAAAATATTCTTCAAAGCAATAGCGAACAACTCTGGCATGGTGTCATGGCGCATTGTCATATTCTATTGTTGTTTGGGAGTATAAAGTCCATGAATGGGTGCAAATGGTCTCAAAGTAGCCGCAAGCGTCCAGGACCATTTCATGCAAACACACCCCACAACACTGTGGCGCCATCGCCAGCTTACACAGTGCCTTGTTGATAATTTGTGCCCATGGCTTCGTGGGGTCTGCACCATACTCGAACCCTACGATCAGGTCTTACCTACTGAAATCGTGGATCATCTGACCAGGCTACTGTTTTCCAGTAGTCTACGGTGGAACCAATATGGTCAAGAGCGAAAGTGTGGTGCTGTAGGCAATGTCGTATTGTTAGCAACGCCACCTGCGTTGGTCTTCTGCTGCCATTACCCATAACGCCAAATTTCTTCGCACTGTCCTAACGGATGCGTTCGTTGTACGTCCCACATTTATGTCTGTGGTTATTTCACATATTGTTGCTTCTCTGTTAGCACTGACAAATCTACATAAACGTCGCTGCTGTCGGTCGTTAAGTGAAGGCCTCCGGCCGCTGCATCGTCCTCGTTGAGAGGTAATGCCTGAAATGTGATGTTCTCGGCACACTTTTGACACTGTGGATCTCGGAATATTGAATTCCCTAACAATTTCAGAAATGGAACGTCCCATGCGTCTAGCTCCAACAACCATTCCGCGTTCAGAGTCTGTTAATTCCTGTCGTCGGAAACCTTTCCACTCGACTCAACTGAGTGCAAATCACAGCCCCTTTTATACTTTGTGTACGCGATACTTCTGCCATCTGTAGTATATGTGCAATAGCTATCGCATGGCTTTTGTCACGTCAGTGTATACTACTTCAGCCCAGCACGCCGTTTATCCCTAGTAAGTTCATGGTATTTCAATTTGTACTTTGTCGTCCACCCCAAGGAGAGAGCAGACTGGTGGGGGTCAATGTCGAGACGCCAGTACGCTGAGACGCCTGTCTGAGAATCGTTACCGGCGAAGCGGAGAGGTGGTTAACATGCCACGTGAGAGGCAGTCCAAAGCCGCTGCCGTTCGGTGTGTATCGGGCGTACCCAGCGTGCAGCCGGCTGATAGCGCACCGGGCATTGTGTGGCCGACAAGATGACAAGGCAGCCCCTGCCAGCTGCTACCTGCTACCTGTGTGCGCGTTGCGCGGCACATATCGATTTCGCTCCGGGTATAGGGCGCTCCGCGTGGTGGCTTCTGATCAGCTGTGTGGACTGATACATTGTCGAGGCGTGCCTGCCGACCGTTTGGGAGCGGGTGGAATGCTCCATCGAAGCCAGAAAATCGCTTTACAGCTTAACTAAAAAGTGTAATGGTGTAAAATGGTGAGGTATTTAAGAGTTGATTTGTGGGTTTCTAAAGGCTTATGATAGTGTGGACAGATTCTGCCCGCCCGGTTAACCGTGCGGTCTAACGCTTTCCGGACTGTGAAGGAGCGCCTGGTCCCCAGCACGAATTATCCCGGCGGACTTGCGTCGAGGTCCGGTGAGCCGGCCAGTCTGTGGATGGTTTTTAGACGGTTTTCCATCTGCCTCGGCGAATGCGGGCTGGTCTACCTTATGCGATAGCTGCGCAACCAAGATCTCCACGTAAACGTACACCACCATTAGTACACACGTCTGGTGTGAGACGTTCACTGCGGAGGAGGGGTGGGGGGGGGGGGGGCGGGCACCGGGGGCCGAACTGCACAATAACCCTGAAAGAGCGGTTCGGTGTGGGGCGGCTGAGGTGTGAAGTGGACTGCGGTTAGCGTCGTGGGGTTGTCGACAGCTGTGTATATGAAAAATAGCCAGAGTGGCAAATTTTAAATACTCAGGCACCTGGTTCAACGGGCATAATAATCAAAAACGAGAAATTAATCAGCATATTGTCAATGGGTCTGAAAGAGATTTCGGTCTCAAGCAGATAATGTCATAAAAAATCTGTCAGTTAAGACCAAGCTTAAAGCTTATAACACTGTGATTGTACCAGTGTTGCTATATGGGACAGCAACTTGAAGCACCACAAAAAAAAAGAAGAGAAGCTGTTCATCCTTGAACAGAAAATCACGAGAAAGATTTTGGACCAACCCACGAATTAAACAAATGCAAACGTAGAATGAGCCAAGCAGTACACGACCTGATGAAACAGAAACAAAAAATTAAAGCGTAGAGAAGTCTGGCAGAGGACGTTTCCAGAAGGCCAGACACTTGGCGGGGCGAAAGCTGTGCTTACAGGAAACTCTGTGGGTACTCATGTAATCCATACGTGCGTTCCCTGCACGTGTTTATGCTGATCATTACGCACATTTATGAACCTTTGTGCAGCCATAGTAGGGACAAAATCCGACTATTCGGGAGTAGGATCTTATAATTTGAGAAAGTGTTGCGAGACAAACTTTCGTCACACTGTCCACAAACGTGACGTCGGATCCGCCTGGCAACAACGATCTGAACGCCCATTGGCTGAGAGTTTTGATATATATATATATATATATATATAGCCTCCGGTTACTCGACCGTACATTTTGAGTGGCGCCTTGCTACTAACTTCGAACCGTCTTCCCGACGCACAAGAGAGACCCTACCTTTCTCCCTCTACGCATATATATATATGCGTAGAGGGAGAAAGGTGGGGTCTCTCTTGTGCGTCGGGAAGACGGTTCGAAGTTAGTAGCAAGGCGCCACTCAAAATGTACGGTCGAGTAACCGGAGGCGGCTCCAAAAGGACGGTCGCGAGTAGGCAGTGGCAGTAGCAGAATGCTCCACTGACCTCAACAAACAAAAACAAGATATAAAGTTAAAGTGAAAGGTATTACCAGTGAAAGCCACATGTCGTAGGCAGTATCTATAACGAGTATTGAAAGTGATAACCGTGTTGTAAAGTGTTGAGTGTAACGGCGCAGCGAAGAGCTGATATATTGGAAAGTCTGCGACGCGTGTTTTAAAGTCTTCTTCATTTAAATGGTTCAAATGGCTCTGAGCACTATGGGACTTAATATCTATGGTCATCAGTCCCCTAGAACTTAGAACTACTTAAACCTAACTAACCTAAGGACATCACACAACACCCAGTCATTACGTCTTCATTGAAACGATTATATTACAAAACGTTGTTAACCTTTAAAAATGGCATCCCGACACACACCATTTCATCAGGAGCCCAAACCTACATTGAACCTGGCGCCTGAGTGCCACTACTGCGACGAGGGACAACCGAAGCAGCAAGACACCAGGTGAGTAATAAAGAAACCAGAGAAGGAAGGCAGAGTCGCTTCCTTCTCGCTGCAATGCCACACATAAGAAGGAGGGCATTGTACTCGTCCATTTGGAAGACCAAGGAAGCCCTGGGAGAAGTATTTGCAGGAGGACCTTCAACAGCTGGGTGACTTTGAGAACTGGATCCAAGGTGCATAAGATCGCCATTTATGGTGGATTATTGTAAGGTCGGCGCATGACATTCAGAGCCCATGATTTCCGCTGTTTAATGCAATATAGGATTTGAACCTCCCAGCCTGGTCACTACTATGGCGACCGTGCTCCACACGTGAACTGCGACTGCAGCGTAACTACCGCGTGACTGCCACGATCTCCACCCGCAACTGTTCATTGACCAGTTCATTGTTCACTTTTCTGTGTTGGATGAAGAATGGCAGATACCTGCGATTTTACTTTTGAGGACCGCATGGTGAGAAGTGTGTGAGTCCATGAAGCACAGTAAAGAAAATACACGGACGTGAAAAAAGTCGTGAAATACCACCTAATATCGTGTCGGACCTCCTTTTGTTCGGCGTATTTCAGAAACTCGATGTGGCATGGACTCAGCAAGTCGTTGTAAGTGCCCTACAGAAATATTGAGCCAGGCTGCCTCTATAGCAGTCCATAATTACAAAAGTGTTGCCGGTGTAGGATGTTGTGCACGAACTGACCTCTCGATTATGTTCTACAAATGGTGGATGGGATTCATGTCGGGATATCTGGGTGGTCATATCATTCGCTCGAAATGTCCAGGATGTTGTTTAAACCAATTGCGAACAATTGTGGCCCGTTGACATGATGTCGTTGTTTGGAAACATGAAGTCCATGAATGGCTGCAAAAGCCGATCATTACCATTTCCATTCACAGATCCGTTCAGCTGAACCAGAGGAACCAGTCACTTCTATGTAAACATAGCCAATACCATTTTGGAGCCACCACCAGTCTACTGTGCAGTGACTTGCTGACGACTCGGCTCCATGCTTCGTAGGATCTGTGCCACATTTGGATCGTAACGTTACCCCATCCTAAATGAAATCGGGACTCATCTGACCATATCACGGTTTCCCAGTAGTGTAGGGTCCAACTGATATGGTCATGAGCCCAAGAGAAGCGCTTCAAGCGTGGCGAGGTCTTAGCAAAGGCCTTCGCATTGGTCGTCTGTTGCCATAACCCATAATATCAGACTTCACAGCACTGTCCTAACGAATACGTTCATCATACGTTCCACATTGATTTCAGCGGTTATTTCACGCAGTGTTGCTTGTCTGTTAGCACTGATAACTCTATGCAAATGCCGCTGCTCTCGGTCGTTAAGTGAAGGCTGTCGGCCACTGCGTTGTCTGTGGTGAGAGGTAAGCCTGAAAACTGATATTCTCGGCACTCTCTTGACACTGTGGATTTCGAAATATTGAATTCCCTGACGATTTCCGAAACAGAATGTCGCATGCTTCTACCTCCAACTATCATTCAGTTTTCAGTCTGTTGATACCCGTTGTGCGGCCATAATCACGTCAGAAACTTTTTCCTATGCATCACCCGATTACGAATGACAGCGCAGCCAATGCGCTGCCTTTTATACCTTGTGTACGCGTACTACCGCCATCTATATATGTGCATATCACTATCCCGTGACTTCTGTGACATCACTGTATGACGCACAGCTCAACAAGGAGCCACCAAGTCGTCAGAAGTTTTTCACGCGGGAAGTGTTTTGGATGTCCCCTTCCATAGTCGTTCATCAATCCGAAGCGAATCAATTACTAAAGTGAGACTATCGTTCTTATTGCACGTCTGCCAGAAACTGTGCTGTGAAACTTGCAATTAAAAGGAGCACACCGCAGCTCCACGTAAAAATGCGCTTACCCCTGCAAGCATTCCGACCAGTAGCTACCAATGAACTCGTATATCGTAAGCAGTAATCACCTTCTAACGCTAGGTTGAGGTAGGCCGAACGATACCTTTGCTCCTGACGAAATTAATGGGACTGAGGATGTAGTGTGCTTAATTCACAAATACACAAATACGAATTTTAGTGTAGTAGACCTAAACTCCAGTGCTGTTGGTGTAAAGAACGTGCTGGAGAGCGGCTGGGCGAGTGTGGTTTCTGCGAAGGGCAGCAGACGGTAGCATGGCACCGGGTGCTACTAATGGCCACAGCAGCCGCCACGCCTCGCTGCTACCAGCGGGCGGCCATCTCCTGCAGCGCCGCTACCCTGCAGCACACGCCGCTAGTCTCATGACACGCGATCTCACTCTCTCGGCCACGAGTGCGTCCTACCCGCTGAAGAATGTTTCAGCCAACAGTAATTAAGGAAGCAGCCTCTTCATTATCTTAGTCGTTAATGAATCTGGCGCTGTGTAACGGGCATGTACGATTTAATGTAGAGCGCCTTGGTATATTGACAACTTGTACAGAAACCATATTGAAGCTTATGAGAAGTGTATGTGTGTGTGTGGGGGGGGGGGGGAGTAGTGATTGAAAACTGAGTGAGGCAGGGTTGTAGCCTATCCCCTGCTTTACTCAATCTCTACATTAATCAAGAAGTCAAGAAAATTAAGGGGAACTTTGAGAATCGAATTAAATTTCAAGGAAGGAAAATTTTGAAATTTGTGGTAAGGTGCAATAGGACCAAACTGCCAAACTGCTGAGGTCATCGGTCCCTAAGCTTACGAACTACTTAATGTAACTTAAACTAACTAACGCTAAGGACAACACACACACGCGCATGCCCGAAGGAGTACTCGAACCTCCGACAGAGGACCGTGACAAGACGACCCAAACCACGTGGCTCAAGGAGAGAGAGAAAGAGAGCGAATAAAATACTGCAAGATGTTCAGATAGCACCGTGATTCTATCAGAGCCATCAAAGGATACGGAAGATCAGTCGAACGATATGTACAGTGTTTTGAAAGAGTTTTCAAGACGAGTGACACCGGGTAATGTGCTGTAGTTGAACTTAATCAGGCAATACTGAGGGAATCATTGTCCAAATGAGGCACTAAAACCAGTCGATGAGTTTTGCTAACTTTACAGCAATGTAACCGACGGCGGTTGATATAAAATTTAGACTGCCAGTAGCAAGGGAAGCTTTCCTCAAAAACAGAAATATTTGAATATCAGATATGGATTTAAATGTTAGAAAGGCTTTTCTCATGTGTAAGTGAATCGTGGATGATAAGCCCAGACAGGAATAGAATAGAGGCTTCTGAAATATGGTGCTATAAATGAATGCTGAAGATCAGATGTGGACGTTGAATAACTGACAAAGGCGGAGTCAACGTCGTCGTATTATAGAGAAGGAGTAATCCAAGAAGAAGCCAGTACTACTATTTCTACAGCCAACGATCGCAAGAAACATCAGTAGGGTGTCGATTGCGATCAGTCACGACGGTATTAATATATGTGAAGATGACGATACTTTATCGAATTCGATGGTCCATCGAGATTTACTTATGAGCACAATCAACATAAAATGTAAAAACAAAAGCAAACTCTCATTCAATTCAGATTAAGTAATGATAAACGTATATAAAAATTAATTTATTTTGTCTTGACATTTCTATATGCCTGCTATTTGTTACATGGCATCTCTTAGCTTAAGTTTTGTCTCACGACACATATTATGAATATGTAAACTTTTCAATGCGTACGTCTGAGTTCATACTATCATTCCCTACTTGGTGTAGAGGTTTGATTTCTACTTGAAAATCTGCTTATTGACAATTAAACTGTGTCGTGGGCGATTAAACAGTTATTTTATTCTCCTTTATTATTCTGCAGTTACACGCTATGTCACATCTGCATAATGAAGAAACCTGTTCAAGTTAAAAGGGCTTTAAATATGCAATGTGAAACACTTTTGTATGCGAAAATATGCGGAAGACTATCGTAAAATAACTTCATTCATCATTATTCAGTTGTTAGCTATATTTACACTTTAACTTTCCTCTTGTTTCTCTTAATTTGTCGTTCATTAGTGTTTTTTAACGGAAATATGAAGACCTAGTACGTATCTTTAACTTACCTGATTATAATCAAGGCTATATATTTGCTCAGTGCATTTACCTGATTGTATATTACTATTGAACGCTCGTCAATCAGCCTCTCTTAATTCCTGAATATGACGTTACTGAATATTTAAGCTGATTGTGGTAATAAACGACGTTTCATTCAATAGAATGGAAAACCAATCCAAGTTGCAAATGTTTTATTTTCAATTCGATGACTAGTTTCGGGCCGAGACCCATTTTAAAATCATCATAACAAAGTTGAAAAATGACATTTCCGAAGATGTTATGTTTCGACTTTGTATTTGCATCCTGGACTGGTTTTTCGTTCTATTGATTAACAGAAGTTGGTGACCCAAGTTACTCCAGCATTCTGGAAGTTTGTAAAGATTAAATCTTTGTTGTTGTTCTATCCTCATTATTACTGAAATTTTTTAAATGTGAATTAACTTTGCATTGAGGATGATACGGATGAACAACATTGATTATACGGGCAACTGACGTTGTTTTGTTCTGTATTGACTCTTAACACTGCAACAAAGAGCCAGTTTCCGTCTGTTGACGCGTGGTGACAGGTTGTTGCATCGTCAAAACAATTGTCTGTACACATCACATCTGGCTCTAGTTCAAAGAGCTACTACACCTGCGTTGTTCGATGCAGTCGCACATTATCTACATGGATATTCCGCAAATCACGTTTAAGCGCCTGGCAGAGGGCTTATCGAATCACCTTCACAATAGCTGGCTATTATTCCATTCTCGTACAACGTGCGAAAAAGAGAACACCTATATCTTTCCATGCGAGCTCTGATTTCTCTTATTTTGTTATGATGATCGTTTCTCCCTATGTAAGTCGGCGTCAAAAAACTATTTTCACATTCGGAAGAGAAAGTCGGTGATTGAGATTCCGTCAGAAGATTCCGCAGCAACGAAAAACTCCTTTGTTTTAATGATGTCCACCCCAAATCTTGTATCATTTCTCCCCTATTTCGCTATGTGATCCAAATGACGGCTGAATGGACCCCTGAAAAGGCATAGTTGGGGAAGGTGAACAGTGTCACAATATCGTTTATCAGTGGTGTACAGTTTATTTCGAACTCAACATGTCCAGGCAAAATTATGCTTCCCCATGCCATAGCACAAAAGAATAATGTTCTACACTGTTCCTGGGTGCATTAGGGTTTCCTATCTCCCGCCATATGAGGGTACGTCTAACATTACTACTCAGACTGAATCAGCTCTCATCCGACAGGAGCACGCGACCCCGCTCCTCTCTGGTCCAGTCCCTATGCTCCTCCCACCATCGCAAACGTTGCCTCCGATGTGCGGGTGACAACAGATATGGGACCCCTGATACGTCTAGATACGACTCTGACAGGTGACACGTACGTAAGCATCCTGTCTCATCACCTGCATCCATTCATGTCCATTGTGCATTCCGACGGGCTTGGGCAATTACTGCAGGACAATGCAACACCCCACACGTCCAGAATTACTACAGAGTGCCTCCAGGAATACTATTCTGAGTTTAAACATTTCCGCTGGCCACCAAACTCCTCAGACATAAACATTATTGAGCATAAATGGGATGCCTTCCAACGTGCTGTTCAGAGGGGATTTCCACCCCCTCGTACTCTTACCGATCTATGTGCAGCTCTGCAGGATTCATGGTGGCAGTTCCCTCCAGCACTACTTCAGATATTAGTCGAGTCCAAGCCACATTGTATTGCGGCACTTCCGCGTCCTCGCGAGGGCCCTACAAGGTGTACCAGTTTCTTTGGGTCTTCAGTGTAGCTCGTGCTTGTCTCTTGCATACCAGCGTATGAAGCTAACGCTAAATTTGTTTTTGAATGTCGCAGTGAGAACAGTAGGAGAGGTGAACCACTGTACTCGGGCGAGCGTGGGCATCGGGCCGTGAAGTGTGTGTGGCGCTGTGGGCAGCGAGGCTGCGACTACTCGCGGCTGTGGCAGGCAGCGGGCCGTGGACCGTGGGCCGTAGTCCGCGCACTGGCGATCAATGATTGCAGGCGGCGGCAGCAGCGGCAGCGGCAGCGGCAGCGGCAGAGGCAGAGGCAGAGGCCCGTTCCAGGCGACGCACCACGCCGCCCCCTCCTCTCCCGGCCGACCGCCTACCTCCCAGCTGTTGTTCTACTATTCAGTCCGAAGACTGGTTTGATGCAACTCTCCACGCTAGTTTATCCAGCGATAGGCGCCTGAATTACTGCAACCCACATCAATATGAGCCTGTCTACTCTATTCGAGACTTGGTTTCCCTCTAAAATATATACCTCCCATACTCCCGTACTCTGCCAAATTGACGATTTCTTGATGCATCATGGTGTTTCCTGTCAACCAGTCTCTTTTCTTATTCAAACTGTGCCATAATTCTAGATGTAAAACTGAAAGGTATGTGCTAGGGTCTGATCAGGGTCTCTCCAGAAAATAGTCGGTAGTTGCCAACCGCAAGGTGGAACAAGTACAATATCTTTGAGTAGGTGGATCTTTGATGGTTAAGAGAGCCGGACGCGCGTAGTAAAAAACCGGGGAGTCGCAGGTAGGTGCCCGGAGGAAGCAGACGTGTGGTGACAGCGTTAAGGTAGGTCGCTGTCCCTGACCAACCTTTAGCACGTAAATGAGAGAAGATATATAATTATTTCAAATTGGATTTTGTTAGATAATGTTCAGAGTTAGGATTTGTATGTCCAAGGTTTGACGCAGTAAGCGTTTTGTAAAATTTTTTGTAAGAGTGCTACGAAAATGTTTGAAATAGTAGGTTTTGTATATGACTTAAAAATTTAACAATATATATATTGAGATCAACATTGTGTTTAAATCTAACAGCCTGAATCATAATCCACATCCTTTGCTTGTGCTGAATATGAAAATGAGTAGTAAACTGATGTTACCCACCAATGAAAGAACCAAGTAAACATCAGGGCCAAAAGTTAATTTTCAAGTACCATCTTAACACAAACGGCATTATTCTCTTAGACTTGATTGCTGAGTCAAATACATGTTGCACTTCTGGCAAAATGGAGGAGTGCAAGAAACAAGTTCACAGACGCAGTCAGATGCAGGTTTGCTGAATAATTAATTTAGAACAGTTTTATCACTGATACTTTCACAGAATAAATGGATATTATTTGGGTTGGATACTTTCAAAACTAGCAGAGACTAACTCAAGTAAGCATAGATTAGGGTAGTTTTTCTATTAGCTCTAATCAGCCGGCCCGAGTGGCCGCGCGGTTCTAGGCGCTACAGTCTGGAACCGAGCGACCGTCACGGTCGCAGGTTCGAATTCTGCCTCGGGCATGGATGTGTGTGATGTCCTTAGGTTAGTTAGGTTTAATTAGTTCTAAGTTCTAGGCGACTGATGACCTCAGAAGTTAAGTCGCATAGTGCTCAGAGCCATTTTTGAAGCTCTAATCAGTTAAGGTCGTAATCGCGTTACATGTATGTTAGGCCTATTGCATACCTATCAGGCGTTACCAGATTTCAAGCGCTTTATTTCCGTATGAGATCAGTGTCTTATTAGATTCTTCTAGATACTGAAGTGGTGAGCTGTCTACAAACTGAGAGAGGATATACAAAGGGCCATATAACCTACGAAACATTTTTAGTGTACATAGCTACAAATAAACAGTATTTATGGGCAAATTGAAACTGTCAGTATATATTCAAGTTTATTCCAAAACTGTTTATTTGTAACGTGAAACAGGGGGCTGCTGCAGTAAAAATACAAAAAAGTACAGATTTATCATATAGCACTAGTAAACGCAGTTTCCTGAAAAACGATAAAATTTAAAAAAAGGCAAAACAAAAATATATCGAACATCACTTCAAAATTTTGTCGAGCTTATGTAAAACATGCTTCTGTTATTCATAAGCAGCTTTCACACTTATCAGTTATAACAGGAAATTCTTGCATTTGTTCATCGTAAAGAACGTTCTATTGAGTACAAAAAACGACAATAATAATGCAGATTGTTTGTATTTGTGAATGCAGACTGTAAATGTATCAAAAGTAATTGCTTTGATTACATAAATGCCCAACGTTAAACCATCAACTACGTTTTATTACTTATAAAGTGCAATTTATATTTTGTATGGATACCTAATATACATTGGACTAACACTGAGTGGTGAGAGGTGCAAATTATGTGCTAAACAAACAAAAGAACAAAGAGAAGGCGTCGGCTCCCAGTTTCTTTGTCACACACTCATTTATGTTTCATTCCCTACCAAAGGTACCAATACCACCGGCATTTCTAATATTTACTACGTTATTTATATGTTGTACCAAAAAGATCATACAGTATTTATTCTAGAGCGCAACTGTGGCCGTATTTTTTGTTGTTGTTGTCACAGTTCGATTCAGTACTTCTTCATTACTTATTCGAGTTACCTATCTAATTTTCAGTAGTCTTCTGTAGCGCCGCATTTCTAAAGCTTCTATTCAGTTCTAGTCTGAACTGCTTATTGTGCTCGTTTCGCTTCCATACAGTATTATACATCAGACAAATATTTTCACAAAATATTTCTTAACACTTAAATTTATACTCGATGTTAATAAATCCCTCATTCTCAGAAATATTTTTCTTTCTATTGATAGTTTCCATTTTATATCCCCTCTAGTTTGGTGATCGTCAGTTCTTTTGCTGCCCAAACTGAAAATCTCGTTAATTACTTTTAATGTCTCATTTCATTATCAAATCCCCTCAACAATCCCTAATTTAATTTGACCACACTCCAGTATCCTTGTTTTACTTTTGCATATATTCATTTGATAACTTCCGAAGAAATAATCCGTTCCTTTTAACTAAGTTTTGAAGTCTTTTGGCGTCTCTGTCAGAGACTACCTACTACAAACTTTTTTCCCCGTCTGCCTGAAGTTCAATTCTCGCATTTTATCGCTACTGCCATCTAAATTTCGGAGATTATAGCCCAGGCAACATTGTTAAAAGCATTCTGTGAGTCTACAAATGTCACAGACGTAAGTTTGCTTTTTTTAGCTTATCATCTAAGGTGGGTCAATATTGCCTCGTGTGTTCCTGCATTCCTCTAGAACCCGAGCTTTTCACCGACGTCGACCGTTCCATTCTTCTGTAAATGATTCATTGGAGCAATTTGTACCCATGACTTATTATAATGTTGTTTCGGTAATGTTCACAGCTGTTCAAAATGGTTCAAATGGCTCTGAGCACTATGGGACTTAACATCTGAGGTCATCAGTCCCCTAGAACTTAGAACTACTTAAACCTAACTAACCTAAGGACGTCACACACATCCATGTCTGAGGCAGGATTCAAACCTGCGACCGTAGCGGTCACGCGGTTCCAGACTGAAGCGCCTAGAGCCGCTCGGCCACATCGGCCGGCGTTCACATCTGTCAACCTGCCCTCTTTGTAAGTGCTGCAGTTGTTACACTCGTTTTGAAGCGTGAATGTATTTCATCTGTGTCACATATCTGCACACAAAGTGGAATAGTTTTGTCATGGCTGGCTCTACCGTGGATTTCAATATTTTACAAGGAATTTAGTCTACTGCAGAGGCCTTGTTTCGACTTAGGTCTTTAAGGCCCAATGAAATTCATCTCGTTGTGTCATTTGTACCTTCTCATCTTCATTTTGCCGCGCGGAGTGGCCGCGTGGTTTGAGACGTTATGTCGCGGATTGCACTGCCGCTACCGCCGGAGGTTCGAGCCCTCCCTCGCGCATGGGTATGTGTGTTGTTCTTAGCATAAGTTAGTTTACATAGTGTGTTGATCTAGGGACCGATGAGCTCAGCAGTTTGGTCCCTTAGGAATTCACACACATCTGAACATTTTTTTCCTTCGTTTATTTTTCTCTTTCCTTTGTAAAATAATGCTTTCAAGTTAATTTTCTTTTTATAGGTCTTCTACATTTTCCTTCCAACTATCAAATTTTCCTTTTTTTACTTAGTACTGGTCTGACAACTCAACTTTTGACATTCGTACAAATGCTTATCTTCAGTTACAAATCACAATCGCACAAGTAGAAGGACAAGGTAGAAACCTCAGGATAATTCCTATGTAGCACCTGCTGATTTTTTTTCCAACGTCCTGACTTCTCTATAAAATTTCGAACATCTTCCACTTGCAGTGCTCTCCTTTCACAGATATTTCTGTTGTATAACTCCGAGTCATCATTGTAAATGGAATCACCGTAGCCTACACGTTGACATCTTATATTCATAGCTAATTAGAAATCTGGCTCGATGACATTAAAACTCACAAGTTTAAATGAGAAGTGTCATTCAATCATGAAGGCTGCGTAACACTGGAGACAAATAGTCCATGTGTTGTGTACAACAGTAGATTCCCTGTTGGCTTAGTGGAAAAATCTATACGGAGAAAATTAGACATATTGTGCTGCAGTGTTCGGTTTCGATCCAGTCTCAATGAGTCGTGGGCAATTAGGATGTATGGGTCCCCACTGACTCCAATCCCTCTCGGCGGTGTCGGAGTGTCGCGGTGACTAGACCAAGACGCTTGACCGACAACATCAGGACGAAAAGGACTAACAGTTTAATGAGGTGACTCGACACAGCTGCCAGAAATATGAAGAACTACGTGTTTGCCATCAGCAGTTCTAATGTATCATTTATATTCCACCGACTTCGGTCGTAGCGAACATCTTCACAGTCAGAAAAGAAGCTGTATATTAGATGCATATACAATTCAACTTTCCTTTGGATAAATTGGAGAGCACGTATAACAGGCCCAGATTTCGATACCAAAGCAAAATCCTTCACTATGATAAAACAGAACTCTCATTAAAGTAGGAACACGAAGATTCTGTTTTCTCTTTATCTAATGGAAAGGTGAACGGCATATCCATCGAATGTACAGGTTTGTTTATTGTTGCCTGATATCAGTAGTTTAAAAGTTTCGTTAACATTTCACAAATTCCTTGCTGCGGCCTTGACTACTCTGCATTGCCGTGCGGCCGTGTGATATCCTTTGGTAATGGTGTCTTTTGGGTATGAAACGGACAGTCATACAGTCGTTGAAGGCGCTACTTGCCATATAAATAGATCGTAAGTCGGGTTTAGGGGGCTGAGTTTGCCCCGCGCTAGTCCAATCACCGAGGAGGCATCCCTGGAAGTGATATACATGACATAAAATCCCGTCTGAGGCCTGCGAACATTTTCATGTTATTAATTGGCAACCAGTGCTGTACAATCACAATAAAGTCATGAGATGTTCAATTGACTCTTCTATTAGAACTTGTTACACGTTTCGGGATTACACCCGATCTTCAGACATCTGTTGGATTACACCCCATCTTCAGACATCTGTTAGAAAAAAGTACAAAACGTAATTTAACAGCACACTCAATACGTCTCAAGGTTACAGAAAATGAGATCTGTTCATATGAGTTACATACCACAAACTTCAAATCCTTCCTAACCAACCAGGCGTACAGCCTTGACAACTCAAAGAAAGTGTCGACTAACATATGACTGACACACGAGCAGTCTTGAAGCAGAGCGTATACTGACGCTAAACAAGTCAACTAGCAGCGAAGCGCCTTCGGTAGGGGGCGCAGCATTTTCATGTGCTCCATGCGTTCACAAGTAATTTAATAATAATATACTCAGCATATAACATCTGACAGGGTGTAATTACGGCTAGCAATCGGGATAGTACTTCCGTACACGTTAACACTAAAGGATTTTTTTAAAAAATTTTAAAAGCTCCAAAATATTTTTTACATTGCCATACTATGCCTATAGCCAGTAGTGGTACTAAGCACAACTCAAATCATATGTCAATATAAAATAAATAATAGTGGGGGAGTTCCTTTTAACCTCTCAGATCACTAAAAGAATACCACCAAATTAAATATAACCAACATTATCCGTCAGAAACTAGAACCCTGTGATCAGCTCGCGTATGCAAACGTCTTAGGCGCTATCTGTTAAAGCCAACGCAACCACATCGGCGGCAGCCATCCGTCTATCGAATTACGGCCAAGTGATATTCATGGGCCATGACTGCCCAAATAGAAGCCTTCAAACAACAACTAACACCCCTCTACCACATGGAAAAAGTTTAACGGTGAGAGGAAGAGCATTTTCAAAAAATCCCAAAACACACACGTGGGTTATACGTGATACATTCCTTATATAAACTAGTGGCACGACAATTGCCCGAGTCGTACCTATGCTATCCGGATACCGGAGAGCTCTAGATTTTTAAAAAACAAAACGCTAAAAGTGTTAAAACTTTAAAGTCTAAAATCAATAAAATAAACCATTGCGTCACCAAGGACCACCCAAAGGGTACGGTGGTGAACAAATCCGTATATGCCAACTTTCCCCGTATGACGTTAAACTAGTCAACTACTCACAAAAAAACTAGCCTATCATAATGTTAAGTGCACAGAACACGACCAGCTCCTATAAAATACACTATCATACTTCTTATGACGGGATAATAGACACCAAGTTCAAAATAGTATCCGTTCAAACAAGCCAAAAAACCAGTTGTTCCCACCGGAAGCCTGTTCACTAAGGACTAGGTGGGCAGCGTACTGTATAAGAGCGTAGATCTTCAGTTCTTCAAGGTTATCTATAATCTTCCAGTTTGGTTCTAAATGCAGGATTCTTAGGCTATCTTCAAAAATGGTTCAAATGGCTCTGAGCACTATGGGACTCAACATCTTAGGTCATAAGTCCCCTAGAATTTAGAACTACTTAAACCTAACTAACCTAAGGACATCACACACACCCATGCCCGAGGCAGGATTCGAACCTGTGACCGTAGCAGTCCCGTGGTTCAGGCTATCTTCTATCGGGGCCATCTTATGGCCAGCCTCCCTCATATGGCACCCCAGCCCACTATTATTACTATAATTATGTTCTCTAAACATTATGGCACAATCCCTACCCGTCTGGTCAATGTATGTCTCAGCACATCCTTCACACTTAATTTCGCATACACCGCATTGCTTAAACTTATCTATTTTCCCTTCTCCCTTATGTCGTAGTATTCCCCCCAACTTCTTCCTTGCACGGAAGCCTACGCGAACGCCAGCTTTCCTGAAGGCTCTAGTTATTTTTTAGCAACATGGTCCAACATATTCCATTGACACAAACATACTGTTTAATTTTTCGCGGCCCGACTACCGCGTCTTGCCAAGATTTTTAGCACCAAACTCTCGTAAAATTTTTGCGAGTACCCGTTAGCCCGTCCTATCCTTACAATCATTTCAATCTCCCTATCAGTGGCTTCTTTGCTCAAATTAAATCTGTATAACCTGTTGAACATTGATGAAAAGAACGCCCTTTTATGTGCGGGGGAGGGGGTGGGGGTGGCATGAATCCACCACCATTATTATGTCTGTTGTCTTTGGCTTCCGAAATATGTCTATTTCAAGCCCATTCCTATTCTTAGTAATTTTTAGGTCGAGATAGCTGAGGGAATTTTCGACTTTTACCTCTACTGTGAACTTAATTTTCCCATACATACTATTAAACTAGGTATCTTTGAGTTGTCAAGGCTGTACGCCTGGTTGGTTAGAAAGAAGTTGAAGTTTGTGGTATGTAACTCATATGACCGGATCTCATTTTCTGTAACGCTGAGACTTGTTGAGCGTGCTGTTCAGTTATGTTTTTGTACTTTTTGTAACAGATGTCTGAAGATGGGTGTAATCCCGAAACTCGTAACATTTTCTAATAAAAGAGTCAATTGAACATCTCATGACTTTATTGCGATTGTACAGCACTGGTTGCCAATTATCATCCCTGGAAGTACCGGGAACTCTATCCGGGTCCTCTGCATGGCAGTAGACACCTGGTCTGCTCAGCTGCGGAAGCGGACTTCGTTAACATTTTGTTCCGTGCGCAGTCACTTAGCGCGCGCTCGCTGCTGCCGTGGGTCACAGTAGTAACACATTCATCGTGCGCTAGAGGGGCGGGACAGGCGGGTGCGCCGCACGACACGCCTCGGAAAAGAATGCTCATTTCCCGGGAGCTGGCTGCGAGATCTGCGCGGGTCGTCCGGGGCCATCCACCCCGCTGCGCAGTGCAATATGAACACCTGCCGGCGAGTTTCATTTGCAGGAACAGCGGAAACTTTTTTCCCGCCTGTTTCCAGTGCACTCGGCAGCGAATAAGGCCCCGTCCTTCCGCTCATAACGCCGGAATTACCACCGTAAGCGCCTGCAGTCCGCACTAATGACGCGACGGGCAGCGGCGCCTAGGTTGCACCGCGCTCCACGAGTTTCTCCGCGGAAAATTTGTTCTGTAATGGAGCCATTCTATTCAGCGATATTCCTACCTTATACGAAAAGCAGATCCTAACTTCCAATGGTATGACGTAATACACTGAAGAGCCAAAGAAACTGTTACATCTGCCTAATATCGTGTAAAGCCCCCGCGAGCACGCAAAAGTGCCGCAGCACGACGTGGCATGGACTCCACTAACGTCTGAAGTGGTGCTCGAGGGAACTGACACCATGAATACTGCAGGACTGTGCATAAACCCGTAGGAGTACGAGGGGGTGGAGATCTCTTCTGAACAGCACGTTGTAAGACATCCCAGATATGCTCAACAATGTTCATGTATGGGGAGTTTGGTGGCCAGCGGAAGTGTTTAAACTCAGAACAGTACTCCTGGAGTCACTCTGTAGTAATTATGGACGTGTGGGGTGTCGCATTGTCCTGCTGGAATTGCCCAAGTCCATCGGAATGTACAATGGACAGGAATGCATGCAGGTGGTCAGACAGGATGCTTACTTACGTGTCACCTATTAGAGTCGTATCTAGATGTATCAGGGCTCCCATATCACTCCAACTGCACATGCCCCATACCATTACAGAGCTTCCACCGGCCTGAACAGTTCGTTGCTGACATGCAGGGTACATAGATTCATGAGGTTGTCTCCATTCCCGTACACGTCCATCCGCTCTATACAATGTGAAACGAGACTCGTCCGACGAGGCAACTTATTTCCAGTCATCAACAGACCAGTGTCGGTGTTGACTTGTAGTCTTATGCCATAGGCGTAACCGACCGCAGCACTGCATTTTGCCTGTTTATTCATCTCTGTATTTGAATACGCACATCTATACCAGTTTCTTTGGCGCTTCAGTGTGCTTGTATTTCAGATAAGCCCTTAACCGTAATAACGGGCGTAGATAAGCCGATCTTTGCACGAAATTTTGATCCCATAGCAATATTATGTCACAGCATATTTATCAGGATTTCAAATATACCAATCGTTGTGCTACAGTGACAAAAAATGGGGTAAAAAGGGTCTCAACATGCCTGAAGAAAACATGAAATGACTGACAAATATTATGTAAAACTATGCATTCTTATTTGTTGTTTATATGCGTCAAAGTATGCAAGAGTGTTTAAGTATATAAAGAAAGTATCAAAACATTACAGAATTCGTTTTATATAAGGGGCAGACCCCGCTGTAACAGGGAAAAGAAGGGAATCAGCTGAAATATGATCCTTTCGGAGCACAAAAAAGATGAACATGATTTTCTCTAGAAGACTCTGACAGAAAAGTGGAGAATCAGCTGGCACAATCTTCATACCTCCTTCGTCACCAAAAATTTTGTCATGAGAAAATATTCGCGCTTTTTCGTGCGGAAGAGAGTAGCAGAGAGACAGTGATGGTGGAAGAGAGATGAGGCAGTACCAGTGAGAGAGAGAAAGAGAGACGAGACTGTGATGGTGATTAGAAAAAGTGTAAGCCAAAGAAAGAGATGGATGAAGGCAAGAGCAGAGGGAACCAAAAACAGGAGAGAGAGTGATAGTCAGTTAGAGACAGTGCCAGTAAAAGAGGAAAAACACACGGATGGACATAGTAGTAGTGGGAGCGAAAGTGAGAGGAGGTAATGGGAATAAAAAAGAGATGTGAGTGGTTACCGTACATAGGCCTAGGGAGAGGGTTTGGACTCTCCCGACAGGCGACCTCTAACATGTAAGGGAGGGACCGAAATTTTAAACATGTGGGTACAGGGAAAAAAGTAAGTTGGAGCTCCCTGAATTTTTGAGTTTCTGAGGTATGGTGGAGACAGTGGCAGTGGAAAGGAACAAGAAAACGAGACAGTGTTAGAGAGAAGACAGCGAAACTGTGAGAGAAAGAATCAAGTACGAGCAGTGGCAGTAAAAGGGAGAACCCTACTTGTTCACCAGTCCACGGTTTGCTGGCGAGTGGGTTGGTGCCGGGCGGGGGAGGGCGACTATTGTCAGTTTTCTTCCAAAAACCTATACCCACGTGTTAAATAATTTTCTCCCACACCCTATAACTGTGTGTTAAATTTACCGTTCTAGGGAGCAAAACGCCAACACTAATGGTTGAGGAGAAAGTTAGTGAACTGTAAACGAGAAAGAGACAGTGGCAATGGCAGAGAAAATGAATAGGACAAAGACAAAGGCAGTGGCACAGAGAGACAGTGAAAGTGCCAGAGAAGGAGTAGGGAAGCGTGAGAGAAAGTGGTGAAGACAGTGTAACAGTAGGAAGTTCCTGTGGGAGAAAAAGGAGAAATTGGGAGAGAGACACATATAAACAGTGACACTGCGAGGGAGATGCTGAATATGAAGACTTAGCTACAAAGAGAGACTGTTTGAAAGGATTTAAACTGTTCTGTGTTAAAATAGAGCGAATATCTACCCATGCCAAAATTTTTGTTAGGAAGGCAGAATGAGGATCGAGGCAGCTGGTTTCCGTCTTTTCTGTCAGAGTCTTTCAAAGAGAAACACATTCCAGCTTTTTTTTACTCCGATAGTAGCATTTTTCTGGTGGTTTTATCACGATCGAATTTCTCAATATACGGGGGGCATTCAATGAGCAATGCAACACTTTTTTTTTCTGAAAGCAGGTTAGTATTATTCAAGATTCCAATACACCGTATTATTCCGCACTCGTTTGGCTACAAAACTCTACTTTTCAACATGATCTCCGTCCAAAGCGACGGCGTTATGCCATCTTACTGGGAGGGCCTGGTACTGCTCTAGTGGTCGACGCTCAGAGTCAACGTCTTGCTGCATCAGTAACTTCCTTATCATCCAAGTACTGCTTCCCAAGGAGTTCATCTTTCATTGGGCCAAACATTTGGAAGTCGAAAGGTGAAAGAGCCAGGATGTGGGGAGCTTGAGAAAGAAAAGGATTGGGCGACCTTGTTGCGAAGATGATAGACGCCTCGCACAACGAGTCAGCGTGCTTTTGTTCTCTGCCAGGTTTCTGTAGACATTCTGCAAGCGCCTACGAATATCTGCGATGTTCTGGTTTGCCTAAAAAAGAAACTCAATGACATTTCTCTGCTTGGAACGCACCTCCGTTATAAGTGCCATTTTGAAGGCTGCATACAACATCGCCACCTATCTGAACATCATGAAACTATAGAGGCTGCAATGGGAATATCCCATGATGCCCTGCAACGAATTCTGCATTTTTTAAACTGAAATTGGCCAAAAAAAGAAGTGTTGCATTTATTGAACGCCCCTCGTAGATGAGAATTAGCAAAACATTCTGGCATTCTGAGGAGAACGTTGCTGATTGTAATTTTATGTAAAAGTCGCGATAAAACGTAAAACGCCTCTGTTTCAATGACTTCCACCCCTACTCGCTTATCACATCCGTGAAATTATCATGTTCCTAATCGTTACAACATACGACGATCGGCCCTCATTTGAGCCTTTTTGATGTCCTCCATAAATCCTGTCTAGTAACCACCCCATCACGCGCGGCAGTCAAGAACGAGAAAACGTAGTGTAAGAAGTCTTTGTTTCGCCTTCCCCACAAAATTTATTGTGTGATGTATGCAATTTAAGATGTTTACAGTTGTAATCACTAGACATTTAGTTCAATCCAAGACTATTAAATTTGAGTTAATTACCGTGTAATTGAAATGTAACGCACTTTTTCGGTACTCGCGTGGAGGACCTATCTCGTGTTATTGCTCGGAGTCAACTGCCACTTTTAGTACCATGCAGATATCTTGTCTACATTCTTTTGTAGTTCGTTTTGATTTTATGATGACTTTACTAGACGATTTTTTTTAAAAATCTTATGGGACCAAACTGCTGAGGTTATCGGTCCCTAAGCTCACACACTACTTAATCTAACTTAAACTGACTTGCACTAGGGACAACACACACACACCCATGCCCGAGGGAGGACTCGAACCTCCGACGGGGAGAGCCGCGCGAACCGTGCGGCCCCAGTTTACTGGATGCTAAACGTTGGTATTAACAGCAAATAATCTAAGAAGACTGCTCAGTTTGTCTTGTAAATGGTTTATATAAATTAAGATCAGGTATGAAACCATTGTGCTTTGTTTCGCCTAATTATTTCTAAATTCAAACTGCTGGTGCCTGCACTGCAGTATTGCATTCGTCTCTTATATTCTTCACATCGGCCATAATTTTTGTCATAGCAAAGCAGTTTCGTTACGAAATGAATGTTGTATTTTATTTTTACACTTTGTGTGTTGGATACACTAACGTCCTCCTAACGTTTTTAAAATTTTCATTGATTGGCTCTTCTTCATTTTGCAAAATTCTACAGAAATGAACTTTTGATGTATGTTATGTCTTTCCCCTCTTCATCTGGCTACCGCGTACGCTTGTAAACGTGCAACGAACACCAGTATATTATGGATATCGAAGTCCATAGTAAAGAACAAAAAGAAAAAGCCTCTGAACTACGTTGCGTCGTACAATGGGCGCAGTTTTCACATTCAGCGACATGGCGGACGTACTTGTCGACCGCAACAGCATTAACTCACGAAACGATGTTCTGCTGGAATTGGCGGGGCGGTATTTGCAGCCACGGACACACAATGAAGTTTCTAGCAGAATCGGTAATTCCGGGAGCGTGATTCGGTAACGCGTTTGGCTGCAGCGCCGACAATCTGCGCGCTCGTATGAAATTAGGTTATGGCTCGCATTAGCGGGGCCCCAGCGCGCTGGTGAAATAAACATCATGCTGCTAGAGTCATTTTAAACGCGGACAGCGGTCTGGGAATGGTTCTGGAAAAGTTAATTACACAATGTGAGCGCTATTCCGCTAGGCTAACATTATTATGGTAATGACACTAACTTTAACTATCGGAAATCAAATGGAACAGTGTCAGAGAATATACTTTTGTCGGTTATACTATCTTTGTGGCGCGCGTTCGTTTGAAACGATAAACCATTTTAAACGGATTACAAACAAAAACACATACTATATTTTGCATTTAACCAAAGAAAGTGATGATTTTGTACGACCAGAGGAAGATAAAGACATCTGGTCGACATTTAAGTCCAAAGCTTTGCCGGATCGTAAATTGTTTCATGAAATTTCGTGTGAAGTGCCGAATGACAGTAAGTTGTTGGCACTACAGAGTGGTTCTTGTTAACGTTTAAAACCCCAGGAAGCGAAGTAGAGCAATTTAATACAGGGCACGTGCAGGTGAAAATGTCACTAAATACCCCAATAGTGGATGACAAATGTTAAGCGTGTGACGTCACCAGATGACGTAGCTCGCCGCACTTGCAGCTGCTGGGCTTCTCGATCCTAGTCTCGCTTGTAGGGCCAAGTGCTACACATAGCTCCGTTAGGCTACTGTTAAATATAAACCGATTCATCGTAATCTTGTATTACCACACACGCGAGAATTACCGCATCATATCGGCTAATGCAAGAATGAATACATAGTACCCTAGAGGAGCAATGTGTAGAACTGAACCCTATCGGTGATGATGGAATCGACATGCCCAACCGCTGCACGGGCGTTCGACTGTGCTTTACTTTTGTTATGTTACGATGCGAATTTATTATTAACGTGTTTAATTTCTGACTATGCAATAAGCTTATACTGATCTGTCTAATCTCTCTATTAAATATAAAGTGTAAAGCAGTACTGCTATAGGAACTGTAAGAGCGAGAGTTATATCGATAGTCGAAAGGAGAGAGAGTCACAGTGTGGTGGCGAGTTCGGGCGTTATGCTGTGAATAGTGGGTCGCGTCGGATGAAAAACGTACGCAAAATACGAGGGATTCTTACGTTCCAGTTCTACCGTATCTTCCTTCGCCGTCGGCGTTGTCGTTGTTACCGTGAGACACCGTTATACCAAGAGGAAAGGCGCGTCGATCTTAGAGCATGAGATATGATGACATTAAGCCATTGACAACACACAACGGTCACGGTAGCACCTGATTCCAGAATAGCTGCAGTAGCTAAGATCTACGAACTATCCCCTGTTGACCAGGTCCCCAAAACTTAACTCGTAACGAGGTCCCTTCAAAGCAAATTGTCATAACGATCGTCTATAAAGGCTTCGTACAACGAGAAGAAATGTTACGGTTGATGGAATAATAACAGATACGACCAAACTGTCTTGTCTCTTCTGCTTTATTTAACATAACTTCGTTCACAGTTTCATTTCGCATTCACCACTCATTCACCGAAACCCTTTGATGAACAGTTTTGGTTGCTTAACACCAACAGTCAATGATAATGATACAGCTTTTCTCCTTTTTATAAATTGAAGCCCGCTCTCCGTGATATAATAAAAAAAAACCGGTCTCAATATCGCGTCCCTCGTGAGATGCGAATAGACTTATCCCGGAATTGACCGCCCTGTAGGTGTACTCAATTTAATGACCACACTTCGCTGTCCGCTATTTCGCGTAACTGAATGTCCATTTGTTAGTCTGATTATACACTGTAGCTATTTAAAATTCGCCCCTATATTTTTCACAACGCACAATTAGCACTTCCTTACTTATTTGTTTTCTTTCTAAGAGTAAACGGAAAAAAAGACGCCGTATCATGGGCTTAGTCGACATAAAGCAAAACACCTTAATATGCCCAATTTCGCCTCTTCTTATAGGATCGGCTACCTTACTCATTAATTTACTACATATTGTTTCCAATAACACTAAACAGGTATCGCTGTTATATTTTAATTGTATTCAAAAGCATGTTACTACTATTATGACCAAACAAATCGTCACACATAGCGCGGCGTGCGTTTTTAATGATAACTTTACGCCATTCAATTAAATCGCGCGGCGTGCGTTTTTAATGATAACTTTCCGCTATTCAATTTCCGTTACAGCTATCTTGACTCGTAATGTTACACGGCCCCCCAGACTGTGGTGTCTTGAAGAGGGTTCCAGACAGAACAGGCTTATTTTTTTGTGTACTGTGACAGGAGAGGGTATTTGTTTCGGCGAATACACTCACTCTCAGATTCACTCAACAAGTCAGTACATACATTCTACAATATTTAAGTTGAGTTAATGGGCCTAGACAAAATGCCCTTAACTAAATTCCACATTTGTTTATAGGTTGTCTTAGAAACACTTCGCACTAATCACTTCATATTCACACCACATTTTTTTTTTCTTGGATGAAGCCCTCAGTTCTTCAACCGACTGTGCGAGGCAGGGATCACAGCCGGGTTCGACGATTGGCATCCTAGGCCAAAACCCTTATTAGGCCACTTGTTTAACCAGAGAGGATTTGGTCCTTTTCTGTTCCTCTTAATTCCACTTTTAACTCATCCATCCTCGCTGTTCGGTGAGAGGATAAATCGTATTTCAGCGTCGACATTGTTGCTGATACCAAGAAGGTATCTCATGGAAATCGTCGGTACATTCTTTAATTTTCTTTGTAAGTTAGTATAAGTACGTATTTATCCACTGGTGCTTTTATTTAGTCCACTGAGTGTAGTCTTGGTATCATTCAGTGTTTCTTGAATCTATATTTTTCTCCTTATTGATAATACTTCTTCAGGTCTATGTGAGGGAACAAGCATTTAATTACATCAGTATCACAATCTGCCAGGAGGTAGCTCCCTTCATGAGGTATTTTCATTATTTTGTATGGACCTGTATATAAATATTGCCATTTCTTATTCAGTCTTTTCCTGGTTGATGCTTTTGGGTGATTTCTCAATAAAATTTCTTCCCCTACATCATATGTGACTACTTTCTTCACATTTTTATCAAAACGGGTTTTTCTCAATTCTGCTTGATGCTTCAGGTTTTCGTAGACCTTCTTCACCATATCTTCTTTCTTGGTAATCTTTTGTTCTATCGCAGGTAATTTCTTCATCCATTCTGGCACAATACTTTCACCAAATACTATTTGGTTAGGTGAATAACCTGTCGATAAGTGTGGTAAGTCATTATACACTTTCTCAAATTCATAAATCCAATCGATCCATTTATAATGTTGTTTGGGTATGTACGTCCGTAAAAATCGGTTCAACTCTCGGAAGATTCTCTCAACCGGATTTCCACAAGGGTAAAATCTTGAGATGTAAATGTGCTGGATTCCTTGTTCTTTCATAGTGTCTCTCCGTACTTTGCTTGTATAATAAGCAGCGTTGTCTGTCAAGACCATTATAGGTTTGCCAAGCTCAGTTATATAGTTGTTGATACATTTGCGTAACATGGGTCGAACGTGGAGATTTTTCAAAGGATATAATTTCACATATTTTGAAAAGAGATCATAGAAAGCCAATACATATTTGAACCGTCCATGTGTCATGGGACATGGTCCACAGACATCACATGACACCAACATTAAAGGTTGTTGTGGCATGATAGGATGTAATTCTATCTTCCGACAATAGTTTATGGGTTTCGCCTTCTGACATATTTTGCACTTCTTAAGAATATTTGTAGCTATACGTCCCAAATTTGGATGATAGCAGTATTGTGCTATTTTGGCTGTACATTTAGCGGCACCAAAATTACCCCAATTCAAGTGAGTGTACCATACTAGTGATTCTAAATATTTATTTGGAACACAAACTTTCCAAACATCTTCTTCATCCTTCTTTCGATACAGTATTCCGGATTTTAATTCATACTGTTCATGAGAGTGACTTAGTGTTTTGCTTTCAACAGCATGCCTAATGGCTTTCCACAACTTATCATCTTCTTGCAGTTGTGGAAGACTTCGACATAGCTGTGAAATCTGCCTCTCACAATATTGCCTTGATAAATTCATGACTTTAAAGTCAATAGTCCGTTCTTCACACTCGTCGTCATTCTTTCTTTTCGGTAGGCTTGAAAGAGCATCGGCTATGATGTTGTCTTTCCCTCTGATGTATTTGAGCGTAATATCATATTCTTGCAGTAGCAAGGCCCACCGGGTTAAACGTGAATGGAACATCCTTCCTGTTAAAATAAAAGATAAAGCTTTGTGGTCACAGAATACAATGATCTTCTTTCCATATACAAAATAGCGAAACTTTCTAAGGGACCAGACCACGGCCAGTACTTCCAATTCAGTAGTACAATATGCACGTTCACAGCTAGAGAGTGTTCTGCTGGCAAACCCAATTATTTTGATGGTACTGATATCTTCTGGATTGTCCATCTGGAAAAGAGTGGCTCCCAATCCTGTTTCAGAAGCATCCACAGCAATATAAAAATCTTGATCAAGTCTCGGATGATGTAACAGTGGAGCATTAGTCAAAGCATTGCGGATGTTATCAAAAGCTTGCGTGCATTCAGAATTCCACTCCCACATGACATTTTTTCTTAACAGCCGTAACAAACAGTTTTGGCTTCCTAACTGATTGGGTAAAAATCGTCGAAAAAATGAAACTAAGCCGATAAATGACTTTAATTCCGTCCTATTTTTTTGATAAGCACATCTGTTAATCGCATCCATCTTTTTAGGATTTGGTTTTATCCCTTCAGGAGTGATTATATGTCCAAGAAATTTCAATTGGTTATGAGCAAACTTGGATTTGCTCAAATTTACAGTAACTCCGTATTCCAAAAATTTCGCAAAAACTCTTCTTAATAAGTCCAAATGTACCTCCCAAGTTTCAGAAGCAATTAGCAAATCATCCACATATAAAGTAACTTCATTCAAAAGGTCTCTGCCCAGTACGGTATCTAATGCCGATATGAAAACAAAACCGCTTATTTTCAACCCAAATGGCATGACGGTAAACTGGTAACTTCGGCCCAGAAAAATGAATGCAGTTTATTTTCTAGATTCTTTCGATATTCTAGTTTGCCAATATGAACTATGCATATCCAAAGAAGTTAAGAAGCGGGCACCATAAAACTTTTGTGCTAACTCTTCTAGGTTCTCCGGTCGCGTTTGTACAGGTATAATGATCTTATTGATCTCTCTGGCATCCAACACCAATCTGATGTCACCATTGGGTTTAATTACCGCCACAAGAGGGTTACAATATTCGGAATCTGAGGGCTCAATAATACCCCATTCTAACATTTTATTGATTTCCTTTCTGACTACTTCTTTCTTTGTCCATGGGATAGAATAGGAAGTATGACAAAAGGGTTTATGTGCATACGTCTTTATATGGAATTGAAAGTCTTTTATTATACCCGGACGTTTACTAAAAATCGACTGATATGCTTCCAACAAGTAGTACAGTTCGTCCCTTTGGATAACAGATAAATATTCTGATTCTAACACCTTTTCCTGCAATGACATTTTATCAATCATTTCTTCAGAACATTCAATAAGGCATATATCATACACATTTTCATCATCAATACTGACATATTTTACCATTAGATTCATACACAACTGATTTGGAATTACTCGGCCCTTTCTCAGGGTGGCTGTCAAAACATTACCATTGGAATTAAATATACATTCACCTTTCTCTAAATTAATGATTGCACCGGTCTCACATAAAAAATCCAAACCCCAGATACATGGTACTGTCATTTTAGGAACAACCAGGAATGTACTTTCTATTTGAGCCCCCCGTATTGTAATGTCGACACGTACCTGTTTCACAACTTTTTGCATTTTTGCGCTGAACGCGCCAGACACGGTACATCCTGTGATAGGAAAAGTGGGTATTTTTACCCCTCGGATTATCTGTTTTAAACAGTCCAGCGTCATGACACTAATAGTTGCTCCAGTATCAATTAATATTTCAACATCAACATTATTTATACTTGTTGGAATTATTGCCTGTAAAATTTGTCCAGATTTATTAGAAACTTCAGGTTTTTCTTCAATTAATTCATTCCTTATATCCTGATCATTATTGTACCTAAATACTCTCAGTTCAAATTGATGCCTGCCTTCCTTCTCCTTTCCAGTCATCCTAGGAAGGCATTTGGTGACTGGTATTAGTTTAATCTATCTCGTTGAGTCATCGGTGGGGGTTCATGAACTTCCACAATCCGTACAGTATGATCCGAGTTATGGTATTCACCCCATCGCACATTGGAGGCTCCTTCGCCCATTGGTATAACTCCTTGTGCTGGATGAGGACTCGAGGCATTTGTTCCATCCTGCCGATGAACATTATGCTTCGAATTATCTTCCCAAGGTCGAATACAATTGGGATCATCACTTGGGTATCTGTTACTCTTCTTAATATCACTACTATGCACATTCGCGTCACCATATCGAGGTTTACCTCTAGCACAGTAAGTATCTCTTCTATATTTATTATAATCATTGTTTTTATTGCAACCATAGGATGAAGATTGTCCACGCTCCTGTGATGTGGGTTTGACCTGGTTTTCGGTATTATTATTATCATACGTTAAATTATTATTATTATTATAATTATTCGTATTACTATGAGTGTGAGTCGACATTTGATTACCACTCATCTGTCTTGCGTCTTCCATAATCATATCTATAGAGTCAATCACCGACAAGAACTGTTCTACATCGTGGTCAGGAACATTTATTAACTTTTCACGTATATTTATGGGCAACCTTCCCTTCAAAATTCTGATCACTTCCTTGTGAGAAATTGGATCACTCCAATAACATGTCTTATTTATGTACTTTTCAAAATATTGCCTTAAAGTACTCCTTTTACTGTTAAAATACTCAGGTTGGTAAACCTCTTTTCTTAATTTCTCTTGTTTACTCGACGACCAGTATTTAGCCAAAAAAAGTTGTTCAAACTCAGCGCAAGTATGGCAACTTTCACTTACTTCGGCGGCCCATAATGCGGCTTCTCCGGTAATTTTGGATACTATAAATTGAAGTCGGTCGTGTTCTGACCAGCTACGTGGAAATATTCTTTAGAAATTATTGATAAAGATTTTCGGATGCAGGTTGTTCTTTTCAGTGGAGAATGGTGGGAATTGTCTACTTTTAAAAATGCTGTTCTCCACCTTTAAAGAAGACAAATATCCTCGCTGACCAAAAGAATCATCATCTTTACCAACCGAATCATCAACTTCCCAATGCAAATTTTCTCCACAATTGTACTTCGTATTTTCACATGTTCGGTTGTTTCTCGACCTATTCTCTGAATGTTCGTCCTCTGTCAACAAATTTTGTGATGACTTTCGTTCTAACTCCGCCAATTTATGATTGGTTTCCTTTTGCCATTTAGGTAACTCATAAACTATTTTCTCTTTTATTTTCTGAATTTCACTAGTGAAGAGCTTAATTAATTCATCATTTCTACTTAGGTGCTCATTGATATTTTCATTTGGCTGGGATCCAATAGTAGTCTTAACCTTGTCTACAATTTCATTTCCTTTTATTTCTATCCATTCAGATAGATCTTCGTCAAGTTGAAAGGTCTCTGTTGGATTCCTTTCATGTTTAATTTCTTAAATCTGTTGCCATTTATGGAATAAATTCCTCTTCTAAATGTACTGTGGCGTTTCTGACTATCTGGGAGGAGACTGAGCAGTGGAACGTGTTACTTTTACACATAAACAAGAACGATCTGTCACACTACTACACTTTAAAGCACAGTTTATATGTAATTCTTATATGTAATTCATGTCACACAGTCTCATACAGAACCTACATCCGCTTTCTTTTATATACTGTATATGATAAGATACTGTCATCCCCCTTCCCTTTTGTGTGAGAGGATGAATGAGCATATGTATTTCTAGTTGCATGCTTGAGGGTAGCAGACAAGGCTGTCTGCTAGAGAACAGTAGGACCAACGTCGGAACAGGTAGCTACGCTTCCTAAAAGCAAAGAGGTTTCTATCCTTAGTATGGTCCTGTCCGTCCGTTGTCATGTTGGTATAGGAAGCTGCCCCTCTGGCCACTTCCGTTGGTCTTTGTGAGCCACCCCTCAGGAAGCACGCTCGGAAGTAGGAGTTGCTGTGTGGCCGTGGCGAGCGTCTGAAGTGGTAAGATCTCCGGCTAAGCGCGTGTCTGTTAAGTCCGTAGGACAATGGATTTCTTAAGTTCAGCCTAACTGAAAATTTAATCACTTTGATTTCAGGTTTAGCTCTAAAATATCTAATGCTATCTTAAAGTGCAGCGGAGTGTAATTCTCGTGTTAAATTCAGATTATTTTGCGGTAGTTGCTTTGTTACTACTTTGTGAGTAAAGTGGAACCACGTGTTGATCAGTAACTCTAACTAAGTTCATCAATCTTAAATCCGAATGTGCGTGAGATTATAACGTCTCGTCTTGAGAATATTTTTTTTTAATATAGCAACTTTTCTTTATGCTTTTCGATCTAATGTATTTTAATTATCAAAATTATTGTGGAGTTGTACGCTTTGTGTAAACCAAGTTGACCACGTGGAGCATGTGGTGTAATCATCAAAGTAGCCCTCAGCTATTCTTTTTGCGAAGACTTCACAAAGAGTTAATATGAATTTAGTATACCAGTGTGTGGTAATTACATGACGGACAGGATTGTGGTATGAACGTAATTTCTTTGGGTAAAAACTGAATCTGTTGGTTGTGGTTAATTTCTTCTTGCTTATGTTTCAATGTTCTTCGTGTGTTATTTTATGAATGGAGTGTTGTATGCAGTTTTCCAAATCTTGGCTCCATATGTTATGTGTTCCGTAAGATTACAATCTCACATTCTTTTCAATCGTAAATAAGGCACCAGCTCAGTTATAACTCACGTGTAATATGCTGAAATTTCAATGAACAATCTTAAAATAAATTTCCAAATATAAACTGATTTCTTTCTTTTTATTTAAATTCTCCTTTTTATATATATATTTTACCGGTTTTGTATGACTATTAAAAGATTATCATTAATGTTAGTCTGCTAAATATCTGATGAAACAGTTGCCCAGTAATCCACGGTTAACGTCCCCAGACAGATCGCAGCTTTAAACCCACTTTCATTGTCAATTAGCACCGATTTCAGCATACCAAAATAAAGTAACAATATTACACTTCAGCATACAAAAATAAAGTTACAACGTTACACATGGCGACCCTGTTCTGTGATTCCGCTAGACTCTGGAATCTCTGAAACGTTAGATTGCGAGCGTGTTATAATCTTAATTTTTTTCCTACAGCGCTCAAACAACTTCTGTGTTGTTTCTGAGCAGACTTTCAAAAGATTCACGGCGTTGTTGATCGGCGTTGCGTTGTTTGTCTTGTTTTGTTTTTTATACTTGTGTGTTTTATATGTCTGTGTGTTTTTTATTCTCGCTTGTAAATTCCACTGTTTCGATCTAAGATAAAAATTTGTTTTGCGTGTGAAAAAGTGCGTACTAGGTTGGGTATCTTTCGTGTGACTGTCGTAATTTTTGTGGGACACATTTATTTTGATTAGTGTGTCGCATACTGGTTATAAATTGCACTAATGCAGACACGTAACCAAGCTAAAAGTAAGCGGTCCAACAACTTAAGCAACATGGACCAAGGGGATAATTTGATTTCCAATATTAACGCGTCAGGCGGTTCCGAAAATGCAATGGGGAATACTTCAGACGAAATGCAAAACAGCACGAACGGGCTCACAGCAGAGCCAGAAATTAATTTGCCTTCAACTAACCAAATTGATTTAGCCGAACTCATGAAAGCCTTATTGCAACAAAATAAAGAAAACACAGAGAAATCGATCCGCGAGCTAGGGGAACAAATGACGCAGAAATCAGAAAAATCGTTCGAACAAATGACGCAGAAATCAGAAAAATCGTTCCGAGAACAAAAAGAATCATCCGAAAAATCGATCCGCGAGCTAGGCGAACAAATGACGCAGAAATCTGAAAAATCGATCCGAGAGCTAGGCGAACAAATAGACGAAAAACTAATCCAGCAGACAAATAAAGTCGACAAGTCGATGCAGAGAGTGTCCGATGATATCTCACAAAGAATAAACAATCTGGCAAGTGAGATAAAAAGTGATATTATGAAAGAATTAGGCCGTACATTTGAACAAATCGATGATCGGCTGCAAGCTTTAGAACAGAGCAAGCGGAGGGGCGATACCGAATCTAAAGAAAGCGAAGAACGGCTACTTAGGAATTTCCAAGAGCTGAGGGAAGAATGCCAAAGGGAGCACCAGCAGGTACTTTCGAGTGTCCAAAAGGCGGAAACGCATTGTCCCACGTCCGTTAGAAACACAATAGCGGACAACAGTTTAGCGATCCACGCGTTGGAACAGCAAATAGAACAACTGAAGCAGACTGGGGCGGAGGACAAGAGACAAATTGATGATAAGATTGCGGCATTAGCGGACATTGTAGGCACGATGAAGCTGACGGAAAGCGAGAACAATACTACACCGGTAGCGGCCGCAGAGACCGAAGAAGTGCGTTCTCTTCTGAGATTTCAGAAGGGACAGTTCGAAGTGAACAGACAACACAAAGCTGTAACAGGCGAATTGCAAGAACGCGTGGCGCATCTGGAAAACCGCATGGCGTGTGATTCCGAACTCGTCAATAGCATTAAAAATAGCCGTACGAACAGTGCAGAGAGGGACTCCGGCCACGAGGGAGATTTTGACGACAGGGAAGAATGTAATTTGAGGGGCAGACATGAGAATAATAGAAAGATTCAAGGGCCTCGCCAGGAGGAAATGCGGGGATTTGATTTCAAACATTTCCTTACGGTGAGAAAGTTTGAGATATTCCGAAATTCGCAAAAAGGAATACATCCACGAGCATGGCTCGAGCAATTTGAGTTCTGTCTTCCTCCCGACTGGGCAAGTTCACATAAGATAGAATACATGTGTGGCTATTTGGAAGGCGAACCGGCGATTCGCATGAGGTCGGCAGCGCGTCACTGCAACTCCACTCGGGAGTTTCGACAAGCCTTTCTGTCCGCCTATTGGTCGGAAGCGGCACAAGATAGGGTCAAAAATGGCATAATTATGCTGCCAAATTTGAACCAGTCTGGTTTCGGCAGCCCTGCACGCCTCTTCGACCACATGCTGCAGGCAAATCAATTCCTATACGACCCATACGGGCCTGGTGAACTAATTAGGATATGCATCACCAAATTGCCGATGCACTTGCGGCACGTCATTCTTGCGGGACGATGCAAAGAGGACGTGGAAACGTTTAAAACACTTCTCCAAGATTTGGAATATAATACAGCAGAATGCCCGCCTAATCAGGCACAAAGTTATTACGGGGCACAGCAGCGCGATCGCAGTCGTGGCCGTAGTACTAATCAACGGCGTGACTGGTCGTCGCGACGCGAACGGAACAATAATCGGGACAGGCCGTATAGAAACTGGGGTAACAGTCGCGAACACAGGTGGAACAACAGAAATGATCGAGGACGTGGACAGAATCGTGAACGGAACAGTTACGGCAACCAGAATCGATATCACGGTGAATACGGTGGGAATAGGACTGTAGGCGGAGCACCTCATGATGTTGAAATTCGGCCGGCTAACCCTAGACATAATCCAGCAAATGGAAATGAACGAAACCGGCAATGACAAACGATCAGCGCAGAAGGCGCCCGATCGGAACAAATGAGCGACATGGCAAATGAGTAGAAAGGACAGTGAGAAGTAGAGAGGACGGTGAGGAGAAAGAATTGATTAGTTTAAATTTGTGACGTATGCATTTTGAATAATATGTTGGTAAAAATTAATGATAAAGATGTTTCTATGTGATGGATTGAAGTGATGTTTTAATTTTTTTCTCTCCTTGTGCAATTAGGATTTAGTTTGATTCAAACGTGAAGATAAAAGGTTTCTTTGTGAACGAGTAAAATGCTGTTTATGTTTTTTTTTGTGTGTAAATTGAAAAGAGTCGCTCCTGAGGAAAGCAAGATCGTTGCTGAATTAGTGCATAAAATTCAGGGGAATATCCGATCTGTGGGTATTATGGGTCTGGCAAACCCAGGTCCCCAGCTGTTAGTAGCCTTGTTTCCGATTTTCTGCTTTCAGTGCTACTATCTATCTATTACTATTCTATATCTGTCAGTATAAATGAGGATCTCTTACTATAGTATGCGTGCTGTATGAATATTTTAAGATAGGAGAACTCTGAGAAAGGAATGAGTAAGTTAGGAATCTTGAAAACAGGATGCGATAATACGATTGTTGAACCATTGGCTTCCAATATGCGATGATATGTTAATATTGATGATATATGTCTTTTTTGTTCTTTATAGCTGAGTACGTAAAGTGCTGTCTGTGGATTTCGTAAGTATATTGATTCCCTTCAAGGTGAAAGAAGAATTGTGGTTTGTGTAATTTACGTGGCTCTGAAATATTATTGTGGTAGTCAAATACGAGCAGCTTTTCAGCAAATGGAGAATGGAACGGAAATATGGATCCTTTTTGTAGTCTTGATTGATGTTGAGCCAAAGCATAAAAAAATTATTCTGCGTTAATACTTGTCCTAGAAAAGCGACGTTTATGTGTTTTGCTGATGCTGTGAGCATTACAGCTTACTGTTTTCGCTGGTGCGGGCTGCACTGCAGCCTATATGATTTGTACTGAGGAAATTTCCCTCTTGAAGGTAGAGGATGATTAAATAATTTTGATTATGGGAACGAAGGAAAGCTTGGTTTAAGGTAATAAGGATAAAGCAAAACATTTGTCATTTAAACTACAGGAGGATTCGGATCTTTTGTGTCTGTTGTAAGTTCAATATGTTAAGATGATACTGTTTTACAGAATAGAGGTGACCACAATTTTGCCATTCATGAGAAATGAATCCAGAATAACCACCACAGACGAAATAACTGATTTGGAAGCGAAAGGTAACGTAAAGAAGGAACGAAATCGCAGCAAAATGGGTAAGAAAATGTAATATAACCTGTATAATGCAAATATTTTTAACCTTCTCAGAGTCATCTGCGTGATTAATTGTTGTGATAACGTAATTTTAGGTGAAATTTTCTTACTGTTTTATGTGTGAATATATGAGTATGATAAATGTATAATTGCGAGTCTCTTTTCAGGTGTGCGAACTAGTATAAATGTTTTGGCGTGTAAATAACCATTGTTCTTTTTAATGTGTATGTTTAAGGAAAGTTCTCCATATTTATCATGTGACAAGACGTATGGCGCGAGCGTCAAGAAGAGGACGAAATAGAACAATGTTGTAGTGGTATATATACGGTGTTGAAATAGCATTGAAGTAGCTTATTGGGTTAACTAGTAGTGGATAGAAGTAGAATATTGAGTAATGCATGTTTATGGGTAGTTAGTTTGTAGAATAGACAACAGGTGTGCATGTATGTGTGTGTAAATAACATGTGAACCCTATGCTGTCCTGACCTATACTTGCACAAGGCATAATCCTATTCATTTTAGTGAATTAATAAATAGCATTTGATTTATTAAAACGTAAGTGAACCACATTAGTGATGTGGATTTAAATATTATATTGTCAGTTCATTTAAATTTTTATTTATATACTGTCAAGTCATTTCACTTTTATTTTTTTTACATTGTCAAGTCATTTAAATTTTATTTTATATTGTCGATTCATCTAATTTTTTTTATTTAAAAAAAAATATTAAGTCTCACTTTGTTCTTAAAAATTGTGAAAGACAATACTAAGTGGTATTATGTATGACATTGTGTAATCACATAAGGATGATAAAAAATTTCTGTGAATGCAGTTGAGAACGTGAAAGCGAACCGGCAAAACTCTTAAGAGACAGCGGGAACAGCCGGACTAGTTGTAAACTGGCGGGTTTCCCAGAGGGACACGCTGTCATCCGGGCCACTTTGGGAGCGCGGCCGACAACAAAAGGAGAGTAAGCGGCAAACACTTTCCCTTGTACCTGGAGCTAATGGGCGGCCGCCCCGGGCGACCCTTCCTCGAGGCGATGACCTGAGATGGGCGAGCGGTCCACCGCGCGGAAATCCATCTGCTGGCAACGCACCACACGCACGCGACCGTGACGAGACGGCCGCGGTGAAACAACGCAAGGGGCGTGGAGCCTTTTGACAGGTACTGCCCAGAGAAACTTGCAGACGTCAACGACGCCTATCGACATTTCCTGATGGATGCCTACTGTCAAGCGACAGTAAATCTTGGTTCGATGTTCTCTGGTCGCTAAGGGTGGCACAAAAGAAGAGCCATTAAGTGTCATCCTTGCCCGAGGATATCAACCTGGCGTATCAAACGAGGATACCGCACGAATTTGACAATACAAACATGTAACCAAATCGAGATGTACGTGACACGAGAGAAACTTCATGAGAGGGCAGAGACGGCGGGATCGCACGCAACAGATGGACAAAAATCCCTACTGACAGCTGCGGCGACGAACCCCCCCCCCCCCCCCCTTTCCCTTATATTGTGCCTCAGAACAGTGGAACTACTGAGTGTGTCAGTGAACAGTGATTGTACGGTTCTTAGTCCAGTGCATATACGTGTGTTTCTGTCAGAGAAACTCTGACTCGTGTGTTTTGCAGGAGTTCGATTTATTGGTGTTTATTAGACTGACTCTTGTATTTTGCAGGTGTTCTATTTATCTTTTTTAGACTTTGACTCTTGTATTTTGCAGGTGTTTTATTTATAGGTTTTTTTTGTTTGTTTTAGATGTTGACTATTGTACTGTTTTATTTATCAATGTTTGTTTTTGTGTGATGTATTAGAGTTGTGATATTTTGTTTCGTAAATTCATTGCTGTGGCATTGCTTCGTTTATCAGTCAGATAGCTTTTTATTCTCATTGAACTGTGATCGATTAGCCTTTGCATGGGGCATATTTACTGTGAGGAACCCCTTAAGGGTAACAATCACATAATTATTGTAGTTTCAGTATAATGACACAGTGCTCATTGTTTGCTAGCTAATTGAAATATAGTAGAGTGATTAAATTAGTGCCACATAGTTATTTTAATTCTACAAATTATTAGTTTTATAAGATATAGAATTTTTTTTTGCGATAACCACTTTGTAAAACATGTTTTTTCTCTTATCATTTTGTTGCTTTTGCGAATTTTGCATTGTAATGTTCTGCTTTTTAATACTGATGTTATTTCATGTTCTTTTTTTTTAATTGCTGTGGCACCTTTGCTATTTTCATAAATTTTGCTTGTTAATAAACAGTCATAAATTTTCCTGTGATCAGTTGGCTCTTGCAATGAGCAAATACTGGTGAACTCCATAAGGGTGACAACCAGAAATTGTTTTCATATTAATGACACAGGAACCATTGTTTTTACTTGGTGATCGAATTAGGTCTACACTACCTTTTAAATAGGTGTCACAGATTGTGTTCTTTTTTTTCTGTTTGAAATTGGTAGATTCTAAAGATGTGTTGAAATTATTGTGTTTTAGCAAGTAACTGGTGTCCTTTTTCCTTTTCTTTTACACTTTTGGTTTAAGTAGGGTGTGAGAAGCCTGCTTGGGAATGTCCTAGCATGGCCAGAAAATTCCCTGCACAGTCTTTTCCCGGAGCGTTGGGGTTATGAAAGGTCTCTGTTGGATTCCTTTCATGTTTAATTTCTTAAATCTGTTGCCATTTATGGAATAAATTCCTCTTCTAAATGTACTGTGGCGTTTCTGACTATCTGGGAGGAGACTGAGCGGTGGAACGTGTTACTTTTACACATAAACAAGAACGATCTGTCACACTACTACACTTTAAAGCACAGTTTATATGTAATTCTTATATGTAATTCATGTCACACAGTCTCATACAGAGCCTACATCCGCTTTCTTTTATATACTGTATATGATAAGATACTGTCATCCCCCTTCCCTTTTGTGTGAGAGGATGAATGAGCATATGTATTTCTAGTTGCATGCTTGAGGGTAGCAGACAAGGCTGTCTGCTAGAGAACAGTAGGACCAACGTCGGAACAGGTAGCTACGCTTCCTAAAAGCAAAGAGGTTTCTATCCTTAGTATGGTCCTGTCCGTCCGTTGTCATGTTGGTATAGGAAGCTGCCCCTCTGGCCACTTCCGTTGGTCTTTGTGAGCCACCCCTCAGGAAGCACGCTCGGAAGTAGGAGTTGCTGTGTGGCCGTGGCGAGCGTCTGAAGTGGTAAGATCTCCGGCTAAGCGCGTGTCTGTTAAGTCCGTAGGACAATGGATTTCTTAAGTTCAGCCTAACTGAAAATTTAATCACTTTGATTTCAGGTTTAGCTCTAAAATATCTAATGCTATCTTAAAGTGCAGCGGAGTGTAATTCTCGTGTTAAATTCAGATTATTTTGCGGTAGTTGCTTTGTTACTACTTTGTGAGTAAAGTGGAACCACGTGTTGATCAGTAACTCTAACTAAGTTCATCAATCTTAAATCCGAATGTGCGTGAGATTATAACGTCTCGTCTTGAGAATATTTTTTTTTAATATAGCAACTTTTCTTTATGCTTTTCGATCTAATGTATTTTAATTATCAAAATTATTGTGGAGTTGTACGCTTTGTGTAAACCAAGTTGACCACGTGGAGCATGTGGTGTAATCATCAAAGTAGCCCTCAGCTATTCTTTTTGCGAAGACTTCACAAAGAGTTAATATGAATTTAGTATACCAGTGTGTGGTAATTACATGACGGACAGGATTGTGGTATGAACGTAATTTCTTTGGGTAAAAACTGAATCTGTTGGTTGTGGTTAATTTCTTCTTGCTTATGTTTCAATGTTCTTCGTGTGTTATTTTATGAATGGAGTGTTGTATGCAGTTTTCCAAATCTTGGCTCCATATGTTATGTGTTCCGTAAGATTACAATCTCACATTCTTTTCAATCGTAAATAAGGCACCAGCTCAGTTATAACTCACGTATAATATGCTGAAATTTCAATGAACAATCTTAAAATAAATTTCCAAATATAAACTGATTTCTTTCTTTTTATTTAAATTCTCCTTTTTATATATATATTTTACCGGTTTTGTATGACTATTAAAAGATTATCATTAATGTTAGTCTGCTAAATATCTGATGAAACAGTTGCCCAGTAATCCACGGTTAACGTCCCCAGACAGATCGCAGCTTTAAACCCACTTTCATTGTCAATTAGCACCGATTTCAGCATACCAAATTAAAGTAACAATATTACACTTCAGCATACAAAAATAAAGTTACAACGTTACAAAGTCTTTTAGTTTGATCTACTAAATACTTGTCAATCCCCATACGAGCATCGGACTCAAACTCGACTATTTGTTTCGAAAGCCCTTCTATCTGTCCGCTAGCATTGAAACAGCTTCTTTCACACTTAACCATCCTATTGGACAGGCCATCATAACTCTTCGAAACTACCTCATATTTCTTTTCTACGTCATGAAGTTTTCCCATTAAATTATTATATTGCCTTTCTAAGGTGTTAGAAAACTCTACATCTAGTTCTCCAAATTTCGCATTTAATTGAGTCTCCCAGTCCGCTTGTAATTCTTTCTTAGTATTTTCCAGTTTATAATCAAAGGTGTTCAGTTTGCTTTCCAAAGAATCCATTTTAACTTATAATGAACCAAATTTGGCCTCAAATTTTTCGTTTAACTTTTGATTGTCCTCTTTTAATTGCTTATTATCTTTTTCTAGTGAACCAAGTCTTCCATTCATTACACCCATTTGAGTATTTATTGATACCAGCATATCAAACATTTTTTGATTAATATTTCCATTTTGAGGATCAACTTGCTGATCTACTTCCGAAACCTCAAGATCTTTATGTTCTCCCACGCTGCTTACCTTACTTATCATTGTATTTGAATCTCCTAACGGCTCTAAATCAATAACTGTATTATTATCCGTACATGTCTCCTGTCCCAGATTGAGCTCATGGGATGCATCATCCATATCCTCTTCACTTTCCTCTCTCTCTCTACTCATTACTCTACTCAACTGCACATTATCATGTATTCTTTTCGTTCGTTTTGACATGATTATTCACTACCAAGACATACACTTATTTTCACTACGTAATTATATATACACTCCTGGAAATTGAAATAAGAACACCGTGAATTCATTGTCCCAGGAAGGGGAAACTTTATTGACACATTCCTGGGGTCAGATACATCACATGATCACACTGACAGAACCACAGGCACATAGACACAGGCAACAGAGCATGCACAATGTCGGCACTAGTACAGTGTATATCCACCTTTCGCAGCAATGCAGGCTGCTATTCTCCCATGGAGACGATCGTAGAGATGCTGGATGTAGTCCTGTGGAACGGCTTGCCATGCCATTTCCACCTGGCGCCTCAGTTGGACCAGCGTTCGTGCTGGACGTGCAGACCGCGTGAGACGACGCTTCATCCAGTCCCAAACATGCTCAATGGGGGACAGATCCGGAGATCTTGCTGGCCAGGGTAGTTGACTTACACCTTCTAGAGCACGTTGGGTGGCACGGGATACATGCGGACGTGCATTGTCCTGTTGGAACAGCAAGTTCCCTTGCCGGTCTAGGAATGGTAGAACGATGGGTTCGATGACGGTTTGGATGTACCGTGCACTATTCAGTGTCCCTTCGACGATCACCAGTGGTGTACGGCCAGTGTAGGAGATCGCTCCCCACACCATGATGCCGGGTGTTGGCCCTGTGTGCCTCGGTCGTATGCAGTCCTGATTGTGGCGCTCACCTGCACGACGCCAAACACGCATACGACCATCATTGGCACCAGGGCAGAAGTGACTCTCATCGCTGAAGACGACACGTCTCCATTCGTCCCTCCATTCACGCCTGTCGCGACACCACTGGAGGCGGGCTGCACGATGTTGGGGCGTGAGCGGAAGACGGCCTAACGGTGTGCGGGACCGTAGCACAGCTTCATGGAGACGGTTGCGAATGGTCCTCGCCGATACCCCAGGAGCAACAGTGTCCCTAATTTGCTGGGAAGTGGCGGTGCGGTCCCCTACGGCACTGCGTAGGATCCTACGGTCTTGGCGTGCATCCGTGCGTCGCTGCGGTCCGGTCCCAGGTCGACGGGCACGTGCACCTTCCGCCGACCACTGGCGACAACATCGATGTACTGTGGAGACCTCACGCCCCACGTGTTGAGCAATTCGGCGGTACGTCCACCCGGCGTCCCGCATGCCCACTATACGCCCTCGCTCAAAGTCCGTCAACTGCACATACGGTTCACGTCCACGCTGTCGCGGCATGCTACCAGTGTTAAAGACTGCGATGGAGCTCCGTATGCCACGGCAAACTGGCTGACACTGACGGCGGCGGTGCACAAATGCTGCGCAGCTAGCGCCATTCGGCGGCCAACACCGCGGTTCCTGGTGTGTCCGCTGTGCCGTGCGTGTGATCATTGCTTGTACAGCCCTCTCGCAGTGTCCGGAGCAAGTATGGTGGGTCTGACACACCGGTGTCAATGTGTTCTTTTTTCCATTTCCAGGAGTGTATTTATCTACCGAAATCACAAGTCTCAACTTCTTTTTTTTATTATTATACAGTTATTTTAATCATACCTGGTAGTATCGCTCACTTTAAGCGATTATTGAAGAATACCTCTTTTATTGGACAGACTCACTGGCTGCTACAATATTTTCCAACTCTAGGGTTCGTGAATCCGGATGACACTCGACTCGATGCAGCAATCCTCCTCGATCGAGCCGCACGTTGCGGCGCCACTTCTACCGTATCTTCCTTCGCCGTCGGCGTTGTCGTTGTTACCGTGAGACACCGTTATACCAAGAGGAAAGGCGCGTCGATCTTAGAGCATGAGATATGATGACCTTAAGCCATTGACAACACACAACGGTCACGGTAGCACCTGATTCCAGAATAGCTGCAGTAGCTAAGATCTACGAACTATCCCCTGTTGACCAGGTCCCCAAAACTTAACTCGTAACGAGATCCCTTCAAAGCAAATTGTCATAACGATCGTCTTTAAAGGCTTCGTACAACGAGGAGAAATGTTACGGTTGATGGAATAATAACAGATACGACCAAACTGTCTTGTCTCTTCTGCTTTATTTAACATAACTTCGTTCACAGTTTCATTTCGCATTCACCACTCATTCACCGAAACCCTTTGATGAACAGTTTTGGTTGCTTAACACCAACAGTCAATGATAATGATACAGCTTTTCTCCTTTTTATAAATTGAAGCCCGCTCTCCGTGATATAATAAAAAAAACCGGTCTCAATATCGCGTCCCTCGTGAGATGCGAGTAGACTTATCCCGGAATTGACCGCCCTGTAGGTGTACTCAATTTAATGACCACACTTCGCTGTCCGCTATTTCGCGTAACTGAATGTCCATTTGTTAGTCTGATTATACACTGTAGCTATTTAAAATTCGCCCCTATATTTTTCACAACGCACAATTAGCACTTCCTTACTTATTTGTTTTCTTTCTAAGAGTAAACGGAAAAAAAGACGCCGTATCATGGGCTTAGTCGACATAAAGCAAAACACCTTAATATGCCCAATTTCGCCTCTTCTTATAGGATCGGCTACCTTACTCATTAATTTACTACATATTGTTTCCAATAACACTAAACAGGTATCGCTGTTATATTTTAATTGTATTCAAAAGCATGTTACTACTATTATGACCAAACAAATCGTCACACATCGCGCGGCGTGCGTTTTTAATGATAACTTTACGCCATTCAATTAAATCGCGCGGTGTGCGTTTTTAATGATAACTTTCCGCTATTCAATTTCCGTTATAGCTATCTTGACTCGTAATGTTACACAGTCACGACGTGAACTTAATATTAACGTGGACATTATGGATAGATTGGTTTCAGCAAAGCGAGCTTCAAGGAGTGCTACAAACTGAAGTGACAGTGTTCTGTGAGTGAATTGTGATCTTTGTCTCTTGTACCAAATTGTTTGCAGTGGAGTGAGTTGCAAAAATAATGTAATCCATAACTTTTTTATTCGCAGTTTAATGAGGTTTCACGTGGGCTAGAGCGTTAAAAGCCGCTATAAAAACAAATAAGTTTTCTACATTTGAAAGTCGTTCGGCAAACTCCGAATAAGCGTATGTGACAAGCGTGGCAAACGAGCTATTCGTAACTGAACGATCTGCAAGTGGAAGTGAATTTTTCACTTTTCCAAAACTGTATACTTGACGTCTAGGACTGCATCCTGTGTGTCAGTGATGTTATCGTCGTACACATACGAACTTCGATCCAAATATATCAGTAACTTGCAGCCAATCAGTACTGGAAGAAAGACGACCGAGGAACAATATTACCGCCAAGTAGATCGTGCACAGAACAAGAGATATGACAGTTGCAGACACATCTGCAGTAATTTCACCGCCACCATAGTCGAGCTGCCAAAGACTTCACACATCACTGTTCGCTTGCGCAAGCTTCGACACAAAGCTCTTCCTCTAAAGGCACAGAAAGTATAGTCTGAAATGCAGTTTCCTTTCTTTTGTGACGATCTCCTTATTCAACATTTCTTTTTCTTTGAATAAACATAGTTTCGTAATGAGTAATTTCAAAATTTTCTGTTGTCATAGTTTGCCGTAATATTATTTCTCTATTAACAATCTCTCTCTTTCATTTTGGTAGCTGTTGCATGCATCTTTTCGTACCATTTTTGGGGTTTGTGCTTCGAAATGTGTGTGGGTGGATTGATTCTGTTAGATAGTTTTACCTATTTAAATGTAGTATTTGATAAAATTCGTAATCTATGGCATACACCATTATTTTTCAGACGCCAACCAACAGGAATAACGTTAGCCATTTCTCATTGATGTAACGTCTAACCACAGGGGGCATTTTGAATTCGACAGCTGCGCAACTGCAGGAACTGTGCCTAAGTTCTGGAATTTGTCCTTCTCAAAGCTATGTGCGATCTCACTTCCTTTTGTAGATCCATTTGAGCGAAATTTATACATGTTTCACCACAATTTTCGACATATTTATGGGATTGTGTTTGTTATTTATATTATTTTATGGTTTAGCTTACTGATTTCTAATATGATGAACGTAGCTTTGGTTGTGAAACGAGTTCTTACGAATATAGAATCATTAAATTTCACTTCACTGCGCTTCTGGTTTATATATTTAGACACAATTCACCGTCAAAATTTAGAGCCTTTGTCTTTAAATATGGCGCTGTGTTGTGACAGGGCAGTATTGCTTTCAATGCTGTTATACTGAAACATTGCAGTCTTGGGTTCGAATCTCGAAATTTAGTGAGTGGTATATTTAGTTTGAGATGTTTTGTTATTGGGTCTGCAATATACTTTACGGGACTGTTATCTTTGTGTTTTCGTTTAATTAATATCTAAAATAACTTTTATTTATCTAGCTATTTTCCAAGCTTAGTACTGTTAATTGCACAGAATGGGTAAAAGTCATGGAAAGTTACCCTTTACAAGTCAATCGTTGACTGCGGAAGCATCTGCCGTATATTTCGCTCGATTCGCTCCTTATATAAATGGTTTCCATATGGCTCTGCGAATGCTTGTGACGTTCGTTCGTCAGAAACTTGTGATCGAACTGTCTGCCAGCTTAAGTATGTAGAAACATTCTCTGCAATATTTAAGATTTACCTGAGGCATAACTGACCTCGAGAATCCGAAATCCGAATTCTGATACCCGACATGCCATTACCCAAGCGCCTTGCATCATTTATCATCTTACTTTCGAAGTGGATCAGCGCAAGTCTGTAACAGACTGCTCAGATATTTTTTTCTGTTGACATTGTATAATCTCTAATAATTATACCATACAGGTTGAAAGTTGGTCTTTCGGATGCTATAGCGCCGATATCTACACCTTAAGTCCATGAGGTCACTCACAAAAAACCTCTGCACTTAACTGGTAAAATGGTGAGGTCCTAAATGATTTGTTGGTCAGTAAGAATCACGCTTTTTATGACATCATGTTACTGTTGTAAAATCGATCTCATAAGTTACTAGCTGTTTCCTCTTCCTTTTTTTTATAGTGTAGTATTCTCTCGTTTCATTACACGTCCCCTTTTTGGTTACATTTATCCATGTATACGCAATTAGTAACATTCTATGACCTTTACTGCTGTTTTTAAACCAACACTTATTTTTCGTATTTGTTAATTTCAACATTTCTTAATACTCAGTATTTCTATGTTTTTATCTTAGGAGCTATTACTCAGTTTTCTAAATGGTGCTATCTACTCACATATTTCACCTGTATTCTGCGCTTTTTGCAGATTTGTAACTTTTTGATAATATGTTTTCTAATGAATGTTGTTTTGTACTTTTAGTCATTTCCTTCTATAGTTTTGTCCTTAGCTTAGTAGAAGATTTTCCGACACTTGAGTCCTCTGTGGTCGTCCCGATCTATTATCAAGGTCCACATGCGTTTATTTTGCACACTGGTTCCACTGTGGTCGCCGTGCAGTCGGTTTACATTTTCAGGTATATATGACATAGGTGTGGCTCTACGCGGCCCTTCGCTCGACGGTGTTCACAATTTCCAACGCAATTCTCCGTTACTTTAAACGTCTGTAAACACCTCTCTTTCACTTTTACACAATTATGCAACTAGTCTGGGAGAAATATCTTCTAGATGGTCCATTCACCATCAGTTCTGACCAGTCGCCTTCCCAGCCTGTGTTGTGAAATGCTCTTGATAGCATTCCGTGAGTATTCACCTGTTCGCTCGTTTTTGAAAAAAAAGTTTAGGTAGTTTTTACAGCAGCCTAGTATTGTATTAGTTTTTTCGGTAAGTTCATACTCCTTTTTTGTTTTGTATGTTGGTATTCCGGTTGCTAGTGTTTAATCCATCGATTGTGGATTTTTATTTGTCGTTCATTATTGATATTTGAATTTTCATATTGTCATTATGTTATCTGAAAGGAGTGAGTGGAGTGTAGACACTAGAAAAGGGAGTGCCAAGGGAGTTTTAGGTACTGTCTCTGGCTGAGCCAGATGCAGCTGCCTGCCCTGTTTCAGAGGATGATTCTCAGCCTTCAAGGTCCGGGCAATCGCAGAGGGTGGGCTTATTGGTAGTTGGGAGCTCCAATGTTAGGCGCGTAATGGGGCCCCTTAGGGATATGGCGGCTAAGGAGGGGAAGAAATCCAGTATGCACTCCGTGTGCATTCCGGGTGGAGTCATTCCTGATGTGGAAAGGGCCCTTCCGGATGCCATGAAGAGCACAGGGTGGCACATGTCTGCAGTAATGACGTGTGTCGCTTTGGATCTGAGGAAATTCTCTCTGGATTCCAGCGGCTATCTGATTTGGTGAAGGCTGCCGGTCTTGCTTACGAGATGAAGGCAGAGCTCACCATCTGCAGCATCGTTGACAGAACCGACTGCGGACCTTTGGTGCAGAGCCGGGTGGAGGGTCTGAATCAGAGGCTCAGACGGTTTTGCGACCGTGTTGGCTGCAGATCCTTTGACTTGCACCATAGGGTGGTGGGGTTTCGGGTTCCGCTGAATAGGTCAGGAGTTCACTACACTCAGCTGGCGACTACACGGGTAGCGGAGGCTGTGTGGCGTGGACAGGGCGGTTTTTTAGCTTACAAGGCCTCGGGAAAGTACGGGGTGGGCTGCAATCTCAAAGGGTGCATGGCAAATACAGGACGTGCTTGAATCAAGGAACAGTCGGAATTGTAGTTGTAAATTGTTGTAGTTTGCTGGGAAAGTCCCTGAGCTTCAAGCGCTAATAGAAAGCACAGAAGCTGCAATCGTTATAGGTACAGAAAGCTGGCTAAAGCCTGAAATAAGTTCTGCAGAAATTTTTACGAAGTCTCAGACGATGTTCGGGAAAGGTAGATTAGGTAGAATTGGTGGTGGAGTGTTTGTGTCTGTCAACAGTGGTTTATCTTGTAGTGAAGTCGAAGTAGATACTCCGTGCGAATTGCTTTGGGTGGAGGTTATACTCAACAGCCGAACTAAGTTAATAATTGGCTCCTTCTACCGACCCCCAGACTCCGATGATATAGTTGCTGAACAGTTCAGAGAAAATTTGAGTCTCGTAACAAGTAAATACCCCATTCACACGATTATAGTTGGTGGGGACTTCAACCTTCCCTCGATATGTTGGCAAAAATACTTGTTCAAAACCGGTAGTAGGCAGAAAACATCTTCCGAGATTGTTCTAAATGCTTTCTCCGAAAATTATTTCGAGCAGTTAGTCCACGAACCCACGCGAATTGTAAATGGTAGCGAAAACACCCTTGACCTCTTAGCCACAAACAATCCAGAGCTAATAGAGAGCATCATGACATACAGGGATTAGTGATCACAAGGTCGTTGTAGCTAGGCTCAATACCGTTTCTTCCAAATCCGCCAGAAACAAACGCAAAATAATTTTATTTCAAAAAGCGGATGAAGTGTCACTAGAAGCCTTCCTAAGAGACAATCTCCATTCCTTCCGAACTGACTATGCAAATGTAGACGAGATGTGGCTCAAATTCAAAGATATAGTAGCAACAGCAATTGAGAGATTCATACCTCATAAACTGGTAAGAGATGGAACTGATCCCCCATGGTACACAAAACAGGTCCGAATGCTGTTGCAGAGGCAACGGAAAAAGCATGCAAAGTTCAGAAGAACGCGAAATCCCGAAGATTGGCTAAAATTTACAGACGCGAGAAATTTGGCACGGACTTCAATGCGATATGCCTTTAATAGGTTCCACAACGAAACATTGTCTCGAAATTTGGTAGAAAATCCGAGGAAATTCTGGTCGTATGTAAAGTACACAAGTGGCAAGACGCAGTCAATACCTTCGCTGCGCAGTGCCGATGGTACTGTTACCGACGACTGTGCCGCTAAAGCGGAGTTATTGAACGCAGTTTTCCGAAATTTCTTCACCAGGGAAGACGAATGGAATATTCCAGAATTTGAAACACGAACAGCTGCTAGCATGAGTTTCTTAGTAGATACCTTAGGGGTTGCAAAGCAACTCAAATCGCTTGATACGGGCAAGTCTCCAGGTCCAGACTGTATACCGATTAGGTTCCTTTCAGATTACGCTGATACAATAGCTCCCTGCTTAGCAATCATATACAACCGCTCGCTCACCGACAGATCTGTACCTACAGATTGGAAAATTGCGCAGGTAGCACCAGTGTTTAAGAAGGATAGTAGGAGTAATCCATCGAACTACACACTTATATCATTGACGTCGGATTGCAGTAGGGTTTTGGAGCATATACTGTATTCAAACATTATGAATCACCTCGAAGGGAACGATCTATTGATACGTAATCAGCATGGTTTCAGAAAACATCGTTCTTGTGCAACGTAGCTAGAGCTCTTTATTCGCACCATGTAATGGCCGCTATCGACAGGGGACCTCAAGTTGATGCCGTATTCCAAGATTTACGGAAAGCTTTTGACACCGTTCCTCACAAGCGACTTCTAATCAAGCAGGGAAGGATAACGATTTTCTCTTTTTAAGGAGAATCTTTTTGACATTAGTGGCTCTCTACGTTCAAGAAGACCTTCAGGGTTTAATGAAGACCATTTAAACGCATTAATTCACAGTGAGCCACGTCAGTGTACTTGAGAACTGGAAAATGTGATGGACTGTGATCATACCAATATCGCGCGACATTTGCATGCAATGGGGAACGTTAAAAACATCGGGTGTGTAGCTTCCGCGTGCTCTAAGACAAAATCACAAAAATCTGTGGGTGACCATATGCGCATCCAGCTAGCTCGTCATCAGTTGGCTCGTGAACAACGCCGATCATTCCTGTCTTGTATCGTTAAAGCTGACGAGAAATGGTGTCTCTCCCGTAGATTGGTAAGTTCACAAAGGTACGTGTATCACATTGGAACAACCGAAATAAAATGTTCAAACGTACCTAAGTTCTGTATTTTAATTTAAAAAACCTACCTGTTACCAACTGTTCGTCTAAAATTGTGAGCCACATATTTGTGACTATTATAGCGCCATCTATCACAAAGCGAAAAAAGTGGACCAACTAAAACATTCATATTTCTTTACGTATTTTTTTACGTATTTTTCCTATTCAAAAAAACGCAGTTGATATCCGTTTGACCTATGGCAGCGCCATCTAGCGGGCCAACCATAGCGCCATCTGGTTTCCCCCTTCAAGCTAGACGAGTTTCGTTGTTTGTAGTTTTTTCGTTTGATGCTTATTTGGTGAGATATTTGGCCCGGTCAAGATCAATGGACCACCCTATATATATACAGCTATGGACTGCATGCAACTTAAAACGTATGGTGTTTCTTCTTCTTCCTATCTTCACAGTATTTTCTCTCCAACCGCGTCTCTGATCATCTGTCCACACACTCTTTTGTCGAGATTTTGGCTTATCTTCTTCATAGGGTGCGTTTTTTGTCAGTAGCCTGAAGCGATACCTGTCAGTTATTATTTCTCGTGTAACACCTGTTTTGTTTGCATCTATCTTCACTGCTTCTATCCATCCTACAGTTTCCTTCAGTTTGTTAATGCAATTAAAATTTTTCTTTGTAATAAATGTTTCTTCCGATCCTTTTAAAGGATTATAGAATTTTAACAATCTCTTCCTCTTTGTATCTGTGATTTTTCTGTATTTTTATATAAATCTGCAAGTATAGTTTTAATACATATATTTTCATTATTTTCCTCAGGACCTAGAATTTTTCTTAGTGTTCACCTCTCTCTTTTCTCTAGTTCTTTTAGTTCGCCTTTCTTATTCAGTCTTAGGCAATCTAGTCCATATGTTTCTTGTGTCCTAATAACTGAATTATAATGTCTGATTTTCGCTTGGGTGGATATTGGTTTCTTATTGTAGTAGTTTAGTGTTAATTTGTATGCGTTATCCAGTCCGTTGGCTTGGATCCGTTCAATGAGGTATATAAATCTATCAACTCTCTTAAATTTCACATACTTTGTTTTCATAAATCATTATTGTGATCGTGTTCTATATACTCGGTTTTTCAATCAAATTTTTTTAGCGCAGTCATTTCAGCAGTCTCGTATTACAGATCAAGCATTACAGTTCCGTCTGTTTGGTTTTCAGTTATCATTGCTATATCATCTACAAAGGCTAACTATTGTACTTCAGATTTGTTCTTTCCTTGACCCATGTTTATATCGTTTATGCCTCTGTTTTCTAATGCGTTTTCCTATGTTTTTACTATTTTATCTAAAACAAGGTTAAAGAGAATCGGGGACAGATCGTCTTCCTGTTGAAATGGCTCAACCAGAAATGTTTTCTAATGCGTTTTCCTATGTTTTTACTATTTTATCTAAAACCAGGTTAAAGAGAATCGGGGACATATCGTCTTCGTGCTGAACTGGCGCAACCAGAAAGTATAGGGTTCAATCAGTTATTCATGAGGTGATATAACCTAATACTGACAAATGTTGCCACATTATTTACATGTCAAGTCGGCTCAAATTACACTATGTGATCAAAAGTAGATCACAGCAGAATGGGGCTCTCCGAGGAAGGACTTCGAACGTGGTCGGGTTATTGGGTGTCACTTGTGTCATACGTCTGTATGCGAGATTTCCACCTCCTGAACATCCCTAGGTCCACTGTTCCCGATGTGATAGTGAAGTGGAAACGTGAAGGGACACGTACAGCACAAATTCTTACAGGCCGACCTAGTCTGCTGACTGACAGAGACCGCCGACGGTTGAAGAGGGTCGTAACGTGTAATAGGCAGACATCTATCCAGACCATCACACAATAATGCCAAACTGCATCAGGATCCACTGCAAGTACCATGATAGTTAGACGGGAGGTGAGAAAACTTGGACATCATGATCGAGCAGCTACTCATAAGCCACACACAACGCCGGTAGATGCCAAACGACGCCTCGCTTGGTGTAAGGAGCGTAAACATTGGGCGATTGAACAGTGGAAAAACGTTGTGTGGAGTGACGATCACGGCACACAATGTGGCGATCCGATGGCAGGGTGTGGGTATGGCGAATGCCCGGTGAACGTCATCTGCCAGCGTGTATAGTGCCAACAATAAAATTCGGGGGGCGGTGATGTTATGTTGTGGATGTGTTTTTCATGGAGGGGGCTTGCACCATTGTTGTTTTGCGTGGCACTATCACAGCTCAGGCCTGCACTGATGTTTCAAGCATTTCTTGCTTCCCACTGTTGAACAGCAATTCGGGGTTGGTGATTGCATCTTTCAACACGATCGAGCACCTGTTCATAATGTACGGACTGTGGAGGAGTGGTTACACGACAATAACTTCCCTGTAATGGACTGGTCTGCACAGAATCCTGACCTGAATCCTGTAGAACACCTTTGGGATGTTTTGGAATGCCGACTTCGTGCCAGGCCTCACCGACCGACATCGGTACCTCTCCTCAGTGCACCACTCCGTGAAGAATGGGTTGCCATTCCCCAAGAAACCTTCTAGCATATGACTGATCAAGGCTAAGGCAGGCCCAACACCATATTGAATTTCAGCACTACCGATGGAGGGCGCCACGAATTTGTAAGTCATTTTCCACCAGGTGTCCGGATACCTTTGGTCACATAGTGTATATGGCAATGTTAATAATACAACCCCGTCAGAAAACGAATATGTATTTGTAATCAAGATCTGATGCTTTATACGTGAAACCAAAGTTACGATCAAGTTATTGGGAACAAATCAAAGAGTAGCTGATCACAGGTATGTATTTTATGAAGAACAAGCCAAAGCAAAGGTACAAGAAGTGCTGCTTTAACAGTGAATGTACAACTAATTGTATGGGAGATTGTTGTACCTTGGAACAATTTTCGAACTTTAGCATATAGCCAGCCCCTAATACAAATTTAATACATTTCCTTATTACGTTTTAAAATGATTGCATTCACCTTATGTGTGGAGTCATTTCCTGATAAGTAAGTTGTATAAATGTGAAAAAACTTTTCCAAGGTACCATTTGGTCATGTACCTAGAAACATTCAGATATGAAAGTGTTGCAATGAAGGAAATCTTGTCAACACTGCATTAAATAGTCTATTACTCAACTACACACTGTAAGTATAATCAAATTTCGAAGAAGTATTATTAAAACCTGCTGCAAGTTAAAAACATTCTGAAACAGAAGCTACTAGAAACTAACACAAATTTCCATTTCTAAGACGGGAAAAATTAAAGAAACTCATTTAATTAGTAAATATAATGTGTTTCATGCTAAAGAGACCTTCCATTTGAACATACAAGATGGTGAACGACTAACGTAGTATTGTTTTCCGTCCACAAGTAATGTGAAAACTAAAAACTTAACTCCGTGCGAAGAGGTCCCGAAAGGCCCAAGGTACCGACCGATCTCTGTGTCATCCTTAGACGATATGCATCACTGGATGCAGGTATGGAGAGACATGTGGTCAGCACACCGCTGTTACGGCCGTTGGCAGCTTTCGTGACCGGAGCATCCACTTCTGTTATGTAGTTCCTCAATTGACTTCACAAGCGCTGAATGCACCTTGCTTGCCAACAGCGCTCGGCAGACCCGGAATGTCCCTCATCCAGGTGATAACCACATCTGAAAGCGCTTATGTTTGGTGATGCGACGGAAACCGGTGTTACCATTGTAGCAGGAATACAGAATTTAACGCACCATGAAACTCTGGAACTGAAGAATTAACCATTATCTCAAAACAGCTTTCATGTATTATACAGCCCTCTAATATGTGGAACTCGTAATAATGACAAGCGCTGCACAAAACATAGCTTCACGTCTCACGCCAACCAAAACGGTAGAAGGAAAAAAAGGTCGTATGGCATTGATGGCCGGGAGGCGCCATTCGGGGGAGTTCGGCCGCCGTATTGGAAGTCCTTTTTAGGTGACGCCACATCGGCGACTTGCGACTCAGTGGTGATTAAAATGATGATGAAGGACACATAACACGCAGTCCCCTGCCTTGGAATCGAACCCGGACCCCTGCGTGGTAGGCGGTAATGCTACCGCTACGCTATGGAGGCGGACAAAACGGTGGAAAATGTCAGAGACTACTTATAGTCGCCTCTAGTGCGCGTTACATCACGTGGATCTAAAATCGGTCACTAAATCGTAACACCAACCGGGAAAATAGGAAACATTATCATCCAGGTACAATAATCTCCACTACTCTATATATGCCTATATGTTTTATTTTTTTCTGCTGTCTACAGATACTGTAGTGGTTATTAACTGAAAAAGTGCGATATAATTCTGTTCAGCTGACTGCACAAAACTCTAGGTGATTGCGACCAGCCGTTCTATTCAAAATCGACTGCTTCAGATGAAAACTGCTTTGGTTGCCTCAGCTTAAACTCTACGTAATAAAAGTTGGTTCTGATGTAACTTAACACACACCTTCAGCCAGTCCGCAAAATTTATGAAACTATCCGTCCCTTTCCACATGGATCATTTTATTTATAGATCCTTTATTAATTTTCTGCGTGTGTTTCAAGTCTTCATACGAGGGACATTCAATAAGTAATGCGACATATTTTTATTCTGAAAGCAGGTTGGTATTTTCCGGATTCGAGTACTCCATATTATTCCCCACTCTTTCGGCTACAAGATCCTGTTTTTCAACATAGTCTGTGTTCAACGCAACGTCCTTAAGCCACGTTGCTCGGAGGGCCTTTAAGCCAGCAGGATACCACTCTACTGGTCTACGTCGGAGCCAACGTCTTGCTACATCGATGACTTCCTCATCATCTTCCCGAGGAGATCACGAATGTAAAATTAGAGAGGCTCGAGCGCGCACGGAGGCTTTCCGGCAGTCGTTCTTCCCGCGAACTATACGCGATTGGAACAGGAAAGGGAGGTAATGACAGTGGCACGTAAAGTGCCCTCCGCCACACACCGTTGGGTGGCTTACAGAGTATAAATGTAGATGTAAATCCACGTACTGATTCCCGCGGAGTGCATCCTTCATTTTGTGAAACAGATGGATGTCGGAAGATGCGAGATCCTTGCTGGAGGGTGGATGAGGAAGAACGCTCCAATAAAGATTTGTGAGCTCCTTTTGGGTGCCTTGCCTTGCGTTGTCATGGGGAAGGAGATGTTCGTTTGCATTTTTGTGGCGACGGACAAGCTGAAGTTGTTTCTTCAATTTCCTAGGGGTGTCACAGTACACTTTATACTTCCAAACTGATCGTTGCACCATGAGCGACGACATCAAACAGAATAACTCCTGTTCCAGAAGACCGTCGCTATGACGTTACCGGCTGAGGGTGCGACTTTGAACTTTATCTCCGGAAATTGCCACGATCAGCCTCGTAACGCGCAAACAATTCTGCGCAGATAGTCCTTCATTGCTCTTTACAGTCTTCTTGGTTGGTTGGTTTGGGGAAGGAGACCAGACAGCGTGGTCATCGGTCTCATCGGATTAGGGAAGGATTGGGAAGGAAGTCGGCCGTGCTCTTTCAGAGGAACCATCCCGGCATTTGCCTGGAGTGATTTAGGGAAATCACGGAAAACCTAAATCAGGATGGCCGGACGCGGGATTGAACCGTCGTCCTCCCGAATGCGAGTCCAGTGTCTAAACACTGCGCCACCCCGCTCGGTTTACAGTCTTCTGTTAGGCGGCGAGGAACCCAGTGGACACTTACCTTTGAGTACCCTAACTGCTGCTCGAGTGAGTCAGCACGTCCAACGGAGACATCCAGTTGAGCAACGGAGTGTTTCATTGTGATCCGTCCATCACTTCGAAGGAGAGCGTCAACACTTTCCGACATTATAAGACTCACAGCTGTGTGCGGCCCGCCGGCACGCGGGAGATCTTGCAGGTTTACGCGACCTTTCTCTGATGATGAAGAACGCCTCGCACAACGACTCTCTGTGCTTTTGTTCACTACCAGGTCTCCGTAGACATTTTGCAAGCGCCTATGAATATCCGCGGTGCTCTGGTTTTCCGTCAAAAGAAACTCGATGACATTTCTCATTCTGGAAAGCACCTCCGCTACAGACGCCATTTTGGATGCTACGTGTAGCGCCGCCACCTATCGGAACTTCATGGAACTATAGGGGACGAAGCGGGAGTATTCCACCATGTCACAGAACAAATTCCGCAGTTTTTAAACCGAAATTGACAGAGAAAAAATGTGTTGCATTACTTACTGAACGCCGGACGGGGTGGCCGAGCGGTTCTAGATGCTACAGTCTGGAACCGCGCGACTGATACGGTCGCAGGTTAGAATCCTGCCTGGGGCATGGATGTGTGTGATGTCCTTAGTTAGGTTTAAGTAGTTCTAGGTTCTAGGGGACTGATGACATCAGAAGTTAAGTCCCAGAGTGCTCAGAGCCATTTAAACCATTTGAACTTATTGAACACTCCTCGTATTGTTTTTGTCTTTTAGAAATCGTCCCCAGCTTTACTAACGGGTATTGTAAGTCAGAAACACCACCTATTCGCACTTAGGTAGTAAATGTTGTCGGGGACTGCTTCTATCAACTAATCCTGCCAAACATATATGAGAACAGCTTTCATTTAAATTTTGACAGTTTTGCAGAGACGTATTCTGAAGCAGTTGCTGAGTTTCTGTCGAAGCAAGGTGTCAAAATACTTCGCTTCTGACACCTAGTTCACTTAAAGGATGACATTTTAACTATTATTAAAAAATTAAAACATCGATAAACATTCCAAAGTTTCATATTACTTCGTCTAGACGAAATGCAGTTACCGTTGTGACATTCCCTGGTCAAAAAAATTCGTTTGATGTGCATCTTGATATAATTCTGTTAGATTTTTGTTTAGGCAATTTTACTAGTGATTTTTTTTTGTGTTTCAGCCCTTTCCATCCCTTTCAATTCGATTCAATGAAAACATTATAAACACATCTCGCATGCAACCAGAACAGGCAGTTCGTGAGCGATCCCCAAGGTATTTTGGATGCACTGAACTATCTGTACTTTTAACCACCAACATAGTTATTAAATCTAAAGTGTGGCTTGTCTGACACCATGGTAATGACTTCACTAGCATCGGCTTAAGCTCAAAGAGCATCGTTTTGGCGATAGCACTTGCGAAGGTGGTAATCGTGCTGAGAGTTTTGTGAAACGATGTGCGTAAGTTTACAATATGGTACTATTTGTGAAGATGGCAACACGAAGAAGTAGTTTAGTAACAGCCGTCATGTTGTTTACGAAAAGAACAGAAATAACTCAAGATTGTTCCGAGTGTCTGTTTATTATTTATAAAGCATAAAGGTCACTTCACGTATAGCTTTGTATGTATGAAGCTGTGGACCTGCACTCTGGCCAACAAATGACTACAAGCTAAGTGTATCCACCAAAGTTGTAGATCTGAGATTCTACATTATTTGTGTTGGCTCGAGTCAACGCCATTTAAAATAAACAGTAGGTAGATCTGAAGCAGTAATGGTAATAATGGTTATATGGTCTGCAGTGTGTCATGCATTTCCTAAAATATAGGAAGGCTATTTTGTTTTCAAGGTCCGATCGCTCACTAAACGAAAGCCACAGCGAAAATCAAAAAAGTCTTCAGTTACGTAACTACATAGTCACCTTTATGCGTTAAACATTGGGCATAGTGTTCTACCAAATTTCGAATATCCTTATCATATCCTGTTCCGCCAATTCTCTTCTCTGACCTGCAGCTCTTTATCTGTGCCAAAATGCTGTTCTCGTAGCCAGCGGTTCATGTCAGCAAAGAGATGAAAACCAGAGGGAGCGAAATGCGGGGTGTACGGTGGGTGACCAAGCACCACCGATCTAAAACGCTGCAGGAGCGTCTCTCTTGGAGCCGCAGTGTGCAGCCGAGCATTGTCATGAAGAAGGACAATATCGGATGACAACATTCCTCTTTGCCTGTCCTGAACTATTCATAGACGATATTCTCGAATCGCCTGAGCCACTCACTGAAAAAGATCTTCAATTGACCCACGCTTTCTTCACTGACCGTCTGCATTATGAGAATCTATCGTCCTGCTTCATAGTTCCTGCACCATTGCCCAATGCATGACAGTTATACACTCCTGGAAATGGAAAAACGAACACATTGACACCGGTGTGTCAGACCCACCATACTTGCTCCGGACACTGCGAGAGGGCTGTACAAGCAATGATCACACGCACGGCACAGCGGACACACCAGGAACCGCGGTGTTGGCCGTCGAATGGCGCTAGCTGCGCAGCATTTGTGCACCGCCGCCGTCAGTGTCAGCCAGTTTGCCGTGGCATACGGAGCTCCATCGCAGTCTTTAACACTGGTAGCATGCCGCGACAGCGTGGACGTGAACCGTATGTGCAGTTGACGGACTTTGAGCGAGGGCGTATAGTGGGCATGCGGGAGGCCGGGTGGACGTACCGCCGAATTGCTCAACACGTGGGGCGTGAGGTCTCCACAGTACATCGATGTTGTCGCCAGTGGTCGGCGGAAGGTGCACGTGCCCGTCGACCTGGGACCGGACCGCAGCGACGCACGGATGCACGCCAAGACCGTAGGATCCTACGCAGTGCAGTAGGGGACCGCACCGCCACTTCCCAGCAAATTAGGGACACTGTTGCTCCTGGGGTATCGGCGAGGACCATTCGCAACCGTCTCCATGAAGCTGGGCTACGGTCCCGCACACCGTTAGGCCGTCTTCCGCTCACGCCCCAACATCGTGCAGCCCGCCTCCAGTGGTGTCGCGACAGGCGTGAATGGAGGGACGAATGGAGACGTGTCGTCTTCAGCGATGAGAGTCGCTTCTGCCTTGGTGCCAATGATGGTCGTATGCGTGTTTGGCGCCGTGCAGGTGAGCGCCACAATCAGGACTGCATACGACCGAGGCACACAGGGCCAACACCCGGCATCATGGTGTGGGGAGCGATCTCCTACACTGGCCGTACACCACTGGTGATCGTCGAGGGGACACTGAATAGTGCACGGTACATCCAAACCGTCATCGAACCCATCGTTCTACCATTCCTAGACCGGCAAGGGAACTTGCAGTTCCAACAGGACAATGCACGTCCGCATGTATCCCGTGCCACCCAACGTGCTCTAGAAGGTGTAAGTCAACTACCCTGGCCAGCAAGATCTCCGGATCTGTCCCCCATTGAGCATGTTTGGGACTGGATGAAGCGTCGTCTCACGCGGTCTGCACGTCCAGCACGAACGCTGGTCCAACTGAGGCACCAGGTGGAAATGGCATGGCAAGCCGTTCCACAGGACTACATCCAGCATCTCTACGATCGTCTCCATGGGAGAATAGCAGCCTGCATTGCTGCGAAAGGTGGATATACACTGTACTAGTGCCGACATTGTGCATGCTCTGTTGCCTGTGTCTATGTGCCTGTGATTCTGTCAGTGTGATCATGTGATGTATCTGACCCCAGGAATGTGTCAATAAAGTTTCCCCTTCCTGCGACAATGAATTCACGGTGTTCTTATTTCAATTTCCAGGAGTGTATTATGTGTCCTGCATGAGATTAGGCGGAATCCCTCAACATGAAGAAATCGAACTTCATACTTGGTGGGATACTCTATTATTCAAGGCATCTTCATGTACTCACTGTGCGCTCTGAGGTGCAACGTGCGACGTGACGGGATCGATACGCTTAATACACGCAGGTGACAAAAGTCATGGAATAGGGATATGCCCGTGTATAGATGGTGATCGTATCAGTACAAGTGGTATAAAAGAACAGTGCATTGGCAAATCTGTCCTTTGTACTCAAGTGATTCATATGAAAAGGTCTCAGACGTGATTATGGCCGTACGACGCGAATAATAAGCTTTGAACGCAGAAAGGTTGTTGGTGCTAGACGCACTGGACATTCCATTTCAGAAATCTACATTTACATCTACATGGATACCCTGCAAATCACATTCAAGTGCCTGGCAGAGGGTTCATCGAACCACCTTCACAATTCTCTATTTTTCCAATCTCGTATAGCGTGCGGAAAGAATGAACACCTCTATCTTTCCGTACGAGCTCTGATTTCCCTTATTTTATCTTGGTGATCGTTTCTCCCTATGTAAGTCGGTGTTAACAAAAAATTTTTCGCATTCGGAGGAGAAAGTTGGTGATTGGAATTTTGTGAGAAGGTTCTGTCGCAACGAAAAACGCCTTTCTTTTAATGTTTTCCAGCCCAAATCCTGTATCATTTCTGTGATACTCTCTTCCATATTTCGCGACAAAGCCTGCTGCCCTTCTTTGAACTTTTTCGATGTACTCCGTCAGTCCTATCTCGTAAGGATCCCACACCGCGCAGCAGTATTCTAAAAGAGGACGGACAAGCGTAGTGTAGGCAGTCTCCTTAGTAAGCCTGTTACATTTTCTAAGTGTCCTGCCAATAAAACGCAGTCTTTGGTTAGCCTTCCCCACAACATTTTCTGTGTGTTCCTTCCAATTTAAGTTGTTCGTAATTGTAATACCTAGGTATTTAGTTGAATTTACGGCTTTTAGATTAGACTGATTTATCGTGTAACCGAAGTTTAACTAGTTCCTTTTAGCACCCATGTGGATGACCTCACACTTTTCGTTATTTAGGGTCAACTGCCACTTTTCGCACCATTCAGATATCTTTTCTAAATCGTTTTGCAGTTTTTTGATCTTCTGAGGACTTTATTAGTCGATAAACGAAAAGCGTCATCTGCAAACAACCGAAGGCGGGTGCTCAGATTGTCTCCCAAAATCGTTTATATAGATAAACGGCCTATAAAACTAACTTGGGGACCGCGAGAAATAACTTCTGTTTCACTCGATGACTTTCCGTCAATTACTACGAACTATGACCTCTCTGACAGGAAATCACAAATCCAGTCGCTAGAGATTCGATATTCCTAGATCCAAATTGTCAAGAATCTGCCGAGAATACCACATTTTAGGCATTACCTCTCACCATGCACAACGCAGTGACCGACGGCCTTCATTTAATTACCGAGAGCAACAGCGTCTGCGTAAGGTTGTCAGTGCTAAGAGACAAGCAACACTGAAATAGCCACAGAATCAGTGTGGGGCGTACGACGAATGTATCCGATAGGAAAGTGTGGCGAACCTTGGCGTTAATAGGCTACAGACGACTGACGCAAGTGCCTTTGCTAACAGCACGACATCACCTGCATCGCCTCTACTGGGCCCGTGACCTCCAATTTCAGTTAGTAAGAGCCGATGGTACGGTTAGAGTGTAGTGTAGACCCCTTTTCAACAAGGCACTGTGCAAGATTTTGGTGCTCTCATAATGGTGTGGCCTGTGTTCACGTGGAATGGACTGTGTCCTTTGGTCCAACTGAACCGATCACTGGTGATTTGCAGCCATTCTTGGACTTAATGTTGTAAGAGGTCCATGACTAAGGAATTTATTGATAGCGCACTCGAGTAAATGAAATTTCGATGGATTTCTCACGCGCTGCCTGCGATATGTAAGCTACACTCCTGGAAATTGAAATAAGAACACCGTGAATTCATTGTCCCAGGAAGGGGAAACTTTATTGACACATTCCTGGGGTCAGATACATCACATTATCACACTGACAGAACCACAGGCACATAGACACAGGCAACAGAGCATGCACAATGTCGGCACTAGTACAGTGTATATCCACCTTTCGCAGCAATGCAGGCTGCTATTCTCCCATGGAGACAATCGTAGAGATGCTGGATGTAGTCCTGTGGAACGGCTTGCCATGCCATTTCCACCTGGTGCCTCAGTTGGACCAGCGTTCGTGCTGGACGTGCAGACCGCGTGAGACGACGCTTCATCCAGTCCCAAACATGCTCAATGGGGGACAGATCCGGAGATATTGCTGGCCAGGGTAGTTGACTTACACCTTCTAGAGCACGTTGGATGGCACGGGATACATGCGGACGTGCATTGTCCTGTTGGAACAGCAAGTTCCCTTGCCAGTCTAGGAATGGTAGAACGATGGGTTCGATGACGGTTTGGATGTACCGTGCACTATTCAGTGTCCCCTCGACGATCACCAGTGGTGTACGGCCAGTGTAGGAGATCGCTCCCCACACCATGATGCCGGGTGTTGGCCCTGTGTGCCTCGGTCGTATGCAGTCCTGATTGTGGCGCTCACCTGCACGGCGCCAAACTCGCATACGAACATCATTGGCACCAAGGCAGAAGCGACTCTCATCGCTGAAGACGACACGTCTCCATTCGTCCCTCCATTCACGCCTGTCGCGACACCACTGGAGGCGGGCTGCACGATGTTGGGGCGTGAGTGGAAGACGGCCTAACGGTGTGCGGGACCGTAGCCCAGCTTCATGGAGACGGTTGCGAATGGTCCTCGCCGATACCCCAGGAGCAACAGTGTCCCTAATTTGCTGGGAAGTGGCGGTGCGGTCCCCTACGGCACTGCGTAGGATCCTACGGTCTTGGCGTGCATCCGTGCGTCGCTGCGGTCCGGTCCCAGGTCGACGGGCACGTGCACCTTCCGCCGACCACTGGCGACAACATCGATGTACTGTGGAGACTTCACGCCCCACTTGTTGAGCAATTCGGCGGTACGTCCACCCGGCCTCCCGCATGCCCACTATACGCCCTCGCTCAAAGTCCGTCAACTGCACATACGGTTCACGTCCACGCTGTCGCGGCATGCTACCAGTGTTAAAGACTGCGATGGAGCTCCGTATGCCACGGGAAACTGGCTGACACTGACGGCGGCGGTGCACAAATGCTGCGCAGCTAGCGCCATTCGACGGCCAACACCGCGGTTCCTGGTGTGTCCGCTGTGCCGTGCGTGTGATCATTGCTTGTACAGCCCTCTCACAGTGTCCGGAGCAAGTATGGTGGGTCTGACACACCGGTGTCAATGTGTTCTTTTTTCCATTTCCAGGAGTGTATAATAGAATCGCAGACCAGAGAGCAGTGTCGGCTGCAGTAGGAGCAGTGTCGGCAGTAGTAGTGGTGGCTCGTCGTCGGGCGGTTGGGCCGGTCGTGCCTGAGCGATGCAGTGTAAGTTAAAAGCAGCCGCGCGCATGTCTAATTTGTTAGGACTAAATTTGTACTATTGTTATATCAAGCCCCATGTAAATGTTTTAAAAATCCTTTAATAATAATTTATTTTACAAAATTAACTTTTTGACAATCATTCATCTGAGTTCAAAGAATTTATTAATTTCTGCAAAAAATGGTTCAAATGGCTCTGAGCACTATGGGACTTAACATCTATGCTCATCAGTCCCCTAGAACTTAGAACTACTTAAACCTAACTAACCTAAAGACATCACACACATGCATGCCCGAGGCAGGATTCGAACCTGCGACCGTAGTGGTCTTGCGGTTCCAGACTGTAGCGCCTAGAACGGTTCGGCGACCCCGGTCGGCAGTCATTTTATTATTGGTAGGTTACGGAATTTATCTCTTAGGAGGTTACAATGTTTCCAAACAACGATAGAATTTTTATGGATGACTTAGGCCATGTCGTCTGGTCACAGCTGTTCGAAATTGATCTGAAGAACTTTCTGGACAGTTCGATCTAATGATTCAGCCATCCAGATCGCCCGACGTGAATCTCATGGAAGGTTTATAGATAAATTCGTACATAAATTCTTACACCGGTAACACTTTCGCAATTACGGACGGCTTACAGCGCTAGCATGGCTCTGCATTTCTGCAGGGGATTTGCAGTGAATTGTTGAGTCCTGGCAAAAGGAGGGCAAAAGGAGGTCCGACAAGACATTAGGATGTATTCTATGACTTCAGTCACCTCAGTTTATAGACATTGCGCAGAACATCTGTAGAAAGCTTAATCGGATTTTCACTGTGGTTTTAATTTCGAAACCGATCGAGCCTTGAAACAAAAAAAAAAGCCCTCGTATTTGTCCTAATGACCTATTATCGGACCTCGGCTGGTAATACGTCGCTGATTCGGTGGATTATACCAAGGGAACGAATCCAGTGCATGGCCCAATCCCAAGGTAATTTGTAAGCTGAGACTGTGCCTGTCCTCACATCCCGGACGACAAGAAGGGACGACACTAAGAGGGTGGGCGAAATTTTGTATGCATGAAGGGCTTATGTTCTTGCGAAACTTGTCAGGTGACATCCATCGGGGGGAATGCCGTTATTAGGTCAGAAACACGGTTAGCTCGGCGACCACGATCCTCTGGCGGGCGGCGGAGAAACGCCTCGGAATGTAGGATTAGGTCGCGGCGAGAAAAGTCGACGACGGCGACAGCGACCGGGCGGTCGTCTGAATTGCAGAGGCGTGGCCGGCGTGCAGAGGAGGCGAGGCGCAGGTCAGCTGGGGAAGGCCCGAGCGGATCGGCCGCAAGGAACAGCGGCGGAAGCCAGACACGGCGCGCTGCCGGCCTGCATGCGGAATCGCGAACCGCCGCCGCCGCCGCTGCTGCTGGCATTTTCATTAGCGACTGCTAGGAGGAGGAGAGGGCGGGGGTGTGGGTGGGGGAGGCAGCGCGGGGTTGGCAGCGAGCCAGCAGCAGCCCGCGGCGGCCGTCGTCGCGCGTTTGATTGCGCGTGCCTGCGTGCACGTCGGCCGCGTCCTCGTGGCAAACTCGCTGTTAATGAGTCCTCCCCCGCCACGGTACACTGTACAGGGGTGCGTGCAGCGGAGCGCGGCGCTGTCTAAAACGCCGGTGCAGCGGCGCGTCACGTACCGTATTGGCTGTCATCCCTCGCCGGGCGCCTGCATGCCGCTCGGCTTTCCTCTCCGGTGAGCCGAGCGACCCTACTGTTGCCGGGTGGCAGGAAGCGAGCGCGGACGAAGGGAAGAAGAGAATTTTTACTTTTATTACTATTGGTAGCTGATTACCTGCAATGTCAGGCTATAAACCGGGTGATCAAAAAGTCAGTATAAATTGGAAAACAATAAATCACGGTATAATGTAGGTAGAGAGGAACAAATTGACACACATGCTTGGAATGTCATGGGGTGTTATTAGAATCAAAAAAATACAAACGTTCAAAAAATGTCCGACAGATGGCGCTTCATCTGATCAGAAAAGCAATAATTAGCATAACAAAGTAAGACAAAGCAAAGATGATGTTCTTTACAGGAAATGCTCAATATGTCCACCATCATTCCTCAACATTAGCTGTAGTCGAGGAATAATGTTGTGAACAGCACTGTAAAGCATGTCCGGAGTTATGGTGAGGCATTGGCGTCGGATGTTGTCTTTCAGCATCCCTAGAGATGTCGGTCGATCACGATACACTTGCGACTTCAGGTAACCCCAAAGCCAATAATCGCACGGACTGAGGTCTGGGGACCTGGGAGGACAAGCATGAGGAAAGTGGCGGCTGAGCACACGGATCATCACCAAACGACGCGCGCAAGAGATCTTTCACGCGTCTAGCAATACGGGGAGTTTTTTTTTTTTAGTTGTAATAAAACCCCATGTCATTCCAAGCATGTGTGTCAATTTTTACCTCTCTATCTACATTATTTCGTGGTTATTAAGTTTTCAAATTTATACTGACTTTTTGACCACCCGGTACTTTTCTTGTGAACCAGTTCCCACATCTTCCCTGCCAAGACGGGAAGTATCACGGGACTGTTACTAATGAGTAAACGACCCCGATACTAGTAGCACTAATTTTCGACTCTTCCATGTCACTATCTTGATACTCCGAAGAAGAGAGTTAGGCATGTCTTATAGTCACCAATCTGATGTACGGATTTCATCTCGCCGGTTTGATAGCCTGTATCCAGATTTTCTTACAGCCGCTGGACCTAAAACAAAATAGTGGCTCACTGAATCTTTCAATGAGATTCTGAGAACTTGAAAATTTCCAAAGCGTTTGAAACAAGCAAAGATAACTGCAGTCATAAAGTGCGCGTCATTTATGAACAGAAAACGACGTTGCCAGAGCTCGACTGCAGTGCAGAGCACGGACGAGTGTCTTCAGTTTTAGAAACGTTCAGTCATAAATAAAGTAATTAAACAAAAGCAATGTCTTGATAGCAGACTTTCTTTTATAGAAAGTTTGGAAAAAAGCATTCTTTATGCCAATTGCTTCATATTCTATTAATTAATTAAACCAAATAAGCAATAAGGCTCCTAATTCAGGCGATAGCAAGGAAAGGTGTTTGTATCATTCTCACTAACCGCTTTTTCGTAATAAAGAACAGCGGTAATTGTTTATTTCCTATTGTACTTCGACGAAACGTGAGTAATTCATCATCATACCAACAGTGTTTGCCGGTATTTTGCGTGATATTTTAAAGTCTTCCGGGAGATATATTGAATGACGTGCTGCGTTAGCGTAATGGTTAAAGTGTATGGCTGCTAAGCGAAAGGTTTTGAGTTCAAACCTGCCGGCACGGTAGTTCTGCGTGTTCGGTCAGAGCTGCCCTCTGTAATAAAAAAACTGAGTGAATGGATCAATAACGAACTTCAGTGGGAGTCAGGTGACGTCCGCCACGAACAAAATGAGATTAAAAAAAAAAAAAAGAAAAAGAAAAAAAATCGGCGCTAAATATTTTCTTTATTTAATAACAATATCGAAGTGTCTTACTTCATGAATTTTATTCGTTTGAATGTAATTTTTTGAAATTTCTAGTGGCAATTAAAATCGACCATACAGAAAGTATACACTATGGACTTTTACCTCTGCAAACTCTTCAAAATTTCGTACAATGGTTTACTACATCTAATGCTGCACAATAACTGCGTTGAACATCGAAACAAAATTAAGTCATTTATGGGGGGAAGGTATCAGTCAAGAAGATGTGTAAAAATCAAATTGTTGGGCCAAACAGTTTTTGTGAAATCGAATGATAAAGTGTGTCAAAGCAGTCCAAACACCAGGTGTCTGCACAGGCGAGCAGTGCAATGATGACAAAATCGCGCACATCGCGGAATGCGGGGAGCGCGTCTCTGTAGCAGCGAAAGGGTTAATGCGGCCGTGGTGGCTTTACTTCATAAACTGCGCGCTCCCCCCTAAAAGTAAGTTTGCGAGCTATACTATGGCGCTACTCCGCTTGGCACGTACAACTGGCAACGCAGCAATCTCCCGCGTCTGGGCGGGCATGCGCGAACCGCCAAGATAAAAGAATTGAACTGTAGAACCAGGCAAAGGCGAAACTGATGCTTCTCACTACTGACCAATATCACTGCTCAGCATGACCTATAAACTAGTAGAAAGACTTATTCTAAATCGCATTCAGGTGGCCGTTTATCAAATCACCCCTGCCGAACAAGGTGACTTTGGGAAACACCGGAGCTGCAGCGACCAGGTCTTCACGTTATCGACTCTATTACAAGCTGGTTTTCAACGAAGTCTCGAATCAGCTGCAGTTTTCGTGTGTCTTACGGCAGATTATGACACTGTGGACGGATGGAGTGATGTTGATGCTTACTGAAATCTTTCCACGCCAAAAGCTGGCGTTTCTAGCTAACAACAAATCTTGCAGGTCAGTTAGTTACATTAGCTCATGCACAGGAGTGATTTCAACTGAAACAGCGAATGGTGACCAAAAAAGCACGGGATGAGATTGTAAGGTGACTATAATTTCGCGCCTTACAAGGACTCATCTACATATTTTGCCATGATTTACAATCGGAATTAGGTAACATTTGATAGGTTGTACATCGTATATATGAATATTTAAAGAAGAATGACATCGTCACGTACACATTGTAAATAGTTGTTAACGCTTATTGCATGAAAGGTGATGGATTGTCTTTATTATCAAAGTGGCGTAATGAACGAACGCCAGTGGAAACGAAGTGGCAGGCGTAACTCAGGCCCTGAGTGGAAAAACCCGCGCAGGTGTGTTAGTCCTGCTTAACACAGGAAGAAGCCCAAGACCGACGGTCAGGGCAACTGAGCGCCGAAGCACAATACAGCGGCGGCCGGCTGGGTTATTTCCAAGGGTTTTTTCTCTGAGAAGCGTACCATTGTATGAATTCCTAATTAACGGGAATTGGTATTTCCTCGCAAAATTTCCGCGCTGGACGACAAGAGACAAAAATATGTTTGGTCGGCGTTCGGAAAAATCTATAGAGAGGGAGAATATTCCACGTTTTCGAGAATATGATTCGCCTTCTGTAATTATGAGGGAGGGGAGCCGAACTTTGCTGGGAAGCTAGGGGTAGAGAGAAAGACGTCTTCCATTTTGAGCGCCTTTGTTTGATGGTCGCTCAGTATCAACTTTTGTTGGTACAGACGGACTTTCTGTCTTTGCTCTCAGGAGATTTTGTATGTAGTGAACGGTTAGGCACTGAACTGTTGCGATCTTATACGATTCTGGACTTCTTCTCCTAGTAGGGAGTAGTCTTTAAGTACGCAGCGTTCAGTGACTGAGAGCACTTCTTCTGTCTATACTCATGTCGACACGTTATCAGAATTCCGTCCCTGTGGCTGGGAGTTCAATGTTAAATTTGTCAATTTTAGGTACAGTTATCTTGTGAACGCTTTATGATAATGTTATAAAATTTTAATGGCTGGTGGAGGAAGAACCTGTCTCCATTGACATATTTTTGTAGATAAGTCGCTTGCATAATTTATTTTTTAGAGAACTTTTTGCAAGTTGTAAAATTTTTTCCACATATTTAAGCTTCATTAATTCATAATTTCTACAATATTAAACTGAATTTCTTTTAAAAATGCATCATTGATGTTCAGCCCAGTTTCTGTAAGCTGTGTACATTTCACTGTTCTATGATGGTAAGTTCTTAATCACTAAAAATCTCGGGAATCCGGCTTTAAAGACGAACATAGATTGTTACTGACCTTAGAACATACCTTGCGCCATATCCTGGGTAATCTGCATTTTCTTCATCCTCCGTGGCTCTCTTAGCATTCCTTGAGCGCACTCTTGCCTTCATAGCTGTCATAGTCACTTCATAATCTGCTTTCTTCACACGAACAGCATACAATTCGGAACATGCCATCACCATATTTTCCCCGGGTTGTATGCCTAACTTTTGAAGCAGCCTCTCTCCCCACATTGCCATAATTAAATGAAAGAACTGCATCATAAACACCCAAATTCAATGTATCTTTACTTACAAATACTATTTTAGGAATTCTAGACCATATGACACTGTTAAATGATTCGTCTTGGTTCTGGAAGGACAAGGAGCAAGTGAATGTAGCGCACGAGCAGGGCAGCCAACTGTGAGCACGAAATATTTTCACAAATCAGCAAATTAGGTTTCTGAAGTTCAAGAAGCTGACCGAAGGTAAAAGGGGGGCGTGCCAACATGTGCTGCCCTTAAAGTAATTGAGTATTTAAAGCATTTAATGGCCAAAATGCCCTTCGAAAACATATTTCTCTAGCAAAATACACTCCAAGGAATGTTTATGAGCAAAAAAGGATATTTTTCATATTTTTCTCCCTACGGAGGTACAACCTCTCCTTAACACCACGAACATACAGTGAAGGTTAAAGGGCACTGACGTCACGATTCAGCCGAATTCCGAGAGTTGTGCCGACCGAAAAATGCCGGACCGCAGTGTTCAGTGAAACGTCGCGCTCGCGCTTTCCCAGATACTTACGAGAACGACCGAGCAAAGCGCAGTGACAGACTGGGCTTTGGCACGCCCGTGGCCCGCACTCGCTGCATGTGTGAAGTTTGGCACGCCCTGGCCGGCCCTAAGTTAGAGCTGCAGCAATCTCGTCAATTTCTTCCACTGTAATGGGACGTCTTCCTCTTCCAGATGGCACATTCAGCTCATCTGTGTTTTCGAATTTCATTTTCATCTTCTTTAAACCATTTTATACCATCTGGCCTCCTCAGCGTTTTTAGCTGGCGATTCTTTCTGAATGCATCACTGTACTTGCTGCCATTCAAATAAAACAGTGTCACCAAGGGTGCGCGGTCTCTCTTCTCGTTACCCGTACCGTTCACTCACGTAATGGCTTGTCTAATTGCAATGTGGCTGTCATACAAATGGAGTAGAGCGCCAGACTTGCACCCACTGACCAAAAATTGGACCTAATTTGTTTCCCAGCCTAAATTAGTGCTGCTTCAACGCGTTAGCATATCTACCAAGTTTCACTGCCATCCGATAATTACAGCGCACACTGGATCTCCGTGAGTGGCTGCACTTTAATTATAACCACCCATCACTAATGACACCGAGGAAGACATCAAGCTCGAAGCGATTCAGGTGTTCCGTATAATGTTCACGTACCATACAGTTCGGTAAAATGATCTTCCTACAGCTGTAGCATGATTCTTCCACAACTTGGACAGTTATCCTGCTGGAACAAGCCACTGCCGCAACGAAAGGACATGAGGCATGAAGGGATACAGCTGCTCCTCCCTATCTCCCTCTCTTGCTCTCTGTCTAGCAACTTTCACACTGAGGAGGAGGAGGAGATTAGCGCTTAACGTCCGTCGACAGCGAGGTCATTAGAGACAGAGCACAATCTCGGATTAGGAAAGGAAATCGACAGTGCCATTTCAAAGAAGCCATCATGGCATTTGCCTGAAGCGATCTAGGGAAATCACGGAGAACCTTAATCAGGATGGTTGGACGCGGGTTTGAACCATCGTCCTCCCGAATGTGAGTCCAGTGTGCTAACCACTGCACCACCTACCCCTCGGTTTTCACACTGAGACACTTGTAACATCTACTACTACCATTCCAACTTACCTGAAGTGGCACGGAACCTGTCCTCTACATATTACATATCCAGTAACCCCCCCCCCCCCCCCCCCTTACACACGATTCTTTAAAGATTGAACTCTCACTTATAAGACAGCTTCAAACGTCTGATTACTTTAGAAATGAATTAATCAGGTATATACAGTATTTGGCATGAAGCATGTAAAACATAAAACATACATGGCTGAAGATGCGAAACCATTATAATATTTCCAGAATGAGATTTTCACTCTGCACCAGAGTGTGCGCTGATATGAAACTTCCTGGCAGATTAAAACTGTGTGCCCGACGGAGACTCGAACTTGGGACCTTTGCCTTTCGCGGGCAAGTACTCTACCATCTGAGCTACCGAAGCACGACTCACACCCGATACTCACAGCTTTACTTCTGCCAGTATCTCGTCTCCTGCCTTCCAAACTGTACAGAAGCTCTCCTGAGAACCTTGCAGAACTAGCACTTCTGAAAGAAAGGATATTGCGGGGACATGGCTTGGCCACAGCCTGGGGGATGTTCAGAATGAGATTTTCACTCTGCAGCGGAGTGTGCGCTGATATGAAACTTCCTGGCAGAGCAGGGCAGGGCAGGAGAGCTTCTGTAAAGTTTGGAAGGTAGGAGACGAGATACTGGCAGAAGTAAAGCTGTGAGTACCGGGCGTGAGTCGTGCTTCGGTAGCTCAGATGGTAGAGCACTTGCCCGCGAAAGGCAAAGGTCCCGAGTTCGAGTCTCGGTCGGGCACACAGTTTTAATCTGCCGGGAAGTTTCATTATAATATTGTTTTTTTTGTTGTTGTTGTTTTTACAATCGCATTTCTTTCGAAGAATGTGTTGGATCTGGGGCATTCTTCGAAAGAAGTACGATTGCAACGTTGCTTTTCCTACTAATAACAATTTGAAAAAAAACTTCATTCTTAATTTACATTCTATGCGTTCCCCTTTAGAAAATTCTGGTGTCTACAAAATTGTCTGCCATACTTGCTCCTCTTACTATATACGACAAACAGGACGTGCCTTCACTACCAGATATAAAGAACACTTGCTAAGAAAAAATGGCAGTAGCCCTTCAATGTTAAGCAGCCTAATTGTGTCTACGGCTACTAGATTGCGCGCTCGCTGCAGTGCCATGTTCACCTGGCCGCGTTTGTTAACGCGGGCACCTCACTCCGTTTTGCAACCTGCACCACGCAAGTAATGAGCAGTTCTTAGTGGCTCGCCATCAGTTTTATTTATCTTAAATATCTTTGTGACTAATGCTCTTTTGGCATATTTATTGTTTTATAAATGACATATAAGTACTGCCAGTCTTTCACGATGATTCCGTACTTATACCCTATCATTCGTTTTTAGTCATAATTCTGTGACCATGTTATAGAATATAGACCATTCTTTGATTTAAATTCTGAGGACGCTCCTAGCAGTGTTGAAACCAGGTTAATTTGTTCAAAACAGTGACTGAAGGCTGTTTTTCTTTCAATTATTGGTCTTTTTTTGTTTGAATTACGAGTATTTACCCACAGACTAGCGTAAAAATCAAAACCATTTTTTTCATTCAGCATAAGGTTTATAACGTCATATCTCCTGAACTAAGAATCGCACAGAGACGTGATTTTGCAGTTATATTCAACATTGTAAGTGGATACTGCCTGAAAAACGTGTTGCGGTTAGAGATAGTAGTAAAGAAGGAAGAAATTAAAACGTCATGCCCGATACTGAAGTTTTGCTGCTTGAGTTAAAAAACAAGTTGTAAGCGATAAACTTTTTTCCTTTTATTATTTTCTGGGGTTGAGAGGGGGGTGGGCGGTGCTATAAGAACATGTTTCCAAAAGATTTTAAGTTATGTCTATAATTTGTTCGAAATTTCGAAGTGCTCTCATCTTCAAACAGTGGATGAATACAGTCTGATTAATTTGAGTTAAGATGCCTTGCGACATGTACACTGTTTCTAACTGATAATTGTCGTATTGTGGCTCTGAGCACTATGGGACAACTTCTAAGGTCATCAGTCTCCTAGAACTTAGAACTACTTAAACCTAACTAACCTAAGGACATCACACACTTCCATGCTCGAGGCAGGATTCGAACCTGCGATGACTTATTGTGTCAGACCTTCAACTGAAGGCTATACCTCTTAACGAGTAGATTATGACAGCTTTTTAAATATTTCAGTACAGCCAATATTTATGTGGTTCATGGTGTGGGTTCCTGTAGTCATGTCCTAGTTCATGAACCACGGGCAACGTATGAGTGGCCAAGTAAGTGGTCCCGACAGTCGGGATACCAGTTACTTTGGAATAAGGCTGGGCATCTCGGACATATTCTGAGTCGTGGTCACCTTTGTGCTCATACGGCAAAGACTACCAAATCCACCGGTTAGTCCCTCAACCGTTAGGGGTAAAACCCAGTGGGACTCGGGGCAAGTAAGGCTAGCAACCTGCTTCCCTGGTACTTTAAATATGATGCTGGCAACAATCAGAGCAAAATGCCTGGGACCTTTGGCGGTGACGGAGTCCCACCTCTAACTGACAAACCAGGGACTCCTAAGATACGACTTGTCAAACAAATGGTAATGAGATGGGGAGCTACTCTGGGAAGAAGGTAGAGCTGGCAGAGGCTGCAAGTAAGATGGGGCTGGACGTTTTAGCTGTTAGTGACATTCGGGTAAGGGGTGAGAAAGAAGGAGTGGGAGAATACAAGGTCTACCTGTCAGGAGTCAAAGCAGGAATAGCACAATGGGGTGTAGGGCTTTACGTCAGGAAAGAAATGGAAACCGGCGTAGCTGCAATAAGGTATGTAAACGAACGACTGATGTGGATAGATTTGAAAATTAGGATTGTGTCAGTATATTCGCATTGTGAAGGGACAGCTCAAGATAAGATGGATAGTTTTTATGACGCACTCAGTGATGTAGTTGTTAGAGTAAAGGACAAGGACAGTGTTCTGCTCATGGGTGATTTTAATGCCAGGATTGGAAATCGAACAGAAGGGTATGAAAAGGTTATGGGTAAATTTGTAGAGGACATGGAGGCCAACAGGAACGAGAAACAACTCTTGGATTTCTGTGCCAGTATGGGCTTAGTAATCACAAACTCCTTTCTTAAACATAAGAACATTCACCGGTATACTTGGGAAGGTAGGGGAACCAGATCTGTCATTGATTATATAATAACAGGTCAGGAATTCAGGAAGGCTGTGAGGGACACACGTGTATTCAGGGGATTCTTTGATGACACTGATCATTATTTAATCTGCAGTGAAATTGGGATTGTGAGGCCGAAAGTGCAGGAGGTCAGGTCCATATGTAGGAGGATAAGAGTGGAGAAACTTCAGGATAAGGAAATCAGGCACAAGTACATAACAGCGATCTCAGAAAGGTACCAGTTAGTTGAATGCAGTCAATTACAGTCATTGGAAAAGGAATGGACAAGGTACAGGGACACAGTACTAGAAGTGGCTAAAGAATGTCTTGGAACAGTAGTGTGTAAAAGTAGGATGAAGCAAACAGCTTGGTGGAATGACACAGTCAAGGCAGCCTGTAAAAGGAAAAAAAAAGGCGTATCAAAAATGGCTACATACTAGAACTCAGGCAGACAGAGAAAGTTATGTTGAAGAAAGAAACAAAGCCAAACAGATAATTGCAGCATCCAAGAAGAAATCTTGGGAAGACTTTGGAAATAGGTTGGTGAATCCTGTGGATGCCTTGGGCAGATGGAGGGAATATTTTGAAGAGTTGCTCAATGTAGGTGAAAATACGATCAGTAATGTTTCAGATTTCGAGGTAGAATGGGACAGGAATGATGATGGAAATAGGATCACATTTGAGGAAGTGGAGAAAATGGTCAGTAGATTGCAGTGCAATAAAGCAGCTGGGGTGGATGAAATTAAGTCGGAACTCATCAAATACAGTGGAATGTCAGGTCTTAAATGGCTACACAGGATAATTGAAATGTCCTGGGAGTCGGGACAGGTTCCATCAGACTGGACAAAAGCAGTACTCACACCAATCTTTAAACATGGAAACAGAAAAGATTGTAACAACTACAGAGGTATCTCATTAATCAGCGTTGTGGGTAAAATCTTCTCAGGTATTGTTGAAAGGAAAGTGCGAGTATTAGTTGAGGACCAATTTGATGAAAATCAATGTGGGTTTAGGCCTCTTAGAGGTTGTCAGGACCAGATCTTTAGCTCACGGCAAATAATGGAGAAGTGTTATGAGTGGAACAGGGAATTGTATCTATGCTTTATAGATCTAGAAAAGGCATATGACCGGGTTCCTAGGAGGAAGTTATTGTCTGTTCTACGAGATTATGGAATAGGAGGCAAACTTTTGCAAGCAATTAAAGATCTTTACATGGATAGTCAGGCAGCAGTTAGAGTTGACGGTAAATTGAGCTCATGGTTCAGAGTAGTTTCAGGGATAAGACAAGGCTGCAACCTGTCTCCACTGTTGTTCGTATTATTTATGGATCATATGTTGGAAACAATAGACTGGCTGGGTGAGATTAAGATATGTGAACACAAAATAAGCAGTCTTGCATATGCGGATGGCCTAGATGTGATGGCAGATTGGATTGAAAGTTTGCAAAGTAATATTTCAGAGCTGGATCAGAAATGTAAGGACTATGGTATGAAGATTAGCATCTCCAAAACGAAAGTAATGTCAGTGGGAAAGAAATATAAACGGATTGAGTGCCAAATAGGAGGAACAAAGTTAGAACAGGATGGAAACATAGTGAAAGAATTGGAAGCGAGGTGTAGCAAAGCTAATGCAGTGTGCGCTCAGCTACGATCTACTCTCTTCTGCAAGAAGGAAGTCAGTACCAAGACTAAGTTATCTGTGCACCGTTCAATCTTTCGACCAACTTTGTTGTATGGGAGCGAAAGCTGGGTGGATTCAGGTTACCTTATCAACAAGGTTGAGGTTACAGATATGAAAGTAGCTAGGATGATTGCAGGTACTAGTAGATGGGAACAATGGCAGGAGGGTGTCCACAATGAGGAAATCAAAGAAAAACTGGGAATGAACTCTATAGATGTAGCAGTCAGGGCGAACAGGCTTAGATGGTGGGGTCATGTTACACGCATGGGAGAAGCAAGGTTAGCCAAGAGACTCATGGGTTCAGCAGCAGAGGGTAGGAGGAGTCGGGGCAGACCAAGGAGAAGGTACCTGGATTCGGTTGAGAATGATTTTGAAGTAATAGGTTTAACATCAGAAGAGGCACCAATGTTAGCACTGAATAGGGGATCATGGAGGAATTTTATAAGGGGGCTATGCTCCAGACTGAACGCTGAAAGGCATAATCAGTCTTAAATGATGATGATGATGATGATGATGATAAGCCAATATTTATATGAAACACTGAAAATAAGATTTTTGTGACCCCTGGAAGTCGTTAGATCTGTAACCTGCAACTAAAAATGGTGACCCAGTGACGTTTGTAGCCGTTTACTAACACAGATAGGCTTCCCAACGAGGAGCCGCGTTTCCTAAACAACTCCGACATTGTATGTCATGTATAAGTAAGTGAAATGTATAATCCAACTAGTGTTGGTTTCCTTCTTATTACAGTTGAAATTTTCTGTAGCCTATCAACGTTGATATATGAGTACCTAAACGTGCTAAGACCTTCACTGCAATATTTCAAAGAACCTCCCCGAAATAAATTCCGGAGCTGTGCAGATATTAATAATTAAATGATATTTTCGTGCGCTACGTTTACTCTGTCAAGAAACAAGACCGATTTACGTAAGTTTTATACTCCTAATAAATTAATGTTGCCCAGTTGAGGAAAAAGCCTGTAACTACTGTATGTTTATAAATTAATCTGTGCAATTTGATTTAACTATTCTTAAGTAATCTCCCACCAGATACTTCGTATTCTCTTTCGATCTAAATTTGAACAGTATTTTAATGACAAATTTAGGGCGGTGCTTTGACCAGGTGATGACTTTTCTCCATTCACGTTGGGCACACATTGCTGAAGTAATGATGGAAAGAAAGAAAGAAAGACTAGCGTTTAACGTCCCATCGACGATGACGTTGTTAGAGACGACGGAAACGCAGTTATTTGATAATATTGAGAAATCTTTTACAGGAACGAACCCTGTATTTCCTTGATGAATTTTGTAAAATCACGGAATAACGAAATTCGGAAGATCTGTCGGTTTCAGAAAATTCTTTATCCTCAAAGGAGTCGAATGTCTTACGACTGTACCACTTCTCTCGGTATGATTATTATTCTAAAATGGTCATACAAGGTAATAAGTATCATTATCAGATGAGATACTTACGTCTAAGATGATGTTACCTGAAGAACCCTTTCAGTCTAATTTGTCAAAAATATCACCTAATATTTTTAGCTACTGATTTAAGAAACAGATACCGTCTTGAGAATTCCTTAACCGAGAAACATCACGTTACGTTCCTCAATATGTTCGTGCAGTTAACTTACAAACTACACTCAGTTGGATCCGAGAGCTTAGGAATTACAGCGGTTGGGCCCAGCAGTTATCAGACTGTTTGCTAGCGATAGTAACAGGAAATCTGACCATCCTTTACTTCGCTCATTTGGACCAAGTCTTAGTGTAACTCCACCAAGTTTATACGCAGCGAGACTGCTCCGTGTCTGGCTGCCGGATGCAGCAAAAGTCTTCTGTAAAAGACGAGGCTTTGCTAATGAAGTGGCCATTGAGTGAATAGCATCTACTCTGGAAAGAAGCCGTGTAACATCAAGAGGCGCTTTGAAACGCCCGGTCCCCAGGCAATTCGCGGCACCAGCATGCCGTAAACTTACCGGACCCCGAGAACATTTTCCGTCTGTCGCTCCGCTCTTCTCGTTTCTGTACGGGATCCCAACAAATAGCAGTCATGTCTTGAAAACATTTTCTTTCCGACGAGGCACAGAAATACAGCGTTTCAGAATAAAATATAATATCAATTTCTTGCTGAAACTGTCACCTAGGTAATTAGGGAAGGATTTACGTATCTAAATTGCGAGAGAGGCATGGAAACAAAACTAGAGTGGAGTGGAACACGTAATTCTGTAGTTCAGCTACAGACAGAAGGGCAATACAAAAATAAAACGAATAGGTTTCGTTGATATTAGTTTACCGTTTTATCTTACTGAGTGTTTGAAGTGAAATTTCTCTCTGAAATCGTCACTGTTTCTATAGAAAAAATAGTACTATTTCTGAATGTATTGGTTGTTGATCCTATCGAATTTAATTTTTAATGAGTTTCCTTAAGTTGGCCGAAGATGAGTAAATTAAGTACACAGTAGCTAACAGATTCTCAATTTTTGTACCACTGGATTCGAAAGTATGCTTGTATGGAAACAACAAATATTTGAAACTGCCCTATGTAATTAGCTATGTCATTTGACATCCACAGCTTTTGCGAATTTAAAGTAGTTAGACAAAGGAGTGCTTTTCATGTAATGTGATTATCCGTGGGATTAACCAATTTCATTTAAGCGTACTAAAACTTTAGGAGTGACTTCTAAATTACATATTTATATGTATATTTGTATAAAGGTTACTTTTCTGCATCCACTTAATCCACTGAACGCTTCCTCAGTTCTTACTACCGTATCTATCACTTAAGTTTCCTCCTCCAAAATTTATGGTAGATGTAAACAAGAAGTGCAATGGTTTCTTTTCCTGGCGTTAAAAGATCATGAAGCACGATTGGGCAGTAGTTTAGTGGTACTTTCCCTAAGTAAAGAAGCATCGTGTTAGAAACAGTAAGGACACATAGTTAGTGAGAGGAGCAACGTATATTTAGAAAAGTGTCTTCGAATCTTGGACTTACAATTCTGTCACAGATTACCCGTGACGTCTTAAATCAGACAGAACGAAATACAGCAAGTGTAGGCAGGTGTAGGCAATTTCACTCCCAGTATTTCTCAGGATTGAGCTGGCCATCGAAGATCATCCAGTTCCTAATTATCTGGATGGTCTGTCGTTACATTTATCTAGTGGTTCTCCTAGTGTGTGTATAACATTCATTTTCACATAAAACTGGTGGTGATGGAATAATATATTTTAACGACGGGGGGGGGGGGGGGGGCAACAGCAAATGAGTTATTAATTAGTAAGTTCCTAATTATCTTCCATTTGTGCTATTTTTGACGTCTTTCTGGTTACTGTTTTCGTTCGATACTTTACACGAAAATCTGTAGTCAGACTTTGAACCTGATTCACTACATTGAAAAGGAAAGATATATTTCTGTGGGGTAATATCGGTAGCAGTAGAAAATGGATTGACATAAGTACCATTCGTTATGAATAGGGGCGTAGCACTGAGAATGAGTTACTGTCAACAGTATAGTGATAGTGCTGTTCTCATCAGATTCGATAGCAAACAAATGCCGACAACAGCAGTTCATTTATACATGTCCGCAACACAAGCAAAAGATGAAGATATAGGGAAAGTATATGAGAATGTTGAATGGATTATTCATTGCGTAAAAGGATGTGAAAAACTAATAATCATGTGGGGGGGGGGGTTACTGTGCGGCTATATGGGAAGGAGTAGAAGTTAGGGTTACGAGAGAATATGGGACTGGTAGATGGAGTGAGACTGGAGAAAGAATAGAGTTCGCAATAAATTTCAGTTGGTAACGGTGAATACTCTGTCCGAGAATCACGAGACGAGTAGGTGCTTTCAGAAAAGGCCAGGATGGAAGCGAGTTCGGGGCAGTTCTAGAGTCGCAAAGGGCACGGAAAATGCTGTACGTGAAGGAGCGACATAGAGACGCGGAGGAGAGTGTGAAGGGGTTTGCGCGTGGTCGTGACAGATATAAATACTTCGGAGTGACGACTTGTGCACTTGTGAGATTTCCGTCGCTTCTACAGTGAAGACGTAGTATGCGTTTAGAAGTTAATATCTCGTGAGCTATGTTGTTGCTCATAACTAATTACGTGAAGTAGGAATCTATTGCTTCCCTGTTTTCAACTTATATTTTATTTAATTGTTGGACCATCGACACCAATAACTGTTTTGCAGAAATATACTGCATTCTCAAAAGTACTTCTACTATCGTATCCATCGTTTAAAGTCGTTAAGATAGTACCTGCAGATTTTATTTAATTTAGTCTTTCATTTATAAATTTATATGTTACATTCATAATTCGCAATTGCCGAGTAATAGATACCTTCGGCCATTCGATTCATGTGTATATTCTTACCGTATACTGTAGACTCGGCAGTATTTGGCCTGTAATGCGGCAACTACTTATCCCAGTCCCTAGACAAAGAAACTAGCCAAAGCTTTTAATATTGCAACTCTGAGTCTGAGAGTACGTAGCTGAGGGCCACCACATTTCATTTCATTTTTATCTTTTTTGAAAGCCCGCAAGCAGCATGTTGAAAATTAGATGGGCTAATAAGACAGAGGGGTAAAGAGATTCTGCCCAGAATCGGCAAAGAAAGGAAAATACGGAAAACACCGGCAAGAAGACGAAACAGAATGGTGGGACATGTTTTAAGAAATGAGTGAATAACTTCCATGGTATTAGAGGGAGCTGTAGAGTGTAAAACTGTAGGGGGAAACAGAGTTCAAAAATCGTCCAACAAGGGATTAAGGTCTTCAGGTGGAATTGCAAATGCTGTTCTGAGAAAAGGAGATTGGCACAAGATGAATTAGTGGTGGTCGATCTGACAACCAACTGCCTCATCGACCAGTCTGTGAGCTGTTAAGTGAGAGGTTTTTCACCCCTCTAGCGGGATTTCTGGGCGTGGGGGGCACGATGGACCGACATTAGAAGAAAAAGTATTACGAAAGTATCCAATAAAATTGAAACAAAAACGACTTACGCATATTTTCCAGCCATTTATCTCGGGAGGTACTTTGACGTATTCCTCTTTTTAATGTGACAAAAAAACTGGGTGGGAAAATGTGACGTATTCTTACGTATGCGCATGAGGGACATGGCATTGTTATTAACCAAGAGATCGAAGATATGATTCAAAAGAACAGCATGTAGTGCTTGGAATCCACAGTCGAATTTTTTGAGGAAATATAATGTTACTTTCATTGCACTATTGTAGTTTCGGTAATAATGTCATTGATAAGTTGCTCTGCAATAATACCATGTTTGATAAATCTTTCATTACGTGTAACATTGGCAAAATTGCTATCCTGCAATGAAAAATAGAACACCACGGTCAACGGCGGAAAATAATGTTTTCCAGAGAAGATTCAGAAGAAATGAAATTAATAAGGAAAGTTAATTAAATTTTTGGAAGGACAGACTTAAAAATAAACTATACTTGCATGGAATGTTGTGGCCGAGGGAAAAATTTACGTGGAAGGACGTCTGTGGATTACGGACAAGTAAAGGCAACAACCTCTGAGATATTCAGGAACGGTTTGAAGTTGCAGTACAGGAAAAGCAAAGTTTGTAGCCAATCGAAGATTAGAGTAGGTAAAATAGAAGATCAAGGATGTTGTATACACGGTAAAGTGAGGAAATTAAAGATAAAAATAATATATGATAGCATAAAATCTGTAAGAGGTCTAATGGTTTCAAGAAATGGAAGTACTGCAGTTCCAGTTTAAGAAAAATTAAACGAGAGAATGGAAAAACAGCGCAGTGCTAAGTAGATACATTCGAATATCTCCAAAAGATCGTTCGAAGTATATGAGATAGCTAACATATAAATAGGAATGAGTACAGCATCACTCCCTGTTCTATACTCTGGCTTGAACAAACAGACATAAAAGACGACAAACAAATTTACCATGAAGTTAATTTGTTTAATCTTATCAGCGGCTCACTTTCAGCCTGCAGCATATGTGAAAGGTAACCTTTGGAACTCGCTCACAGATCTTTTCGGGGGGACGCTCCGTTTGCGTTACTTAGTTTACATTGTCATCACGTTTTCTCGAAAGTCTGAGCCCTATTTTTTTCTGTAAGACCACCAGAATATAAAATGGAGCTTTGCGGATTATCTGTTGGAAAACGCACCCTGCGTGCGTTGCGGGGCCTTTTCGAGGTAATCCCATTAATGAAGACATCGCTCTGATACCCCTGAGCTCATGGGATTTGTTTGCACGGTTTTTCCCGTTAACCTGGCTGTGCCGCTAGGGCTTAGCGGGAAGTTACCGAATCCGCTTCGTAGGAGTCCATAAAACTCCTCCCTTGATGCTCATATGACAGGGAGGGACACGTATGATTACAGTACTAAATTCTCACAGCAGGTGACAACGATTTCTTTTCTAAGTTAACGTATGTTTACAAAAATATGGACAGGCAAACGAGTGGATACTGATCTACGCTGATTTAAAAAAAGATTGCATCAATGGAATTACAGCTTCACAGTCGGTTCTGCTCTTCCATTTCTTTGCAGTATCAATAGCGACTGACTTCGGTAGTCCCTGCCCAGTTACTAACGTCTCCGTGGAGATACGCATGGTGGAAAACCTTATGAACCAGGACAGCTGCTATCAATTGGAAATTTATGGACTCTCATTACTCTCATTTACTCTCAGCTGAGACGAGGAATACACCGAGAGCCATGGCGAGCGGCAGGTGTTAAGGTTTACAGTGAAGCATTACATAACTTTCTCTCTTTTCTCTAATTTCTTCTTCGTTAATTAATGACACAATAATGCCTTTGTTTATAAAAAAGTGAAGCTATCCAATGGAAGATGATATTAACTCCTTTAATGGTGTTGTATTCTGTCTACTTGTCAAATATGGGGTGCCTATGAAACCTGCGTTCTGGGATAGCTAGACAAACCAAGCCAATGATATTAGTGAATTTCATTACAGAAAATAAATGACAATACTTATCTTTAAGAACACACAGTGATTTGTCGCAAGCAAAGGGCGACATGCAAATAATGAATGTCCTTCAGTATATACAATTACAATACAAGTCCAGTAATACAGTCCCTAAGTCGCTGCTATACAAGTGCCTATTAGTGATGCCGCTGTGGAAGTGGGCGGACTGCCTAGTCTTCAACTGTGCGCGACCGGTCGGGAGAGGCGCTATTTTCTCTTCGTTTAGAAGCCGCTGCTGTCTCATTGTCGTCCTAGAGAGGAGTCGGTCCACGTGCAATTGGCTCAAATCCTCTTCACAGCCCTCTCTGCTTTAACTTTCCCGACCGGAGCGCCGGCGCTTGACTTTACGCCGGTATAAATAGAGATTATATTTAGCCGGCCGAAGTGGCCGTGCGGTTCTAGGAGCTGCAGTCTGGAACCGCGAGACCGCTACGGTCGCAGGTTCGAATCCTGCATCGGGCATGGATGTGTGTGATGTCCTTAGGTTAGTTAGGTTTAATTAGTTCTAAGTTCTAGGCGACTGATGACCTCAGAAGTTAAGTCGCATAGTGCTCAGAGCCATTTTTTTGAAAGTGGTGTTATAGTCGGCGTCGAAAGATGGGACACAACATCTCCGAGGTAGCGATGAAGGGGGGATTTTACCATACGAACATTTCACGAGTGTACTGTGAATACAGGAATATGGTAATACATCAACTCTCCGACATCGCTACTGCCCAAAATGATCGTGCAAGAACGGGACCAACGACGAATGAAGAGAATCGTTCAACGTGACAGAAGTGCAACCCTTCTGCAAATTGCTGCAGATTTCAATGCTAGGCCATAAACAACTGTCAGCGTGCAAACCATTCAACGAAACATAATAGATATGGGCCTTCGGAGCCGAAGGCCCACTCGTGTACTGCGCGACACAAAACTTTACGCCTCGCCTGGGCCCGTCAACACCGACATTGGACTGTTGATGACTGGAAACATGTTTACTGGTGGGACGAGTCTCGTTTCAAATTCTATCGAGCGGATGAACGTGTGCGGGTGTAGAAAAAACCTCATGAATCCATGGACCCTGCATCTCAGCAGGGGACTGTTCAAGGTGGTGGAGGCTCTGTAATGGCGTGAGGCGTGTGCAGTTGGAGTGATATGGGACCCCTGATACGTCTAGATTCGACTCTGACAGGTGACACGTACGTAAGCATCCTATCTGATTACCTACATCCATTCAAGTCCATTGTGCTATCCGACGGACTTGTACAATTCAAGCAGTACAATGCGACGCCCTACACGTACAGAAATGCTCCAGGAACATCATCTGAGATTAAAAACTTACGCTGGCCACCAGATCCCCAGACGTGGATATTATTGAGCATATCTGAGATGCATGGCAACGTGCTGTTAAGAAGAGATCTCTACCCCCTCGTACTCTTACGGATTTATGGAGAACCCTGCAGGATTCATGGTGTCAGTTCCCTCAAGCACTACTTCAGACGAGTCCATTCCAAATCGTGTTACGACACTTTTGCGTGCTCGCGGGGCCCTACACGGTATTTAGAAGGTGTACCAGTTTCTTTGGTTGATCAGTGTATGTATATTTCAGGAAAAAACGGGCGAGGTTTAGCGCGGATTGTTCGGAAACGAATGTTCGGATACTGTTGGGCTTCTTTCGTTAAGTGCTTCTCTTTTAAGGGCCAGAATAACCTAGGTATTTAAGCTGATAAGTTTTTCCTGCTGTGCGAAATACTGCATAGCAGAAACTAGGATAGTCTGGTAGGTTTCTTTCTCCAAACAGTGACTCCCGTCAACCTAGTTCCTGATCTGAAACAATAGAAACTGACCAAATGAACTTGATGACTGTCTCCCCGAGGTAATGTGAGCAGTAAATATCGTAGAAACTTCAATAAGTTGTACTGCACCGCGCACTTTACGCACGCCAAAGCCATACTCAATGTGGGAGGCGTCTATGTCGCGACTGTTATTACGTCATTTACAGATCATTGAATTAAAGTCACTCCTTTGAGAAACGTATTCTGTTATCATCTCATTGGCGCGACAGGAGGTGTCGCCACGGCAGTTCGTCATCGAGTTCGCTGTTTATTGGCACCATGGTCTGTCTCCTTATTACCACACAAGAACGAAACGCATCACAGCACACTAGTAAGCTGTGCGACGTTGATAGAAATTGTCGCAAAATCGAGTCTCACACTTCACTGCATTCACCATCATTGAGAACCATAGCCTCTTTCATTAGTCCCACCTTCCTACGTGAAATAATAATGTGCATATAGCGCCAACGATCTTACCGCAGTGGTGGTACCGGTTCCCGTCATATCACCGAAGTTAAGCGCTGTCGTTCTGGGCTAGCACTTGGATGGGTGAGCATCCGGTCTGCCGAAAGCTGTTGGCAAGCGGAGTGCACTCAGTCCTTGTGAGGCAAACTAAGGAGCTACTTGACTGAGAAGTAGCGGCTGTGGTCTCGAAACTGACATACGGCCGGGAGAGCGGTGTGCTGACCACATGCCCCTCCATTATCCGCGTCTAGTGACGCCTTTGGATGATACGGCGTCTAGTGACGTCTTTGGATGATACGGCGACCGGTCGGTACCATTGGGCCTGTTCGGGCGCAGTTCGTATAGCGTGTGTGTGTAGTGTAGTGTGTTCAGAGACTGATAGTGAAAATGAATGCATTGTGTAATGGAAGCTTTTTACAATATAACTTTTTGCAAAACGGCATTCCACGCTAGGGATAAACCAAATGAGGCTGCATTTTCCTAAATAGACTGGTCGTGCATTCGAGTTGATGGAGGTTTCAGTCTCCATCCGACCATCCTGATTTACGTTTTCCGTGGTTTCGCTGAATTACTTCAGACAAATGTCGGGATGGTTCCTACTATAAGGCCACCGCTGATTAGCTATACCATCCGTGTCAAACTGTTCCTGGAAGTAGGTAAATGCATTTTCATATAATTATGCTTTCATTTGTATGTTCTTAAATTATAATAACAAGACATGTCCAGTATCCTTGTAAAAGCGATTCACAGATGACGAAACCTACTGTCAGTGCTACTACTACTGCATCTCCATACACTCCATGCCCTTTCCCAGGTTAATTTCAGCAACCTCTCCCCATCCCCCCTCCCATAGACAGTGAAATCGTTCCAGAGGTCTTCCCTTCGTAGCAGTTGAGGCGCTGAGAGCCGTAAGAGCCTAAAGCACACCATCATCGGCTTTGCGGCCGTAGCATGTGTGCATGCTCCTGACATGAGTTGATCGTACGGTGAAACAGCTTGATCTATATCTTGAGGACCACATTGTGTATATGAACATTCATGAAAAGCTGTGTCGTCGATTTCTCGGGCATTTATTTCCATATCGGCCAAAACACGAAGCATAATTTTGTTGCTCTGCATTGCTCCTAACGTTACCTAATGTTGGTAACCTAATTTAGAGTACCCAAAGCAGAAATCATGACTTTATTGCTCTGCAATGCTCAATCGTTATCTAGGGTTGGCAACATAACTTTGTATGTACAGCATGTACGTAATAGCCGTACTTCATAATCACCGGTGCACTGGCAGTTTTAGCTGAATATCAAGCCAGAATGTGCTCAACGAAAATCGTGATAACGAGGACCATGAAACGTTGGAATAGGCTATAACTGTGTGTGTGTGTGTGTGTGTGTGTGTGTGTGTGTGTGGTGCATTTAGTATCTGTCCTTCACGTTCTGATTCTTGTTTTATGTTAATGAAATGCTTTACAACTGTCAAAATAAACTATGCTACTAGTCTAACAAGGAAAGTTCATGAATTAAAACTAATGATCTAATATAATTCTAAATATTAATCAGTATTTCACAACGGAAACTGGGTACCCTATTTTTCGTAGGAAATTTAGGATGCTGAGACTTGTTTAAGAAACAATTCAGACACAGGAAACTGTTGGTTTTTCTACAAATTTTGTTTTCACAAACATATATTTTTCTCAAAACTTGCGTCCGTACTTTGGGTCCTTATGGTCTTCAGAGCCTAAATTATAACTGCCGTATACCAACCATTTTCGCGAAATGCTCAAAATTAGCCTGTCTGTAAGTAACTGCACTCCTACACGTGTACCTCTTGCTTTCTGCACGCTGCATCTACATTCTTCTCTGTACCCGATACCCACTGTTCCTCTCCAATCCCATCTGCATCATTTTTATTATTATCACGGTAATTTTTATTCGTTTTAACTCTTTCACTCAATGGTTGTAAACAAATAATCACAGCGCTGCGCGCTGCCACCCCCCGCCCCCCATAGTGATGGAATTTAAATAATGTATATATTCTAAAAAATAATGAGCGACGACCGACTGCAATCTCAAATATTCAGTACTCCGTGAAAACATCAAGCAATACTAAAAAAAATATTTAGGGTACCGGGAGGTGGTACCACACTGATGTAGTTCTGAATAATGTAGACTTCTGACCGACCAGCTGATGCGCGAGGAACTTCAAGCGTAAAGCCGATTAACACCTCAGCGACATTCAGCTAACTCACGTATGAATCATTACGCCGCATTATATCTTGGTAAGAGGAAAACTCGATTCTGCTGTACTTCCCTACGTGGAGCTGTTGAAAATCGAAAATGTTAACGTTTTGTTAATGACATTTTGTCAAAAAGATCTTACTGTCATTCTGTTTGGTTACTGACAGCTCCACAGTAATCAAATTTACAGCTGTAAACGGAATTATACTGAAATTAAAACAGTAATACTGATCTTCAGTATGATTCCTCTGAGAACTTGCTCCTTATTCTTATTGAAGAGTGAAATAATGTTATCTGGACACTGGAGATGTAATGAACTCAAATGCCGAATAAATATTTTTCCTGGCAGTCTCATACTGGCTACAAGTAATCAACAGATGGTTTAGACACACGGTAGATACAGTGTCTCAGTTATAGCCCCAAAATTATTCTGAACTGGTATTGATTCTGTACTGCTGATTCGGAAACCATCCATGTCCGAATTTTACCCTGAAAATCATGGTGATGGATCGTTTTGTTTAGGGTGACCAGTCGTCCGGATTAATCCGGACATGTCCTCCTTTTTAGCTTTTTGTCCGGTGTCCGTGCGGATTTTTGCAGTGTCCGGCTTTTAAGTAGAGCAGTTAAATTTACAATTCGTCCCGTTCTATTGCTCTTTACTTAAATACTTTAACTATTGCCACAGCCTTCGTGGTAAACACGCACGAAGGCGGTGTTAGTAGGTGGCACAATGATCGTCGATGTTATCGTTGATCGACCTAAAAGCGAATGCAAATATCGATTATTTAAAATTTTCGGTTCGTATCTTCGCTTTGTATTGGATTGGCTTCCTGTAGCGCACGTGTGACTTGTGAGTGCAATTTTTAATAGAGTGAGTTACGTAAAATATTTGGCTATGCCTAAACGAAAGTGTACATTTTCTGATGTCCTTTTCTGCAAATATCCGGCTTTCAAGAAAGGGAGAAATGAATTTTGAGCGGAATGTAAGATATGTGGAGTTGGAACGTACGTCTCAGTGGCCAAAAAGGTAAGAAATAGCTCGACTGTCATGGTTTTATTTCACCAGAATTTAGAACTTTATCTTGCAGTAGAAAATGGGCAAAGATTTTTGTGACAGTAAGTCAGTTGACTGTCACTCAGAGCTTCTGAAACTTGCTGAATACTTTTTTCAGTATTTCAGGGCATAATGCTAATGCCGAAAGAATAATTTCTCTAATTACCACACAGTGGACTGATGAGAGGAATAGATTAAACCTTGAATCAGTGAATGGTCTGTTGATGCTCCAATATAATTTAAAAGAATTTTCATGTGTGTCATTTTATAATTATCTGTTAAGTAAGCCTAACCGTCTGCAAAAAATTGGTCCCTCCGAAAAGTATCAATAATTGTTAAGGAATGTATGTATGTTATGTCTATAAATAATAAACTCATTTATTAAAATTGAACGTATGTTTGACGGGAAATGCTGCAGATGAGGATACCACCCGTCAGCTTTGGCCAAGTCACATGAAAGTAGCCAATCAGGAGTGGCGTTTAGGCAGCCGCCTTTGTTAAATCTTAAAACTACGCGTAAATATAAAAACAGTTGATGCCACACTGCCACCACAATCAATGTTTTTAATTTAAAATAAAAAAAAAAATATTGCTCTGGGGATCACCACCTGACCACAAGTAACAATTAACCGGTAATTCCCGGCAGTCACGTGACTTGTCCGAAGCTGACGGGTGATATCCTCATCTGCAGATGACCGTTTGATATATCCTCTTTTTTCTTTCCTTTGTCCTCCGTTTTGAATCTGTTTGTCTTCCTTTTTAAACAATTTCATCTGGTCACCCTAATTTTGTTAAATCATGATCTCAAAACCAAGTCTTCGTGGGGATGGTGGGCTGTACCTCAGTGCAATGCCTTTCTCAAATGAGTTTTCATTGTTTCCATTGTATTTGTCATTGGGGCCTCAACTCGCGACGCCTCGCAAACACAAAATTACCTGTATAGTTACAATTGAAAGAAAAACAGCCCTCGGTCACTATTTTTAACGAATAAATCGGGTTTCATCACTGCTAAGAGTGTCTTCCTTAGAATTTAAATCAAAGAATGGTCTATATTTTATAACATGGTCACAGAATTATGACTAAAAACATATGATAGATATAAGTACGGAATCATCGTGAAAGACTGGCAGTACTTATATGTCATTTACAAAATAATAAATATGCCAAAAGGGTATTAGTCAGAAAGATATTTAAGATAAAGAAAACTGTCATGGCGAGTCACTAAGGGCTGCTCGTTACTTGCGTGGTGCAGTTTGCACGTAAGCTGCTGCAACGTCATCAAACGGAAACATTTTGCTCGTCTTGTAATAGTACAGTAGACGGAGCCCTCGCAATGTTACTATCGAACCATTATCATACCCGCAGTTAGATCACTGTACCTCGAAACCACGATGGAGAGAGCTTATCTCATTGTTGGACCACAATGTGATACAGTCGTTGACTTGAGAAGCATATGAGCCCTGGCAAAGCCACCGGGTCTAATGCGAAGCCAGCGGGAACGAGGTGGTCGGTCATCCCATCCAGCGTGTTCCCGCAGGTCAGCGGCGATTCGCCGGCTCTCCGCTGGCCAGCGGTGAGGCAGAGCCAGTAGATTAGCGTCGCTGATGGCCCGCTCGGTCACCGGCCAGCGACGAATTTCGCGTGGTCGCTGGCCCGCCCGGCCGGCGTGCCGCGAATCAACACGCCGGGCCCCGCGACAAGCGCGCTAAGCGCATTATCCTGTCAGAGGCACCAATTTGGAGCAGAGCCGGTGGTCTCCATCATGAGGGGGAGATTGGAAGAGCGCCTGAAATATGACCGCTGCGTGCAAAGCCGCTTTACGTGCTGCTCCAGATAATGACCCACCAGTCGCGCTTACCGTACAACGCGGCGGCAGCGGCATCGCCCACAGTGCTCTGTGTTCCCCATTTAAGCTAATCCGTTCCCCTGTGATGAGGCTGGGATACATTACTTTAACATACTAGATTGGTGCATAAGTTTGTAGTGTCTTTCTTTTGCATTGCTATGGGGATTATTCATCGACTGTCTTTTTTTTGTCGTTTACTGCTGCTATTTGAGTTTACGTGTTGACATTTTGTCGTTTGCAGATAGTGAGTGGAGCTGTGGACGCAAGAAAATGGAGTGCCAAGTGGAGAAACTGGAAGTTTTCCCACATATTCTTCTGTTTCAGATCAACAAAGGGGTGACAGCAGCAGTGACGGCCAGAAGCATTTGCGCAGTGTATGGGGATAATACCACTGAACAGAGATCGTTTAAACGCATTAATCCACAATGTCGGTGTACTCTAGAACTGGCAAATGTGATGAACTGTGGTCATTCCACCATCGTACGACATTTGCATTCAGTGTCATCGGGTGTGTTGGTACAGCATACTCTAAGCCAAAACCATAAAAATCTGCAGGTGGCCATTTGTGCATATCTTCTTGCTCATATACTGGCTCGCGAACAACGCAGACCAGTCCTATCTTGTATGATTCCTCGTGACGAGAAACTGTGTCTTTGTCTTAGCGTAAGGAAAACAAAGAAATGGTTGAGCCCAAACACAGCCGAAAATTCCCGTACGAAGACCTGCGTGCATCCACAAAGGATGTTATGCACCTGGTGAAACAATGCCGGTGTGCTGTACTACTAACTGCATCCCTGAGGTGTAACATAACTGCTGACATTCATTATCAAGGACTGAGACGTCTTGCAGACATAATCCTAGAACAACGACCAGGAAGGCTGTGTGAAGTGATGCTACGACACGATAAAGCACACCTGCATTCTGCTAGACTGACAAAAAGCACTATGGAGGTGTTTGATTGGGCACTCATTCAGCATCGACCTTGTACACCTGATCTTGGACCCTGAAATTTTCACCTTTTTCGTCCTATATCGAACAGCCCTTACCCAACTTCCTTTCTGGATAAAAATGAGTTTGAAACAGAATGTATTATTGATGACTAAAGTCTTTCTTATGTGTATTTGTTCTGTGTATTAAACATACTGAAAAACGCTACGAAGGTATGCACCAACGAAATATATCGACAACTATGTCAGGATATTTGATGGCCGGCCGAAGTGGCCGTGCGGTTCTAGGCGCTACAGTCTGGAGCCGAGCGGCCGCTACGGTCGCAGGTTCGAACCTGCCTCGGGCATGGATGTGTGTGATGCCCTTAGGTTAGTTAGGTTTAATTAATTCTAAGTTCTAGGTGACTGATGACCTCAGAAGTTAAGTCGCATAGTGCTCAGAGCCATTTGAACCATTTGGTATTTGATGCCGATCCTTTAGCTGCTAAATTCGACATAAATTTTGTTGGTAATAGTTTGCAGTAAGTCTGAATGCACTCTGCTCTGTTATTCCATGACGATTGTGAACAAAAGTGTAGTACAATATCCAGTCTTCAGAGAGGTAGTTATAAAAGGCAGCTAACTAAAGTCATCTAAATACAAACTGATTCAAAAACGTTTTGTCAGATTTCACAAGACTATGCATTCTTCATTAACGAAGACAGGAACTTGGCGTGAATTTTAGCTCACACATCCAGAGTAGAAGCTTATACTGGCGCCAGTTGTAAGTTGCTGATTCATGTCATTACCTGTATATATCCGTAAGAATACGAGGGTTGGCGAGCTCTTCTGAACAGCACGTTGCAAGGCATCCCAGATATGCTCAGTAATGTTCATTTCTGGGGAGTTTGGTGGCCAGCGGAACTGTTTAAACTCAGAAGAGTGTTTCTGAAGCCACTCTGTAGCAATTATGGGGATGTATGGAATGTAGCATTGTCCTGCTGGAATTGCCCAAATCCGTCGGAATGCACAATGGACATGAATGGATATAGCTGATCAGACAGGATGCTTACGTACATGTCTCCTGTCAGAGACTTATCTAGACGTATCAGGGGCCCCATATCAATCCAACTGCACACGCTCCACACCATATCAGAGCCTCCTCCTGCTTGAACAATCTCCTGTTGAAATGCAGGGTCCTTGGATTCATGAGGTTTTCTCCATCCATACCCGTACACGTCCATTCGCTCGATACAATTTGACTGAGGCGTCCGACCAGGCACCATGTTCCAGTCATCAACAGTCCAATGTCAGTGTCGACGGGTCCAGGAAAGGTACAAGGCTTTGTGTCGTGCAGTCATCAAGGGTACACGAGTGGACCTTCGGTTCCGAAAGCCCACATCGATTATGTTTTGTTGAATGGTTCGCACGCTGACTCTTGATGATGGCCCAGAATTGAAATAGGCTGCGATTTGGGGAAGCTTGCACTTCTGTCGAGCTGAACGATTCTCTTCAGTAGTCGTTGGTCCGTTGTTGCTGGATCTTTTTCTGGCCGCAGCGGTGACGGAGATTTGGTGTTTTCCCGGATTCCTGATATTCACGGTAGACTCCAGAAATGGTCGTACGGGAAAATCCCCACTTCAATTGCTATCTCAGAGATGCAGTGCCCATCGCTCATGCGCCGACCGTAACAACACGTTCAAACTCACTTAAATCTTAATAATCTGCAATTGTAACAGCAGTAACCGATCTAAGCATTGCGCAAGGCACTTGTTGTCTTATATAGGCGTTGCCAGCCGCAGCGCCATATTCTGCCTCTTTACATATGTCTGTAGTTGAATACGCATGCTTATACCAGTTTCTTTGACGCTTCAGTGTATACAAAGGTTGACCGTGACGAGGCAGAGCACGGGAAACTACGCTGCTGGGCCTTTCCCAAAGTGCAGAGCAGCTGCGGAGACTTCCCCAACGTGCAGAGCAACATCATGCATGGTAGATACTCGGAACGTGAATGTAAACGCAGGCCAGTGAGTCAGAAAAGCACCACCTATGCTACAAGGAGGCGATACCTCTTTCCAGTACTGACTGCAAAATTGGGAGACGTCATGCTGGATTTCAGCTGAACCAATATTTGGTGGGTTTCATATTATAACTAACGTGCAATGAATATAACACGTAGAGCAACTTCCGAAACGTGTCTTTATTGGTACGATTTGTAGCAACGAAATGACGGGAAATATGTTGATGACTAAGGAATTTTCATATTATAACTTGCGTGATGTGAAAGTATGTCGTGTCAAGGCATTGGCGCATTGAAGATTCATCAAAATTGTTGTGGTTGAAACGAGTTATTATAATTAAATGTTAGTTAATAACATACTGTTGTTTAAAGCCTTCAGAAGATGGCAACATACAAGCACAGACATATATTAGTGTAGATCAGCGTTAGCATAACGAATAAAGCTGTGGAAGTAGGAAGTGTTGTAGTTAGCATGTAGCTGGTACATGTCTCGCTAAATCCCATTTTTTCTCGCCTTCAATAAGGTTACTAAATTTCTCATTGATTCAACAGAAATATGTTCGGTAATATTGGAAAAATCGTAAATGAAAATGCCCTCTGTCCCAGGAATAAGTTCGTTCGATTGGCTTTATCTACAGAGAGCTCACACTACATCCATTGCAATATTTTGCACTTACTTGTTTCAAGTCTTTTATTTCATACGTTCTAAAATTTGTGCTACTGAATAGAAACTTTGATCATATTAGAATGACCTTACTGTTTTCCTAAATAGTAAGAATGACAAAAAGAGGTCATTCAATAAGTGATGTAACATATTTATTTCTCTCGGCCAGTTTAGGTTGAAAAAATTCGGAATTTGTTGTGGCACAAAGTGGAATGTTCCTGTTTCAGCCCCTACAGTTTTATGAAGTTCCGATTTGTGGCGGCGCTATACGTAGCCTTCAAAACGGCGTCTGTAACGCAGGTGCTTTCCAAGCAGAGAGCTGTCACTGAGTTTCTTTTGGCTGAAAACGGAGCTTCGTAAAGTGCAAGTGCCTATGAATATAGGCACTTGCAGAACGTCTACGAAGAGCTGGCAGAGACCAAAAACACGGTGAATCGTTGGGCGAGGCGTGTGTCATCATTATAACAAGGTCGCGCAATCCCATCCTTCCTCTTCCATCCTACAGCCCAGACCACGCACCTTCCGATTTCCATTTCTTTGGCCCAATGAAGGATGCACTCCGCGGGCAGCAGTATGTGGATGATGGGGAGGTTATTGACGCAGTAAGACTTTGGCTCTGACATCGACCAGTAGAGTGCTACCATGCGGGCATTCAGGCTCTCTCAATAATGTGACGTAAGGCCGTCGCATTGAACGGAATTGCGTTGAAAAATAGTGCTTGTAGCCAAAATAGTGGGGAATAACCACCCTTCTTTCTGAAAAAGGCTTGTATTACTTATTGAACCCCCATCGTACTCATATTCTGTGGAAGTTTATAGTACATTTGTGTCGCGCTGCTTCTGACGGAAGCCGAGAGTCCTTACTGACTGGACGGGGAAAGTTTCTCTTTGCTTTATAACACGTTCATCTCTTATTTATACAAATTTCAGGCATAACAACATGACTAGCACATGGACTAGAGAGGAAATGTGCGTTTTGAAATGATACATTAAGATTTTTGGGGTTGGGTTGGATTGAGTTGTTTGGGGGAAGGAGACCAGACAGCGAGGTCATCGGTCTCATCGGATTAGGGAAGGACGGGGAAGGAAGTCGGCCGTGCCCTTTAAAAGGAACCATCCCGGCATTTGTATGGAGCGATTTAGGGAAATCACGAAAAATCTAAAACAGGATGGCCGGACTCGGGATTGAACCGTCGTCCTCCCGAATGCGAGTCCAGTGTGCTAGCCACTGCGCCCCTCGCTCGGTTCTAGATTTTTATTTTTGTATTATAGATGCTATTTAAAATATCTGATAAGATGACTTCTTATTCCCAGAGAATACAGACTTAATGTACATAAGTGACTACGTATCTCAATCTCATAATCACAAAATTAATAATATTTGTTCTTTAGCCCATAAAATTCTTCCTCTCGATGTGAAAGGAATACTTATGGTTTTAATAGTGCTAATGTAGAAATTTTGCTCCCGTCGATTTAAAAAAAAAGAAAGAAAATAACTATGTTATTTGCGAGTCAGACACAGCAGACAACTGCTTCTGGAGCGCGCTGCGGTCGCGTATACCACGTTGAGTCCCACGTGCCGTACGCACAAGCCGGCTCGTTTCTGAGAGTTCTGCAGCACGGTGGAGGTCAGGTCACCATGTTGCACGTTGAGTGCCATGGGCTGTGTGACGACGGCTTAAGGTAACTTGCCTGCCAAAGCACAGAAATATACTAACAATAGTCATATTGTTTACGTGATTGCAGATAAAAAACGCGAAATCTTAATAGAACAATAGGACTGTTATTTGCCGAACATTTTGATGTATAATTAACCACATTAGTTCTCATACTGGCTGTATTACAAGTTTTTTGCGAAGTTCAGTAAATTGCCGACCACTACTTGGAATCTATGTACTGTATGCTTGAAACTTCACGGTAACATTAACAACATCTCCTTCTCAAAAAGTAGACTACAATCATGTCATTTCAGTCATAAATTTTTATTCTAGAAATATTTATATCTGATAATAAAAGTAGCCTATCGCCTATGTTTTTCAGTCTGTACAAAGAAAAAGAAGTAAAGGAAACAAAAGAAAAATTTGGAGTAGGAATTAAAGTCCAGGGAGAAGAAATAAAAACTCTGAGGTTTGCCGATGACATTGTAATTCTCTCAGAGACAGCAAATGAATTGGAAGAGCAGTTGAACGGAATGTACAGGGAAAAACAGTGATAATGGAATGTCGTCGAATTAAATCAGGCGATGCTGAGGGAACTGGATTAGAAAACGAGACACTTAAAGTAGTAGATAAGTTTTGCTACATGGGCAACAAAGTAACTGATAATGGCCGGAGTAGAGAGCATTTAAAATGCAGACTGGCTATGGAAAGAAAAGCATTTGTGTAGAAGAGAAATCTGTTAACATCAAGTATAGACTTAAGTGCCAGGAATTCTTTTCTGAAAGTATGTTTATGAGTGTAGCCATGTACAGAAGTGAAACATGGACGATAACCAGTTTAGACAAGAAGAGAGTAGAAGATTTTAAAATGTGGTGCTACAGAAGAATGCTGAAGATTAAATGGGAAGATCACGTAACGAATGAGGAGGTATTGAATAGAATTGGGGAGAAGAGAACCTGGCTAAAAGAAGGAATCGGTTGGTAGATCAAATTGTGAGACATCAAGGGATCATCAATTTAGTACTGGAGATAAGTGTGGGGGGTAAAAATCATACAAGGAAACAAAGAGATTTATACAGAAAGCAGATTCAGAAGGCTGTAGGTTGCAGTAGTTACTCGGAGATGAAAAGACTTGCATAGGAGAAGGTAGCTTGGAGACTTGCAGCAAACCAGTCTTCGGACTGAAGACCACAATAACAATAATCGAAATTAAGGTTATTTTCTGTAACTAATCACTATGTATTGCTCTTGCTTTCGGCAGGACACGTGTTGGTTACCTCAAATAGTATCCTGAATCATTTCAAATCTGAAGCTCAAACAGACTTTTTTATGCTAAGCTAAACATATCTGGGAATTTAATTCTCAGTAACTTCAATTCAAAGTTATTTCTAATATATTCCAGCTGCATAATCTTCTTCGTTTACATGTTTCTCATCTTCTCTCTTGATTTTATTATTCCTCCATGTTATTCTGGCCTCTTTAGTTGCCTTTTAACCCTTGGCCACCATGACTGCCTCATACCGAACCGATAATATATTCCTAGAAACTCTACATCTTCACGCCAGACAATAAAACACCTTTTGGGCACATAATAACTGCCGAGAATGACAAAATAGGGAAAACTCAAACTACAGAAATGTTTATATGCAAAACAACGCTCGAAAACGAAGGATATATGAGGGAAAAATTCAAGAAATCGTTGTATAGTATATTTTCTCGAATGGGAGTGTAGTGGTAGCATTTGATGTGTGAAAGCAGAGGAAATATGGGTGTCGCCGAACACCGAGAGATCTTTAAGTTGGTTTTCAAATAACTTCCCGATGTCCAGTTCAGTCCTAGTAACTACCACTTTATTCAAAAAACCCTAAGCAGCAATTTAAAATCAAAAACAAAAACTCTATTTTTTGAAGCGGATTGTGACCTTATGGGCAGAACGATGCCCCACTTGCACCACTGACCTCATCGCATGCATTTGTCTTTTGGGAGATGGAGGGGGTTCGGAGCTGTCAGGTTGTCTTCGGTTACTACCACAGGCCCCATGCAAGCGCAGGAGAACGTCTCCCATAGTATAATACTACTCCCAACAGCCTGAGTTCGTGGCGTTTGTGGAGACGACCATCGATCTAGTGTCGCTAAAATGTGATTCACCCAAAGAGCCGACACGTATTCATTGATCGGCGGTCGAATCCCGATGGTCCCGTTCCTACTGAAATCGTAATTGACAATGTTATTGGGTCAACGTGTGAACACGTAAGGGCGGTCTGCTGCTGTTCAACAATGTACGATGTATCTGTGTGTGTGTGTGCCAGAATTGTGCTCTTTCGGTAGAGTTGCACAGGCCACTGTCTATCCTACATTACAGAGCAGACAAGCAAAAGAATGGTTCAAATGGCTCGGAGCACTATGGGACTTAAGTTCTGAGGTCGTCAGTCCACTAGAACTTAGAACTACTTAAACCTAACTAACCTAAGGACATGACACACATCCATGCCCGAGGCAGGATTCGAACAGCGCGACCGTAGCGGTTCCAGACTGTAGCGCCTAGAACCGCTCGGCCACCCCGGCCGGCAGCAGACAAGCCTCCGAACGCCATTTTCCGCGAAGAGTCGTGGACGCCCAACAATTTAACGCCTAGTGGTAGTTTCACCGTCTTTCTACCTCTTTCTGTAGATGTTCGCGACACTAGCACGTGAATATTCGACCAGCTTCGCCGTTTTTGAGATACTCGTTCAGATGTTCTGGGAAATAATAATCTGTCCTTTGTCACAGTCGCTTATCTCAGTGGATTTCCCCATTTGCAGCCCATATCTTCCCTAGGGTGTTCCCCTGCCGGTGTCTGCTCCGCTTATAAACTTTTGTTTCCGTGTCATGTGTCCGCAACGCCACCAGGCGGCATCCAACGTCGCGGTGCGATGTGGCCATAATGTTCTGGCTCATCAGTCTAGTAATGGCAGGGGATGCAGAAAATCCAAGGGAAGTTTGCAAAATTGTGGAACAAGTAAGACTATTGCCTGCATGTTTGTCGTCCGGCCAGTAGAGGGCACATCCAACAGTTGTGAAACGTAAATGATGAAAATGCTCAAATGCGTGTGAATTCCTAAGAGACAAAACTGCTGAGGTCATCGGTACCTAGGCTTATACACTATTTAAACTAACTTATGATAGGAACAACACACACACCCATGCCCCGTGGGAGGACTCGAACCTCCGGCGGGAGTGGCCGCACAATCCGTGGCATGGCGCCTCAAACCACGCGGCCACTCAGCGCGGCTGGTAAACGACGACTTTGATCCTAAACGTAACTGTAAAAACGGTTGCATCTGCATACATGTAGAAGATACTATACAGAGGAACCTAAAGAATGTGACCACTGCCCACCGATAGACTGAATGCCAGCTGGTGACACTCTGGGCACATGGCGTGTTAAGGAAAGTGTATGAGCGGAGCAGAGACGGATGGGAGCCGCGAATGGGGAGATTCTCTGACATAAGATACTCTGACACGCGCCCGGATAGCCCTCAGTGGTAAGGGGGGACATTTGTGGAACTGACTGAAAACGTCAATTTTCAGTTTATCTTTTATTTATTCTCAGAACTGACGGACAGTTAAGTTCACAAAGTTTTAGTGATGAAAACGCATCCGAAGTGCCTGGAATGTGTTACACAACATTCCTATCTCGCCCACCTTTTGAAACAAAACTTCAATGCTGAACCGTGAAAATTTTAATTTAAAAATCTTTTTTAAAGAATTTACTTTATTTACTAGCGATTCAAATGGTTCAAATGGCTCTAAGCACTATGGGACTTAACATCTGTGGTCATGAATCCCCTAGAACTTAGAACTACTTAAACCTAACTAACCTAAGGACATCACACACATCCATGCCCGAGGCAGGATTCGAACCGGCGACCGTAGCAGTCACGCGGGCCCCTACTGAGCACCTAGTACTAGCGATTCATCAAGAACATTAACACACTATGTGAGCGTGGAAGTAGTTGCCAAGGAATAACTGATGGAAACAAATTAAATTTCAAAAAATGGAAATTTTATTCATAAAAGCCTTTTCAAAAACAGATTTAAAATTTTTAAGCAGAAAAGCACCCTCGAAATATCATGTTACAGTTTAACAGAAGTGAATTTTATTCCTAAAAGCTTTTTCAAAACAGATTTAAAATTATAAGCAGAAAAGCACCCTCGAAATATCTAGTTACAATTATTCAGACAGAATAATTTTTTTTTTGTAACAGTAGGAGCCTTCGGGCTGAGACGCTTCCGCTCCCTTTCAACACGGCCGCAGTCACGACCGCTCACAACGACCTCTGAAAAACTACACTGGTGCAAATCCGCAATATACCAGATTACTTTAAACTAAAAATTTTAACAACTCACACAAACACATAAACTATGCACCCCGTAAGAGGAATGGAAATGGTACAAACATTCACACTAACAACTTATTTTCCACCAAAAATGCAATTTGTTTTTAAAAGGGCTCTTACGGTGGAAGGGTGGCAACTTTATAAAAATGACTAAATAAAACCCATGAAATTCAGACTTACATGAAATGTACAACATGCCCTACTTTACACATATACCGCCTCGCAAGATGATAGGCAAGATAAAAACATGTTTCAGGATTTCGGCCCTTACCTTAATTCTATAAATTCGTTAACACCGAATCCGACAAACATGACAGAGGCAGCTAATAAAAATGGTTCAAATGGCTCTGAGCATTATGGCGCTTAACGTCTGAGGTCATCAGTCCCCTAGAACTTAGAACTACTTAAACCTGACTAACCTAAGGACATCACACACATCCATGCCCGAGGCAGGGTTCGAACCTGCGACCGTAGCGGTCGCGCGGTTCCAGACTGAAGCGCCTAGAACCGTTCGGCCACTCCGGCCGGCGGCAGCTAATAACATATGGCAGATTGACGATTGACAGGGGGTGGGGGGTGTGGTACTAAACAACCCGAAACGCGGATTGCTCTAAACCTCCCTAATTCCACAAAGGCAAAAACAGACCACCAAATTCACAATAACCACCTGCCCGCGGGTGGGCAAACGGAGAAGACTGGTGGGACGACCCCAAAACAAAGCGGCTGGTGACCTCACCAAGAAAACAAGTAGAATTTAACAAGTAAATGAAACAACATATTTCCAGTCACTTCTAATAATCTGCAATTGCTGGCGAAGACCTGGCGCAGCACCCCCAACGCTCTCCCGAACCGTCTGCTGCCAGCAGCCGCTTCAACGGGCGCAGGGAGGCGCGCCGATCTCCCGTCGCACGGCGTTGCAGCTCGCCCCGGCCAGCTCGATGTCGTGGTTTCGCCCCTGTTGCTCTCGAGTGAATCGCGAAGCCACTACCCCTTTCTATACGGCGCTGCGCACTGGACTCACGTGGGGACCTCACATGCGCCGACGCTCAAGGCGGACAAGTCATCTCGTGTCTCAGTGCGCGACCGACCAACCGACCGATCCAACCACCAATGACCGTTGCCCGAGCAACTCGAGCAGACTGACGGCATAACGCGCAGACTCAGATGCAGGAACTCAGCCCCGACCGGGCGACCACTAGCTGAGTTCTGTTACTGTCGGATTGGCAAGACTCTCATTTTCTGGCTTAAAGTTTGATCCAAACGACAGACAGACACTAACTGCCCCACACTGAGCCGGCTGACCAACTGACTAGACTCGCCTCGAGTGACCGACTCTCCTAACGTACGGCAGGCCGACAGACGGACAGACACTGACTGCCCGACATTGAGCCGGCTGACCAACTGACTAAACTCAGACTGACAACCTCCTCTCTTTGCCGAGCTCATAGCGCGTGAACAGGTAACTTTTCCCCTTTCACACCAGAGGGAGACACCAAAGCAGCGATTGCCACAGCGGCGCCACCGCCAGAAACGGAGGTCGATTGCTTCACACAACGCGCTGCGGCGCGCTTCTCAAAACAGCAAAATTTACTATGGCTCAAATGCTAGCACGATGAACAACGATCCCGTGATTTACTTTCAAGTAAGCTTGCACGGGATGCACCTAGAAGGCTGTGGTATATACTTTTTGGTTTTATATGTCATCTTTAATTCTGTTCTATATCTTAGAAACAGTAACAAACCAGCTACTTTGTTTATGAAGAAGCAATTACTTTTTTGCCTCGTGCTACTGACTGAAATTGACGCATATATTCTATTCTTGTATTTAATAAGAGGAATGTAGAATGGATGGAGATATAGAGAGAATGGGCTTTAAGATATAAAATTTCACTCAAGACATCTTGAGGAAAAGAGATTTATAGCACCTGTCTGATGGTGTAAAGTCATTAAAGACCTGGTAAAGGAAAGAAAGCAGAAAACAAGAAACAAGAAGAAAAGCCTGGAAGGAAAAAGAGGACCATGAGCACAAATCTGAGGCCTTCTGATGATGCGACAAAAGAACAAACGTTAGATTGAACTTCAAATTACATTTCCTGAAAATCATGTTTTTTTAAAGTTTATGTACCTTACTCTCAGAATCTATGAGGACTAGAATTATTAAACTTTGTACTGTAAACCTAATAAATGTTGACTCAAGCGGAGATATGAGGCGAAATGCTGGGAATTTTGAATGAATTTTATATTACACTCAAACAATTACAATCAAAAAAATTACTGAAACTTTCCTATTCGATATACTCAAAACACCTCGTGAGAGACTCTTACGATATGCAAAGAGATTAATCAGGGAATTTTTTGTAGAAATCTCTTGAGAATAGTTTCTGCGTAAAAGGTATGAAGGTTACCCTTGAAAATAAATTTTTTAAATTCCAATAAAACAGGTTAAATCCAAGGGACTTAATAGTAAATGTGTTAATCTAATGTAAAGCATGGTACCAGATTTTATTTTGCATCTTCAGAATTGTGGTTTTAGCGTATGTCTTAAATAGTGTGTGTTTTCATGAACGTCATCTCTTAAAAGCGCCGCTTCCGGGATGGGGAGATGTGCCGGCCACGGACCGTATTCGCCTGACGGAATAACGACGAAGGTCGGTGTGCTGGCCAGCATAAATGTGGCTTTTAGGCGGTTTCCGACATCTGACTACATGAATACCGGGCTGGTACACGATTCCCAAATGTTTAGAAAACTGTCGCTCACTTTAGCTTTATTATCTATACATGCAGACAATCGGGGTACACCATCCGGCCACCTCTCAAACTAACCATGCCAATTCGTTAACATGCATGCCGACCCTGCGCCGATGAGGGACAAAGGCACAAAAAAGGGCAGGTTTTTATGGCCCGGTGTCTGAGAAAAAACATCTCGGAAACGAAACTAGCCCACTGTCCTGTCGTGTGCGTGTACGAAATGTGAATTACGTGGCAGACTTGACGACAGAGTACAGTGCTGTGTATCGGAACTCACCGTTCAGCGTACTTTCTTGAAAACGGGCTTCACCAACAGACAACCACTATGCATTGCTACATTGACGCAGTTACGGTTACAGTGGGCACGGTATCATCAAAACTGGATATTGAAGCAACAGATATATGGAACGTGGTCGGACGAATCAAGTTTCTTTTTACACTAGGTCGATGGTTGTGTCGGGATACGCCGTCATCCATATGAACGGTTTCTTGAAATGTCCATTGCTCTATGGGCGCAGGACGGTGCGAACGTTCACCCTGGCTTCAATGGGATCTGTGAAGTAATCGAAGACACTGTGACAGCTGTGGACTATGAACATTATTGTGGACCACATGCATCCCTTCATAACAGATGGATTCACCGACAGCGATAGCATCTGCTAGCAAGATCCGTGTCACAAAACCGGAATCGTGCTACAATAGATTTACGAACGTGGTAGTGAACGCACGCTGATGTCTTGTCCACCAAATTTTTGTGATCTGAAACGCTTGGTACACGTCTGGGGATTTGAAGGCGCAAGTTCTACGCCCTCCCGTCACCGACCCATAACTGACGGGAAGTGCGTGACCTGTGCGTAGATGTCTGGTGCCATATGTTTCCGAAAAACTACCAAAGATTTGTCTAATCCACGCCATGCAGAATCGCTGCTGTATTGCGTTCCAAAAGTGTACCTATACGCAGATTTCATTCAAATAAATATTGCTCAATGCTTACAATTATAAATATATATTTAAGAAACTTGTTTCCGGTGATGACCCTATTGAACTGCACAGTTTTTTGTGTTTGACGTGTATGTTAACGGAGGGGAAGTTGGGGTATAATTGGGTAGCTAAGGAGTAGGCTAGATAACAACGACAATTTTCATTGCTGGGGCTTCAAATTTATTTTAGTGAAAGATAAACGCAGCAGGCACATCATATATTTTTTTGATGCTTTAAATTATATTTAATGTAACTCAGCACTGCGTAATATACGGTTATACCCAATACCTCGCTGAAAAAATTTCTCTATGGAGCACAAACGGGTAATGTTATATTTTCCGTCTGAGTCATGGGCACACCGATCCTCATGCAATCCATCCTGTACAATCCTCATGTGCGCACTTCTCACACTCTAAATACTTCACCCAATCAACTGAGTTTCTTGCTGATGAGTAGGTCTCTTTGCAAAGAAGACAAGGCATTTCATTCACATGTGCTGATTTTCTCACCCATCTTCAGACTTTTCCGCTTATTTTTTACTGAGTACACCCGGAATCCCTCAATAATTTTTTTAACCTACAGGGAAGTTACTTTTTTTGAGTGTGTACATTTTTGTAGGGAGACTCAGTGATAACGGCGCATTATCCTCTTCATCTGACAAGGATGAGGAGAGTTCTTGGAATCTGGTATTATTCTTTCTGATGTATCTGACGGTTCAGTTCCTCTTCGCCAAAAACATTTGCCTTAAGCGGGAAAATATGCGTCGTTTCAAATCCAGATCGTTCATTTTCCATTTTTGCTGTTCTAGTATATGCACGTCTGAGCTATTTGGTATTGGGTTACCATTCTTACCGGATTGCTATTAACCAAGTCTTAATTTCATGACCTTATAAAGTCCTTAACTGTCCCATCTCAAATAAAAATATACCTCTTCTGTAAGGGATAATTAATCACATTATTATTGAGAAACATTATCTAAAAATTGACGTAAAACAATTGTAAATTCTAGATGCAACTATTAAATTGTTGCCATTAAAACGTGTACACGAAGTATCGTACCGTTAAAAGCACATATTTCTTACGTCACACCTATAAGTTACGTGTAATGAAGTCATGGGGTAATATCACGTAGTTACAGTTTTATCCCATTGCTTCTACCCAGTTTGACCCAAACTGTACCTTATCTGTAAAATTCCTTCTGCATAAGAGAAAGGTGAAGGATCATTAAACACATGTCCAGAAAACTTGTTGAAAGTATTAGTCATTGTATTACTAGTTTCACTTTGTAACATGACGGTACAAGTACCTTACTGAAGATAGAATATCACAAAGTAAGATACACAACAACAAAAAATCTAACAAATTATTTTGCTCAACAACAACACAGCAGACACTACCAAGCCTCAAGGAAGTACAGAACTTGCCGGATGGCTTTATGCCCTAACGGTCAGAAAACAATGTTACCAACTCTTAAAGGGAAATACGAGGATTCCTGGCTTCATCCCCATACTCTATTAAATTCCACCTTTTCCTAGTCAATGTTGTCTTGGCGGCCTTTGCACAAACACATACAGGACCTTGGCGGGGAACATTCGTCTAATTTGTTTGTCATTTCAGAGAAAGGAGCAGAGAGAAATACCTGATAAAGTTGAGCTAATATAAAATTTGGGACCGAACAAATATATATAACTGAATTCATACTTTCCTGAGAATTGGACCGATCGATATCTATTACGGCTGCCGAAAATTTGCATATTGGCACAAAGTGCTGTGTGGTTGAGCTTTGTAGTAGGTCATAGAAGGGGACAAATATGACCACTGAAAAATCTGATTTTATTCTAAAGGACGATAACAACAGTCAGATAATATCTGATACATAATTGCTTTAAGGGAATTGTAAAATATATCCGATACTCAAAGTGGCGCTCACAAGACAAATTCCATGCATTTCGTGTGTGAAGAAGGTGTCGAAGTATCATTGCAGTACATTATAACTAGACACTTTTGTCTGTATCTGTGTAACATAATCAGACTGAGTACCATGCAGTGTAGTTGCAGTTGGGCGTCGGAATTCATAATTTTCTATCAGAAAATAGATCGTAGTAATTGACGGAATGCCATTGAGTGGAACAAAAGTGATATATATATCGTTTCCGGGGAAGTGTTAGACGTCATCTGCTGTTCCTGGTTTGCCTAAACAGTTTAGGAGACGATATGAGCAGCGTACTTAGACTGGTTGCAAAAAACACAATCGTTTACTGTTTAGAAAAGTCATGAGATAATCAAAACCATTTGCAGAATTATTTTGATAAGATATCTGTGTGGTGTGAAACGTTGTAATTGACTCTAAACAGTGAAAAGTGTGAAGCGCTTCACATGAGTACTAAAAGGAATCCGTCAAATTTCGGATTCACGGTAAATCACACAAATGTAATGGCTGTCGATTCAATTCCGAACAACTTACAATGGAACCATAACATGAAAAAATGTTGTGGGGAAGGTGAAACAAAAACTGTGTGTAATTGCCAGAACACTTAGAAGGTGCAACAAATCTACTAAAGAGAGTGTCTACATTATACTTGTCAGTTATCTTCCGGAGTACTGCTGCACGGTATGGACTCGTTACCAGATAGTATTGACGGAGGACATCGAAAAAGTTCAAAGAAGGGCAGCTCGTTTTTTGTCATCGAGAAATAGGGGAGAGAATGTCATGGATATGATACACTAGTTGAGGTGGTTATCATCAAAACAAAAATGTTTTTCGCTGTCGCGAAATATTTCCACAAAGTTTCAATCACCAACTTTTTCCTCCGACGGCGAAAATTTTTGTTTGCTCGCATTTACAGAGAGAGAAATGACCATCGTACTAAAATAAGAGAAACCAGAACCCACACAGAAGGATTAAAGTGTTCGGTTTTACCACTTGGTATTCGAGAGCGAAATGATCTAAAACTGTTTGATGAACTGTCTGCGAAACACTTAAGTGTGAGCTGCTGATGAGTGTTGTAGATGTAAAGTAGGATATCAAATTATAAATCTTTTTCTCGTTTCGAGAGTTCTCGTTGCTCCTACAGGTAGGATGTGGTACAGCACATTGTACGTTCCACAGTCTCACACAGTCATATACACAAAGGAACACATATATGTATGTTGACCATGTCAGGATAACATAATAGCGAATACATATCTAGTAAAAGAACCGACGTGATAAAATTTAATGAACTACTGTCTTTGGTCTGAAAAAGCATATCCTTTGAGAATTTTTTTCTCGGGATGTGTTATAGATATCAATGTCAACTTGTTCAAAATGTTTATTGATATTTCCTCTACAAATTTGAATTTTTTCGACCAGAAATGTCGAAGACAAAAGGCGGACGTGCCGCCGGAACGAAACCAAATTTCGGTGTAGACCTCCATACGCGGTATGTCACAGGTCAGCCGGCTCGTCTGAAATCAAAACTGAGTTGACGTTAGCGAAGTATATAAGATTCTTTAGGAGTTTTACCTCGTTTAAGTTATTTGGACCATAGGAAACAAAATGGCGGCCATTTAAAAATAGGGTTTTTTCATCGGTTTTTCGAATTCGTCGGCCAAGTAAAAATATTTATAGTTGATCGATCGGAATAAAAGTGGTGCAAGTCCTAGACAATTTAGTTAGCTTAGTCGGACAAAGAATCATATTGACTACATATAAATGGAATATTATGCAAGGTACGTTCAATCTGCTATTCCGGGTCCATAAACTAGTCCTCATAGAGGGCGTTCTGCTCAATCTGGGCCATCCTGCGCTGCTCCAGAGCCGCTCGTACGGTCGGTGACAAGCGGTTTTTGGCCGCTTGAATCCGGTAGTCGTCCGAATGCTTGGCGAACTGCGTCGAAGAGAGTCCCAGGGTGACGTCCATCGTTATCATGGTCTTCATAATTGCTGAGTACCGTTCCTTGAAGCTGATCACTGACAGGAAAGTCGCAATCTCCGCACCAGAAAGCAAATGCTTGGGGGCTAACTTCCAAGCACGCGCGTTAAGACTTTCATTTGAATTTTGTGTGTTTCCTCCCAAGCACCGGTAAAATAACACGTCCTCCGAAAAAAAAGAACTGGTGAGTGAAAAAGGCCGATTTCAGGTAGGCGCATTTTTTTGTTCAACCGCGAATAACAAACATTTCCGTTCTGTATTCGGAAAATCCGTTTCAGGGGTGGATTCTAAACACTTTTATGGGTCCAAAAATGCAATTTAAAAATAATTGATGTTTTGAACCGAAAGATAGTAAACCTCCCCTTAATGTTCATGCAGTAGGTCTTTTTGGTTCAAATGGCTCTGAGCACTATGGGACTCAACTGCTGTGGTCATTAGTCCCCTAGAACTTAGAACTACTTAAACCTAACTAACCTAAGGACATCACACACATCCATGCCCGAGGCAGGATTCGAACCTGCGACCGGAGCAGCAGCGCGGCTCCGGACAGGAGCGCCTAGAACCGCACGGCCACCGCGGCTGTCCAGTAGGTCTTTAGTGAAGTGGTCTTCGAGGTGGTGGAACAAGCAAAATAAACGTTACAGCTCATTTTCCTTTAAAAATTAATATAACAGCCGCAACAGATATGTAATTATATGGATATTAAAGTGCACATGTTACTGTGGCTAAGTAAAATGAAACAATTACTTATACTGATAATAGTAAGGCACTCGAAGTGAGTAGATCTTGAGCAATACTTTGTTCCCACATTACGTGATATTTTATACCTGCATATTATTGATGTCGTGTGCATTCTAAGTAACTAGTAGACAGAGCTGAGCAATCATTTGTTCTAAAGATTCCTCTTAAACTGTATTTTATTAGTAGCTTGACTTTCACATCTCTTGGTATTCATTAACATATCATCCAATGAAGTACATTCTATGAAGGTGAAAATAATAAATTTTGTCTTCAGTCTTTTGCTTCGCTTAAGGTGGCCCAGCACGAATTCCTCTCTTCATCTCACTTACACCCAAAGTCTTCAATTATTCGTTTTGTAAGTTCCGATTTCTGTCCTACTCAATTAATATTAATTAAAAACATGGTTTTCCTTCGCTGACTATTGTGCTGATGTGGTAGCGCTAGAGATTTCCGTTTCATAATATACTTTTCATAAAAATGACTGAAAAGCCGCTCCAGTTGCTTTTCTCAGAAATTTATTAAGTTCACATGACCGACTTCGGCCTTTATATAAGGTTATTACTAAGTACATCTGAAAGTTACGGTGCAGAGAAGCAACCTATTGATGACATCGCTTCTCTGCATCATAACTTTAAGATAAACTTGACAGAGGCCCAATATAAAAGCCGAAATGGGTCTTTTGAATTTAGAAAAATTCTAAGAAAAGCAACTCGAGCGGTTTTACATTAACTGAACAACAGTTGCGGAAGTCACACAGACTTGTAGGAACAAATAATTTTCTTAAAATGAATTATTTATCTGATTTAGATTTTGATGTTTATGATCTGGTTCGCGTAAGTGTTGAATCTATGCACATTTTAATGCAGGAAATCAGAACGTCCGGAGAGGACCAAAAGCATATTCAAAAGGGTGCGAAATGTTGAACATCAGTATTGGAGTAGAGTGTGATGTTTTTTTAACGGAACTGAAAATTTGGGCGTTATTAAGAAACACTGACACAGCAACAACACACAGAAATTGTGCATCAGAAGCTGTTACCACCAACGAATGAGCACGTCCCTAATAGTGGTGGACAGTGCACCATATCATAAACCACAGAGTGTATCCTGAGTCTTTAAGAAAACCAGAGCCCTGGAAACGTTACAGAAAATTAAGCCATCAAGAGAAAAATCGTGAAATCTACTACAACGATAAACGAGGAACTGGAAGAAAAAATAACCAGTGTCTACATATGTCCAACTCAGTGAGGAGCATATAAAAGGGTACAAATATGTTGGTGAAGAGTAAGAGAATGCACATTAAATGTCAAATGTTCAGTTTAAAGTTTTTATCCCTATTATCTCACTATGTGCGATCAAAATAAAGGAAGCTGAATCTAATAGTGTGAACACGCCTATAGCAAACTCATGAGGTAAGCCACAATGTAGTAGAGGCGGCAGCAGGCTCTATGAACATGTCCGTAAATAATGGTGCTCGGTAAATCACGATACGTTTGACACGAGGGCTAAGCCAGGAAATTGTCCGTGGACACGCCATAAATTGCAACACACCGGCTACCCGTCTTGTGTTCGGGGCACGTGCTGCGCTGTATCGGTTACGAAGATTAAACTTCGAGCAACAGAACACATTCGGAATTATATAAATTTGTGGCTAATACGAATTTTTTCCACTGTAAACAAGTAACCAGAAAATCCAATTTAATGAAGAGCTATTTCTTCCACGTTGTATGAACATGCACTACTGCTGGGCTTAAAGAGAGAGAAAGGCTAAGAATGAGAGTGTTGCAAGAGCGCTCTATGTAGCGATGCCAGTTATCAGTTCATTAATTTCTAGCACATTATCACTTCCACTACAATGGATCAAGCAAAGGTAGGCACAACAAATCAATACGTTTGCAGAAATTACTGCAACCAGTCACATGGTTGCAGTTATTTCTGGAAACCTTTATTCATCACAGTCACAGTATTCCACGTCCAATAATGGATAAAAGTTTGAAATCGATATCTATCTTCATATTGAACAATGATGCTAGTTTATGAGGCAGAGCGTTCGTGCCGAAAGTGACTTATATAAACTAAATACTGTAGTGTAATATCTTAACAAATCTTAATCCACTTTTTATTCGCGGTACCAAATTATTTTATTAAAAAGATCATCACAGACCAAAAATTGGAAGATCAACACAATTATTCGACCATAGGAATATGGTTCTTGCCTTTTTCGACACACTGCCTACTGAATAGGTTTCTAAAAAAAAAAAAAGAAAAAAAAACAGTATGGTTGCGACAATTTACAGGCCATGACACTATGTTTGATAAGTATCCTCACATGATGAAATTTCTAGAGAGTTGCATGCGTCATAAAGCCAATTAATGTATCGACATTCGAGGGCGTGCTGAAAAGTACTGCTTTCGAATTTTTAATGTGAAAAAAGAACTTTTATTAACATTCTACAGCTTTACTCTTCATCTCTACATATTTATATCTCAACATAGTCACCCTGGCGACAAACACATTTCTCCCAACGGGACAACACTATGTTGATACCGTCTCTGCGAATCCTTGAGTTACTGACGGAGCCACAACCTTAGGCCTGCCTACACCTCTTCCTCGCTATCAAAACGAAGTTCTACAAAGTGTTTTTTTTTTTTTTAAGTTTTGCAACAGATGAAAATCGGATGGCGGCAAGTCGGAACCGTATGATAAGCGACGATAGTGAACCCAAGGCATCGGATTGTTTTAGATGTCGCAGCGCTCTTCTGAGATCTGGCATTTTTATGTTGAAGGAGAGAGTGCTCCATGTGTAGAAGAAATCTTCGAATGCGAAGCTCGATTGCAGGACGTTGTTTCTCACGCACCGACAGACACTGAGTTGATAAGAGTAATGAAATAGCGATATGAACGTATACAGGTGATGGTACTATCGCGAACAAAAGTTATGAAAGGGCGATGCACTGGCGGTGCTGTCATGTGTACTAGGGTGATTGGTATGAAATTGCGTCTGATGTGTTTATGGCGTCCCGACGGGAAATAATAAACTTTGAACGCAGAATGGTAGCTGGAGCTAGAAGGTTGGGACATTCTATTTCGGAAATCGTTAGGGAATTCAATATTCCAGTGTCAAGAATGTGCTGAGAATACCACATTTCAGGCTCTACCTTTCGTCACAGACAGCGCAGTGGCCGAAGGATTTCACTTAACGACCGACACCAGCGGCGTTTGCATAAGGTTGTAAGTGCTAACAGAAAAGCAACACTGCGTGATATAACGGCAGAAATGGATGTGGACGTACGACTAACGTATCTACACTGCTGGCCATTAAAATTGCTACACCACGAAGATGACGTGCTACAGACGCGAAATTTAGCCGACAGGAAGAAGATGCTGTGATATTCAAGGTTGGCGCCGGTGGTGACACCTACAACGTGCTGACATGAGGAAAGTTTCCAACCTATTTCTCATACACAAACAGCAGTTGACCGGCGTTGCCTGGTGAAACGTTGTTGTGGTGCCTCGTGTAAGAAGGAGAAATGCGTACCATCACGTTTCCGACGTTGATAAGGGTCGGATTGTAGCCTATCGCGATTTCGGTTTATCGTATCGCGACATTGCTGCCCGCGTTGGTTGAAATTCAATGACTGTTAGCAGAATATGGAATCGGTGGGTTCAGGAGGGTAATACGAAACGCCCTGCTGGATCCCAACGGCCTCTTATCACTAGCAGTCGAGATGACAGGCATCTTATCCGCATGGCTGTAACGGATCGTGCAGCCACGTCTCGATCCCTGAGTCAGCAGATGGGGACGTTTGCAAGACAACAACCATCTGCACGAACAGTTCGACGACGTTTGCAGCAGCGTGGAATATAAGCTCGGAGACCATAACTGCGGTTACCCTTGACGCAACATCACAGACAGGACTGCCTGCGATGGTGTACTCGACGACGAACCTGGGTGCACGAATGGCAAAATGTCATTTTTTCGGATGAATCCAGGTTCTGTTTACGGCATCATGATGGTTGCATACGTGTTTGGCTACATCGCTGTGACCGCACATTGGAAGCGTGTATTCGTCATGGCCATACTGGTTCATTACCTGGCGTGATGGTATGTGGTGCCATTGGTTGCACGTCTCGGTCACCTCTTGTTCGCATTGACGGCTCTTTGAACAGTGGACGTTACATTTCAGATGTGTTACGACTCGTGGCTCTATCCTTCATTCGATCCCTGCGAAACGCTACATTTCAGCAGGGTAATGCACGACCGCATGTTGCAGGTCCTGTACGGGCCTTTCAGGATACAGAAAATGTTCGACTGCTGCCCTGGCCAGCACATTCTCCAGATCTCTCACCAATTGAAAACGTCTGGTCAATGGTGGCCGGGCAACTGGCTCGTCACAATACGCCAGTCACTGCTCCTGATGAACTGTGGTATCGTGTTGAAGCTGCATGGGCAGCTGTACCTGTACACGCCATTCAAGCTCTGTTTGACTCAATGCCCAGTCGTATCAAGGCCGTTATTATGGCCAGTGGTGGTTGTTCTGGGTACTGATTTCTCAGGATCTATGCGCCCAAAATGCGTGAAAATGTAATCATATGTCAGTTCTAGTATAATATATTTGTCCAATGAATACCCGTTTATCATCTGCATTTCTTCTTGGTGTAGCAATTTTAATGGCCAGTAGTGTATTAGGACAGTGCAGCGAAATTTGGCTTTAACGGGCTATGGCAGCAGACGACCGACGCTAACAGCACGACATTGGCTGCAGCGATCCTCCTGGGGTCGTGAGCATATCGGTTAGACTCTAGATGAACTTAAAAACGTGGTCTGGGCCGATGACTCGCGATTTCAGTTGATAAGAGCTGATGGTAGGGTTCGAGTGTGGCGCAGACCTCACCAGGTCATGGTCTTAAGTCGTCAACAAGGCACTGTGCAAGCTGATGGTGGTTTTATAATGGTATGGACTGTGTTTCTTGGAATGGATTGGATCCACTGATACTACTTAACCGACCATTGACTGGAAATGGCTATATTCGGCTACTTGGAGATCATTTGCAGCCGTTCGTGGGCTTCATATCCCCAAACTTTTCACCGCACCACGATTATTCGTGACTGGTTTGAAGAACATGCAGATAATTCTAGCGAAAGATTTGGCCACCCACATCGCCCTTTATGAAACCCATCGAACATTGTAAGTAGGCTGTTTAGGTTTTATGTTGGTAACGCCACGTAGCGCTCTGTATGAAAATCAGTGGCTGTGCTGTGTGCAATCTGTGGCTGGTCGTAATTGTTGGAATATTCGTTACTGTAGTGTTGGGCAGTTGGATATGAACAGCGCGTGGAGACGAGATGTCAGAATTTTGAGAGCGGGCGATCTGGACGTGTGTCCGTCAGACAAAGGAAATTTGTAAGTCTGCATGTCATGAACTATATATATATTATGCCTTTTGAACACTATTAAGGTAAATACATTGTTTATTCTCCATCAAAATCTTTCATTTGCTAACTATGCGTATCAGTAGTTAGTGCCTTCAGTAGTTAGAATCTTTTATTTAGCTGGCAGTATTGGCGCACGCTGTATTGCAGTAGTTTGAGTAACGAAGATATTTGTGAGGTAAGTGATTTGTGAAAGGTACAGGTTATTGTTAGTCAGGGCCATTCTTTTGGCTCAGCTGTTTGAAAATCAAATAACATAAGAGGTTTACCAGCACAGTCATTCATAATTTTTCCAAGGGAACGTTTCATA